>NC_086452.1:160234191-160546333 GCF_028390025.1 Pseudophryne corroboree | reverse complement strand
ATAGGCCTATTAAAAAACCTCTGTGGGGAGAAATATAAGATCTGTGAAAGATATTAAGATACATTTCTGTGTACTTAGCAGCAGGGAACGTAGCTATTAAAAAATTTAGTATGTGCAATAATCTATCAACATCTAAATTAGGAAAATGTTCTAACCATTGGGATATGCCAGTTTTATATGCAGAATGGTCTAATATAGGGGGTAATTCCAAGTTGATTGCAGCAGAAAACATTTTAGCAATTGGGCAAAACCATGTGCACTGCAGGGGAGGCAGATATAACATGTGCAGAGAGAGATAGATTTGGGTGTGGTGTGTTCAAACTGAAATCTAAATTGCAGTGTAAAAATAAAGCAGCCAGTATTTACCCTGCACAGAAAGAAACTAACCCACCCAAATCTAACTCTCTCTGCAAATGTTATATCTGTCACCCCTGCAGTGCACATGGTTTTGCCCAATTGCTAACAAACTTTCTGCTGCGATCAACTCAGAATTACCCCCATAGTACGAAGTTGCATATAGTAAAATTAAATGGCACCTTTGGATTGTTCCGGTCGCAATAGTATGCGGTCCAATTGGCTATCCCAGTCAGTCGCAGACAATAGTCTGGAAATTTTGCTAGCATAATGTTGGGCTTGAAAAAAAGCAAAGTTCTGGGGGCCAATATATGGGTATTTAGATAGGGCCTCTGCGTATGTGAATGGTCTATGGGATCTGGGATTAATGAGCTGTCCTACATTACAAATTCCTAACGATTTCCAGTCACGGAAAGGGTAGGCGGCCTCTCCATTTTGAAAACTCGGGTTATGTAGAAAAGGTAAATGGATAGATATGTGTTTGTGTAATTTATATTTGTGCCTCAGGGATAGCCAAACTTTCCTCGTAGTCATTAGGAGGGGATTATTAGTTAAGTCAGTGGAAATCTCAGCATCAGTCAGGTGAAGAAAAGCAATCAGAGACACATGAGGAATTAAATTTTGTTCGAGAAGTGAATCAGTGTATGTTTGGGTACTGGACAACCAGTCCTTAATATAGCGAACATGGGAAGCGTAACTGTACGTCTGAATGTCTGGAAAGTTGACCCCCCCATTGTTTTTAGGCTGACTTAATTTAAATAGACCAATTCTCGCGCGCTTATTGTTCCAAATAAATTTTCTAAAGGTAGATGTTATCTGTAAGAGGTCTTGTCTAGACAACAAAAGGGGGAGAACTTGTAGTGGGTATAGGAGTTTTGGGAAACATATAATTTTAATTATATTCGTCCTTCCTAAAAAGGAGAGTTGTAAATGGACCATCGCCTCAAGATCCCTTGTAATTTTGGAAAGTGTTTTCCCAACATTAATATCATAAAGATCTGCGACGTTTTTGGGAAGGAGGACACCCAAATATGGGAGTTTCCTTCTGGCCCAATTCAAAGGTAGTTGTGCCGCCCACGAGGGCCTATAAAAGCCTTGTTTCAGATAAAGCGCACTAGATTTTTCAAAATTAATAAAAAAGCCAGAAAGAGATCCCACCCTATCAAGCAATTCTAGCAGTGGTTTGAGGGAATGTTTAGGATTGGACATGTGAATCAAAACATCATCCGCAAAAGCAGTGAGTTTCACTTCCATCGAACCCACCGATATACCCTTCAAGGTTGGCCAGGAATCAATTATACGAAGTAAGGGGTCAAGGGACAAATTGAAAAGTAGAGGGGATAGGGGGCAGCCCTGGCGGGTACCTCTAGACATAACAATAGGGTTGCTTCTCGTGCCGTTTACTAAGAGGAAAGTCGTGGGGGAACTATAAAAGAACTTTATAAGATTAATAAAATTTGGACCGAAGTTTCTAATCGATAGGATTTTAAATAAAAAGGGCCAGGACACTGTATCAAAAGCTTTCTGAGCGTCAAGGCTCAGAAGCATATTGGGAACGGTAGGATTATTATTGGAAGCGATAATGGAGGCTATAGCTGTGCGAATACCTTTAACTAATTGTCTGCCTTGGGTGAAACCTAGTTGGTGAGATGAGCAAAGGGAGGAGGAGAACGATTGTAATCGAGAGGACATAATCTTGGATAGAATTTTAAAATCCACATTTAGTAGAGTAATGTGACGATAGGAACCCAGTAGTGTAGGGTCGCGGTCGGGCTTTGGAATAAGGGTAGTGAAGGCAGCATTAAAAGAGGGATAATATGGGCATTTTTTATGGATAGTGCGATATAGTTCTAGTAGAGCCGGTATAATGTCAGTGGACAGGATTTTAAAATATTCTCCCGCAAATCTATCTGGTCCCGGGGCTTTACAAGTATGTAGGGAAGAGATTGCCGACCTTATTTCCTCCTCGGTAATTTCTGAGTCTAAAAGATCAATTTGATCCGGGTCTAGACTAGGCAGATTTGCCTCTCTGATGATATCGTCTAAGGACTCTGGGGTCGATAGTCTAGCGGAGTACAGATTGCAGTAATAGTCATGAAAGGCCCTTGATATATCAGATGTTCGTGTCAGATAAGGGGAAGACCCAGTTCCTTTAATAGAAACGATATGGTTTCGTCGTTTGTAGCCTTTAATGAGGCCAACAAATGTCCAGTCCTGGCACCCCACCTGTAGTATTTATTTTTCCTGAAATCTAGACGCGATTGAGCTTGGGAGAGTAGGAAATTTTCCAGTATAGATTTAGCTTGATTATATATAGTGAGTTTTTCCTCCGAAGGATCTGCCACATATCCAGCAAACGCAGTTTGTAGTGTATGGGAGAGGGAATGATATTGGTCTTTTTGGATTTTATTACGACCAGATACATATGAGATGATACTACCTCGCATCCCCGACTTCGATGCTTCCCAGAAAAGGATCGGGTCATCCCAGTGGGCGATGTTGTTATCAACATAATCTAACCAGTTACGCTTTAAGTATTCTCTACATTTTTCTGATTGGAATAGATATGACAATATAGTTAAAATTCACATTTACATTAAAAGGAAATGATAATAAACATTTCTTTTACAGAATAATATTGTTCATTAAAAATACAAAGATTTGTTTCAACTTTTCAAAAAATATATGATATAATGAAATGCTTTCACCAGGGTGAACCGATACACTGTCCCTGCACGGTACACCCGCCGCTGCTGCACACTGACAGGCGCTGGGGACAGACGCTGTACCCTGCAGGGGACGCAGATCCCCTGCACTCCGCCGCTGCAGTCTTGATGTGCCCTGTAATGCAGAGCACACCTGCACACAAACCAGCTCAAACCACCAGTCACAGAGGCCAGGAAATTTCTGTCCTACGACAAAGATTCCTGGCCTCTTCCCTCCTCCTAAACGATGGAGACACACCTCCGTTTTCACAAACGGATGCTGTCACTGACCCCCAGACAGCAGAAGACTGTCAGTTACTGACCGATGACCATGCTGCGCGACCATGGGATTATTAAGATCATCCAATGTATGTACAATGGTTGCATCTTCGTGCAAAAGGGCCACATATATGACGCAGCCAGTGGACATTTCCATACATATCCTGGTGGCAGTGAAAAAATTATTTTTCGCACAACCGCTGCATACAGGATTATAGCTGCTTTTTTACACTCAGAATTGGAAACCACCTTAGACAGTGCTCACTTCAGATCTTTTACAAACCATAAATATAATCATACATAAGAGTTAATACTCATAAGCTGGGGGATAGTCCTTGGATATTCCTCACTGGTCTGACTGACAGGATATACATGATTTCTTCTCAATCCAGCATAACTTGATTTCTCGAGTTGAAGGGAAAAAAAAAAAAAACACAAAGGGAAACAAAATTGTAGTAAACCCTGAAGGTGAAAATCTCTTCTCCCCTTTTATCCGCCCCCGTAATAAATCAAACAGGGTAGGTCCGTCTCCTTGAAACAGGAGATGGGAATATTCTGATTGTCCTTTATACTTTTTTCCAGAAAGGGTGTATCTCTCCTTTAGGGGTCCACCACAGTGAAAAATAAGCAGGTAGGGAGCCAACCAACCCGTACCTAACTTACTAATGAGGAACCTGTACAACTCCCATAAAGGTATCTTTTCACCAAATCTTTTGGGGGGATCGGATGATATGAGGCGTACCCGACTTACTATTTTTCAAGAGTAGTCTTCCACATAAAGGTATCTTTATTTCCACTCTCTTCCTTTCTGCACTCAATGATTCCCTTCTATCACCTGGTGGTTATTCCAGTCTCGATCAATGAGGATAGCAGGACAGAGAGGGGAACAAATATTATAGTAGGCCTGGAGACGGGAATTCTCCTTATCCCTTACTTTCTCCAACCCCTTAATGGATCAAAAAGGGTGGGTCCGTCACCTTATTTCTCAGAAGGGTGTGAATCTTCTTTAAAGAGGTCCACCACAGTGAAGGATATGAAAGTATGGTGTCAAGCCGTACCTTACTCACTATAATAAAAACTGTATAAGTCTCATAAAGGTATCTTTTCACTAAACCTTAGGGGAATGAACTTGCATCCAGCGTACCCAACTTACTATATCTTGTGTGTCGTCTTCCACATAGAGGTATCTTTTTCTAATCACTGGTTTTCTTCCTCCTTCCTACTCCTCCCTCCTGGTCACTGGATGATGTTTCCAATTTTTAAACAACGGGAGTGTTGAAAAAGAGACAAAAGGAAGGAATGTCTCAATCTTCAAGTAAACCCTTATTTATTTCCAAAAAGTCCATGATACAATGCCCTTTACAAAAATGATTAAGACACAATGTACACTGAAGCTTAAATTTAGCACAGATGGAAAAAGTGGAGGATACGTAACTTATGGTACATAGGGCATTGTATCCCTTCAACTCGAGAAATCAAGTTATGCTGGATTGAGAAGAAATCGTGTATATCCTGTCAGTCAGACCAGTGAGGAATATCCAAGGACTATCCCCCAGCTTATGAGTATTAACTCTTATGTATGATTATATTTATGGTTTGTAAAAGATCTGAAGTGAGCGCTGTCCAAGGTGGTTTTCAATTCTGAGTGTAAAAAATTTCTATTCTTCTGGTGTATGTGGTGATACACCAAGTGATACGACCATAGACTGCTGCTCCTAGAGTGCGCATTAGAATTCTCTTTTAATTTTTATCAGGATCATAGCTGCAATGACGCTTGCGACCATCTCTGAATCAGGCCCAAAGTGTATAAACATACAGGTATGTTATATAAGTAACCCAAGTTAAGATATGCTAAACTTAAGTCGACTGCCGTGGCCAGATAACGTCAAAGACAATGCACCCATCATCTAGATCAGTGGTTCTCAACCTCGGTCCTCAAGTACCCACAACAGTTCATGTTTTCCAGGTCACCTAGCCGTTGAACAGGTGTATTCATTACTCACCGACAGCGACACATTATAAAAGACCTACAGGTGGAGCTAATTATTTCACTTGCAATCCTGTGAGGAGACCTAGAAAAACCATGAACTGTTGGGGGTACTTGAGGACCGAAGTTGAGAACCACTGATCTAGATAACCGTAAACACTGGTACTTGCTACAGAAGTCTGCAAGGATGAACACAACTAATAAATACATAGAAATATTGTATACATGCAATTATCAAAAGATCCCTGCAATATTAACTCACAGGTCAATTATAATAGACCGTGACCCACAGGAGCTGGATCGAATCCAGCAAGATAGTTACCAGACCAAAGTAACAACCAGTTCAAGGGCAAAACCAACCTGGCCTTGCACCCATACCAATATAATGACCATTTTGCCATTGTGATTGATTTGGGAGTAAAGCCAGGTTGGTTTTGCCTTTGAACTGGCTCCCACAGTTCACAGGCTTTTACATTTTGCCCACAGGCTTAATATTGCAGGCAAGTTTTGATATTTGTATGTATATGTTAGTAGCATATTAGGCATGTCTCGCAGTGGTGTGCTTCCAGAATGTAGGTTATGTTTACTCACTTTATCTTTGTATCCCTTAAGAAATGACTAATAAATGTCCTGAAACATTGGATAAGTTTGATGGTACATATGCATTTGTTGATGCTCTGTGTGGCACCTCTCTACAATACTGGATTTAGGCCCTCATTCCGAGTTGTTCGCTCGCTAGCTGCTTTTAGCAGCATTGCAAATGCTAGGCCGCCGCCCTCTGGGAGTGTATCTTATCTTAGCAGAATAGCAAACGAAAGATTAGCAGAACTGCTACTAAATAATTCCCTGCAGTCTCTGAGTAGCTCCAGACCTACTCCTAGACTGCGATCACCTCAGTCCGTTTAGTTCCTGGTTTGACGTGACAAACACGCCAATAGTTTGGCCAGCCACTCCCCCGTTTCTCCAGCCACTCCTGCGTTTTTACCTGGAACGCCTGTGTTTTTTTAACACAATCCCTGAAAACGGCCAGTTTCCGCCCAGAAACACCCACTTCCTATCAATCACACAACGTCACTCGAGCTTGTGTAAATCTCCAAAGTTTTGTATTAAATTACTTAGCGCATGCGCGCTGCGTACCATGCGCATGCGCATTTTCCACCTAATCGCTGCGTTGCGAAAACCAGCAACGAGCAAACAACTCAGAATGACCACCTTATTAGTACATCAGATCACTGTCTGTGAATGGAAGGCACCACTATAAGTACCACTTACTGAGATTTGTAATGCCGGCCTTGAGTAGCTATGTTTCTCTAGCATCCATAAGAGATATTGGGGGAAACTGGTACGATGTGGTATAGACGCGGCCCAAAGGAGCCAGTGCACTTTAACTTTTCTTCACTGGATGTGCTGGCTCCTCCACTCTATGCCCCCTCCCACAGGCAGTTTAGAAAACAGTGCCCTCAGGAGAGGATGCACATCTCAGCAGCTCCAGAGAGTTTTCTTCAATTTAATTTAAATCTTTAATTTTTTTCGGTATGCTGTCTGGGCAACAGCATACCTGCGCCATGGGAGTTAGGGGAGGAGGGCGGTCACTGACCTCGCGAGGTGCAGAGCCGCTTCCCCGCTGAAGGGGCTGAGGGGCTGTTTGTTCAGCGGGGCACTGTGCCTTGGCTGTTGCAGCATGCCGCACACCCCTAACGCTGCCTGTAAGTGACATCGGTGGTAAGTACACACCGGGGGCCCCGCTAGGGGGATTGATCATGGGCGCGATGTACGGGACCCTCTCTGGGTTGTCCCACTAGGATCCCCCGTAACTACACTGGCACAAACATGCTTAACTAAGGCCTTGTGTGAGGTTTTAAGCTTATTGGAGTCTTTGCCAGTATAAATATTGTGTATAGCTCCAGCGCCATTGGAGGCTCCCTCAGACCGGGACCAGCGGCGTGTGGTGCCTTCCTCTGCTTACAGCAGCCATCAGCAGCATACACTCAGCGCTTCCTGCCTCACAGACACGCTGGAAACTGGTAAAGGCAGGGGCGTTTTAAGAGAGGAGGAGGCTCGTGTTCAGCCTCCTCCATTCGGGCCCCCTCCTCTCTGCCCAGAGCGCTGTAGAGTCTGAGCACTAGAGGGCTCAGACTCTACTGCGCATGTGCAGATCTCCGGGAAAATGGCGCGGCGACCATTTTCCCTGAGATTCTCTACAGCGCATGCGCAGAAGTCTATGAAAATGGCAGCTGAGCCATTTTCACTGTGTTCTAATAGCGCTGCGGATGCCGGCGCTGAACTTCGGAGGGGTGAGTATTTTAAAAATGGGTGCAGTGTGTGCGGTGGGGGTCCCCTCTGGACTCAGGGGCCCGTGTGCACTGCACACACTGCACCCATTATAGAAACGCCAGTGGGTACAGGGTGTAGCTAAAGTGGAGAGCCGCTGTTGTACACTATTCTGAGCCTATTAAGGAATGTATTTATTAGTGTTACTGTGATCACAGAGCTGACAGTCTCACTAGGGTTGTGCAGCTCAGGGTGTGCTGGTATTTTCCCTCTTTCTGTGTCTCCTCTCACATACAGTAGGAAAAGCAGGCTTGCATTATAACTGTCTGTGTGTAAGTGTATGTGTTTGTACTTACTGTGTAATATGGGCAGTATCTGTCACACCAGATTCTCTCCATTGTATAATGACTCTGTTTCCTGTGAGCAATGTAGTCAATCTTCACGAATTAGTGAAGGGGCTGGGGGAGAGGGTACAGAGCCCCACTGGTTAGGGTCTCTTAAAACTATGATGTCAGATATGTCATCCCAGCTCACTGCAAAAGTGCAGAAGACTCAATTACTGCAGCAAGCTGTTGCAAATTTAGCTGCTAGGGCTGATGCACAGCCCCCCTCTCTCATACATGTCCCCAGAAGTGTGGTTTACCTGCTCTGCTTTCTGATACCGATGATGATGTCCAGGATGATGGGGATGACCTGGACCCAGTTAGTGGGGATCCCGATTCTACTCAGGGTATTGAACCCCTTATTTTGGCTATAAGGGATGTGTTGCAGCTCCCTCTAGAGGACACTTCTTCACTACAGTCATTTTTCTTTGTTCAAAACAAGCCCAAAGTCACTTCCCCTGAATCTCCAGAGTTAATGACTTATTCAAACAGGCCTGGAAGAATCCAGACAAAAAATTCCAACTGTCCAAAAAGTTTTTGTGCACTTTCCCATTTGCTCCTTAAGGTAGAAATGTTGGGGAGGAACCCCCTGGGGTGGATGTCTCCGTCTCTCGCCTGTCTAAAAAGGTGGTGCTGCCTGCCCCAGGCTCCTTTACCATGAAGGATCCTGGGGATAGGAAGATAGAGACTACCCTAAAATCTATTTACCTTTCTCAAAGACCGGTCATTGCGGGTTGCTGGATGACCCATGCGATTCAGTCTTGAGCCATGCAAATTCAGGGGGGCCTCTCGGGGGATATACCCTTAGTTACCATGGTTACCCTCCTGAAGCATATTCAGGACACTACCCGTGTCCTCTGTGATTTCCTCCAGGAGATGGAGAACATCAATGCTCAGACGTCAGCCATGGCGGTGTCAGCGCACAGGGCCTTGTGGTTGCGTCAGTGGATTGTGGACGCAGAATCCAAACGCAATGTGGAGTCCCTCCCCTTTTCTGGGGGAATAGCTTTTTGGGGTTCAGCTGGATGCTTGGATTTCCAAGGTTACTGCCGGGAAATCCACATTTCCCCCCCCCCACCACCAGTTCTGCTTCCACTAAAGCCTCAGCATGACGGTGCCAACCCACCTCGAGGGGATCTCGAGGTGGGAGGTCAACCGCGTCGCATCCTGCCAGGATGCCTGGGTCAGGGAGCTTGTTTCTCAGGGCTACAAGCTGGAGTTCGATAGTACTCCCCCCCAACAATATTTCAAATCAAGCTTACCAGCTTTGGAGGATATGCAAGTTACATTACAACAAGCTATCCGAAAATTGGTCCAGTTCCACGTCATTGTTCCGGTACCTCTACAGCAACGTGGCAAGGGGTTTTACTCAAATCTGTTTGTGGTGGCGAAGCTAGATGGTTCGGTCAGACCCATCCTGAATCTGAAATTTTTAAATCCTTATTTAAAGGTGTTCAAGTTCAAGATGGAATATCTGCGTGCAGTAAATGCGGGCCTGGAAGACCAGGAATTATTGGTCTCCTTGGATATCAAGGATGCCTATCTCCATATTCTGATTTGGCCTCCACGTCAGGCGGACCTGCAGTTTGCCAAGCTGGACGATCACTTCCAGGCACTACCTTTCGGACTGTCAACAGCCCCGAGGGTATTCACAAAGGTGATGGCAGAGATGATGCTTCAACTCTGGATCCAAGGGATCAATGTGGTACCTTATCTAGATGATCTTCTGATAAAGGCAAGATCCAGGGAACTTTTGTTGCTCCATATCAACCGCACCATCCGTCTTCTGTCCAACCACGGGTGATTCCTCAACTTACAGAAGTCCCACCTGGAGCCAACTCAGAGGCTCCTGTTCCTGGGAATGTTGCTGGATACTGTGGCACAGAAGGTGTTTCTACCAGAGGACAAGGCAAAAACACTTCAGGAGATGGTCCGCATGGTGCTCCGGCCTGCTCAAGTATCCATCCATCTTTGCATCAGATTGTTGGGGAAGATGGTCACCTCATATGAGGCGATCCAATATGGGAGGTTCAAAGCCAGAACATTGCAATTGGATCTCCCGAGCAAGTGGTCCGGATCACATCTCCAGATGCACCGGATGATTCGGCTGTCACCTCAGGTCAGGATTTCCCTCCTGTGGTGGCTTCAGTCCTCCAATCTCCTGGAGGGCAGGAGTTTCGGAATTCAGAATTGGAACCTCCTTACGACGGATGAGAGTCTGCGAGGATGGGGAGCTGTCACCCAAGGGGCGCAGTTCCAGGGCAGGTGGTCATCCCACGAAAGCCTCCTTCCAATCAACATTCTGGAACTTCGGGCAATCTACAATGCTCTGCTTCAGGCGTCTCCTCTACTCTGGGATCACGCGATCCAGGTACAGTCGGAAAACACCATGGTGGTGGCATATATCAATCGACAAGGAGGGACAAAAAGCAGAGCCTGCATGCAAAAGGTGTCAAAGATACTCCTCTGGGTGGAAAGAAATGCAAGAGCCATGTCAGCAATCATTCCGGAGGTGGACAACTGGGAGGTGGACTTCCTGAGTCGTCACAATCTCCACCCGGGGGAGTGGGGGCTTCACTATCTGGTGTTCCAGCAGATCATCGACCGGTGGGGTTGCCCACAAATAGACATGATGGCTTATCGTCTCAACAAGAAACTTCCCTGGTATTGCTCATGGACCAGGGACTCTCAGGCGAGGGCAGTGGACTCACTGGCGTTGCCTTGGCCATACCGGCTGGTATACCTGTTTCCTCCAAACCCATTGCTCCCAAGGGTGTTAAAGCAAATCAGGAATCAGGGTGTCCAGGCAATTCTGATTGCCCCGGATTGACCTCGGAGGGAGTGGTACGCAGATCTTCTGGGCATGTCCGTCGAGGACCCTTGGCCTCTACCACTCAGAAGAGATCTTCAACAAGGACAATTCGTCTACCCGGACTTACGGCGACTTCATTTGATGGCATGGAGGTTGAGTGGAACATCCTAGCTCACAAAGGGCCTTTCCAAGAAGGTTATTGCAACCATGGTTCAGGCCAGGAAAACTGTGACATCAAAACACTATCATCATATCTGGAGAAGATATGTCTCTTGGTGCGAGGAACGCACATATCCGACTGCAGAGTTTCACTTGGGATGTTTCCTACGTTTCCTGCGCGGCTGGTGTGGATAAGGGCTTACGTCTGGGTTCCATTAATGTCCAGATTTCAGATTCTCAATTTTCTTTCAGAAGAAATTGTCAGTGTTGCCGGAAGTTCAGACCTTCTTGCAAGAGGTACTCCACATACAACCTCCCTTTGTGCTGCCTACGGCGCCCTGGGATTTGGATGTAGTGTTGAAATTTCTACAGTCCTCCTGGTTTGAACCTATTATGACGGTAGAAGACAAGTACCTCACGTGGAAGACGGTGATGTTACTGGCCCTGGCTTCTGCTCGACATGTCTCGGAATTGGGGGCCTTATCATGTAAATACTTGGTCTTTTACGAGGACATAGTGGAGCTCCGGACTAGACAGCAGTTCCTGATGAAGGGTGTCTCCGCGTTTCACCTGAATCAACCTATTGTAATTCCGTCCAGTTCTGACACTTCTGCTCCTCCGGAGGCATTGGATGCTGTGCGTGCCTTGAAGATTTATGTCAAGCGCACGGCTCGGGTCAGAAAAACTGATTCCTTGTTCGTGCTTTATGATGCGCAGAAAAAGGGATGCCCTGCTTCAAAGCAGTCCATTGCTCGTTGGATTAGGCTTACTATCCAACAGGCCTATGTGTCGGCAGCCTTACCTGTTCCTAAGTCTCTGAAAGCCCACTCTACTAGATCAGTGGGCTCTTCCTGGACGGCTGCCCATGGAGTCTCGGCCTTGCAACTATGCCGAGCTGCTACCTGGTCAGGGAAGAACACTTTTGTGAAGTTCTACAAGTTTAATACCCTGGCCAAAGAGGATACCCAGTTTGGGCAGGTGGTGCTACAGTAGTCTCTGCACATTCCCACACATTCTGGAAGCTTTGGGACGTCCCCATCGTACTAGTTTCCCCCAATATCCCTTATGGATGCTAGAGAAAATAGGATTTTATTACCTGCCGGTAAATCCTTTTTTTTCCGTAGTCCATAAGGGATATTGGGCGCCCGCCTCACTGTGTGGACTTTTCTGCAGGTTCTTGTTCTGTAGTTACTTGTTCAGCTGTTGCTGTTGTTGTTACCAGCCGTTGCTGGTTGTTATATGTTGTGGTGTGCTGGAGTCTAAATCTCACCACCCTTTGTTATCATGTTCCTTCTCTCATATACTGTATGTCCTTTCTCCTTCGGGCACGTTTTTTACCTATAACTGCCTGTGGGAGGGGGCATAGAGGGGAGGAGCCAGCACACCCAGTGAAGAAAATTTAAAGTGCACTGGCTCCTTTGGACCCCGTCTATACCCCATCGTAGTAGTTTCCCCCAATATCCCTTATGGACTACGAGAAAAGGATTTACCGGTAGGTATTAAAATCCTACTTTAAATATCTGTATGTAGTTATAGCTGCTCTCATGCATTATTGAAGTAAGAATAGAGAAGATTTTGACAGAGTTGGCTGGCTTAATAATTTATTGCAATATTTTGGAAAAAACATTACCTGACGTCAAATGATATACAGTGTGGAGTGTAGATAGGTAAGTGCAGAGTATGATTTACAGTATGCTTTTATATATATATATATATATATATATATATAAATTCCGGCACTCCAGTCATGTAATGGCCGGCTCCGGTGCTCTCCTCTGGGGTACAATCCCTGTTATCATGAATGTCCAATACAACAGGCAGCACTCAGAGACTTGTACTTAGCTGTAAGTATGCATAAATACCCCGTGGGGTGTGCTTTATTGTGGTGACGTTTCGGGGACTTCTCCCCTTCTGAAGAAATTGTCAGAAATTGTCCTTTTTTTATGAGTGAATTAGGTGAAGAACATGAATTTAACCCTATCCAAAAATGCTTTTAGTTAGAAAAAGAAAAAATATATATATTTTTTTAAATATATATTTTTTAAACATCGGAACATCGATTGGGAACATTGTGACCATCGGAAACATCGCGACCATCACAGCTTTCATTTTGAAAGCTGGGACAGCATCAAGGTACACAGCGGGTCTTGGGGGTGTTAATTTACACTTCCCCAGCGGCTGCTATTGTCTGCAGCTGCTGGAGGGGGTGTCCTGCCGTACTGACCGATAAGCAGTGATCGGCATATATATATATAATATATATATATTTGTACAGTGTAAGGGTTCAAGCGACCAATGGTGTTCCAAACTATAGTGCACTATTAAGAAATTTGTACGTATAGGATAAAAATAACAATAGACTACTAAAAATATAAATCAAACTAAAAGAGGGATCAGTCCTCAATTGAAGAAGTCAAATGGACTAAACGCGTTGCGCTCTCCCTCTGTGACCTCCTACTAACTGAGTTAAGCTTCTCCTAATTTTTAAACTTGAATATATTTTTTATACCTGCAATTTTAGTTGAGGACTGATCCCTCTTTTAGTTCGATTTATATTTTTAGTAGTCTATTTTACTTTATTTCTTAGATATTGTGCTAATATAAAATTTTATTGTTATTTTTATCCTATACGAACACTTTTCTTAATAGCTAGTGCACTATAGTTTGGGACACCATTGGTCGCTTGAACCCTTACACTGTACTACCATACGTTTCTATTCAGTAGTCCACCACTACTGTATATTTAAGGGACAGCTGATGCCCATGATAGTTGGGAGTGTCATTTTAATTTATTTGGAGTAGTAATCCCACAAGTGGCGCTGCATCTTTATATATATATATATATATATATGTCACCTATCCTAATGCACAGACCAAGTTGATAGCAATTATATATGGATATACTAATTTTAAAATAATCATATACTGTAATCTCATCAGAGGATAAAGTATAAATATTAACCAGAATAACATACTGTACAGTATATGGAATCAGGCCTTGCGCTACCTGCTCAGTAAAGGGATGCAGAGCAGGTAGGTTCCTGGCAGGAGAGGCGCTCTCCCTGCTCTGCATCACTGCTGCTGCGCTGCCCTTTCCGCCCTGCTGCTGCTGTTGCCAGCTGCTGTGCCTGTCACACTGTATGACAGGCAGTGGCGCCAGCAGCTTGAAGCTCCCCTCACCCCCCTGACAGCATCATCTTCAGTGTCTACTGTCTGTCCAGGGCAAAAAGGGGGTGGGGCTACATGGGATGGAGGGGCGGAGCTATATGGAATGAAGGGGGCAGAGCTGCATGGGCCCAGGCTGCTACAGATCCTGCCAGCCAGACTACTGTGATAGGTAAGTAGTGGATGGAAAGACTGTGAGTAAGAGTGAGTGTATATGTATGTATGTATGTATGTGTGTGTGTGTGTGTGTGTGTGTGTGTGTGTTTGTATGTGTGTATATGTGTGTGTGTATGTATGTATATGTGTGTGTGTTTAGCCATTACGTGTATAAGTGGTACTATTGTGGGCATTTTGCATAAGCGCCGCTACTACTGGGGGCCTTATGCACAAGTGCCGCTACTACTGGGGGCATTATGCATAAGCACCGTTACTATTGGGGCATTATGTGTATAAGCAGCAGTAGTACGTGCGGTGTAATGTGAATAAGATTGTGCTACTGTGTGGCATAATTTGAAATAGGAGTACTATTGTGTTCCTTGTGAAACCACACCCATTTTGGGCATCCCTTTGTGTTAAGTATGGGAGAGCACAAATTAATAGTTTGCAAGGGGGCGCCGTACACACTAGCACTGGCCATGTATGGAATGCATACTATTTTCATTCCTCTATCAAGTCCAGCCCAAATTCAACAATCATATCACTATTAGCACTGAGGAATACAATTAGCCCTTATAGCCATTACGTGTATAAGTGGTACTATTGTGGGCATTATGCATAAGCGCCGCTACTACTGGGGGCCTTATGCATAAGTGCCGCTACTACTGGGGGCATTATGCATAAGCACCGTTACTATTGGGGCATTATGTGTATAAGCAGCAGTAGTACGTGCGGTGTAATGTGAATAAGATTGTGCTACTGTGTGGCATAATTTGAAATAGGAGTACTATTGTGTTCCTTGTGAAACCACACCCATTTTGGGCATCCCTTTGTGTTAAGTATGGGAGAGCACAAATTAATAGTTTGCAAGGGGGCGCCGTACACACTAGCACTGGCCATGTATGGAATGCATACTATTTCCATTCCTCTATCAAGTCCAGCCCAAATTCAACAATCATATCACTATTAGCACTGAGGAATACAATTAGCCCTAAAAAAAAAAAAAAAATCACGCAGTAAAAATGGAAGTTTATTGCAATTTTTTTTACCACTATTTTTTCTGGGTGATTCAATAAAAAATTTACCACACCTAATTGAATTCCCCCTTAGGGATTTCTATTTGAAAAGTATCTGCCAGTATCTTTTAAGTGTTTTTATCACTATATCTGAGCAGGTATCAAATCTGTTATTCAATATTTCACTGATTAGTGTTAAATGAATTAATAAAAAAAAATGCAAAATGTATAAGATTTCTTAAATTGTCTTAGATGATGACTAGACACATAAAACAGAGTTTTTCTTTCCGTGGGTTTCTGGTACAGAGTTACACCAAATCCTGTACCTATTTTAGCACTGCTACATAAAGAATTGTCAGTGTCTTTGTTTAGTGCTCTGAGGTGAACTGCGTAGGTGACTCAAGACTATTCCCAATTTGCAATATAGTTTTAAATTCTACTGTACCTTAGATCATTCCCAGTACTGTATATAAAGATATCATTGATAAGCCTTTGATAGTACAGGATGCGAGCACCTTTCATAGTCACTATATGTTTATCCTCAAAGTCAGCCATGATAAGCATATGTAGGTACTGTTATTGAGCCCATGGTGGTTCCCATAAGCTGTATATAGAATTCATCCATGTATTATTATAATTCATCACTTGATGGACCCACATGTTAACATCCACTGAATACCTCCCTAACAGTCTATATGCCATTTCTATGTGGTGAAATAGTATACAGCAAATCCACATCCATGGAGATCAGTAGTGACTCATTAGGGATATCACTGACATATTTAAGCCCTTCAGGAAATCTCCAGTGTTCTTAATATAAGGATGTCTTTCCAGGACACCTGGTTGTAAAAATATGGTCCAAAAACTGTGCCAAAAACTGCAGTATAGATCTACATGCAATTCTGTTCCATGAGACACATCCATGGATTTGTGCACCTTGGGTATCAATTACTGGGCAGATTGGATAGTCCTTCACCAAGAACTCACTACTAATCTTATTCAACTAACATCTTCAATTCCTATTTAATTATGACAACCATCTTTTTTATCATTTCTTCTTCTTTATCTCATTACACCTCCTTATAGGTTACTGTATCTGACAATTGAAACTTAATCATAGTGTCATAATCTTTAACATTTTGTATTAGAGTCTGTCCATTTTTAACCATTTGGCAAAATCACAACACTATCATCATCCCTAAGACAATCAAGTGCTAGCTGATCAGCTGGTCAGGTACGGGATGTAGTTGGAATCCCGGCAGTCGGATTCCCAATGGTCAAAATCCCAATGCCAGAATGCCGGCAGCGCTGCCATACAGATCCGGATTAAGGCTATGGGGGGCCCGGGGCCCTTCAGACAATGGGTCCCCTAATAAAGAGGTGGGCAGATAAATTTTATATGTGTGTGTGTGTGTGTGTGTGTGTGTGTGTGTGTGTGTGTGTGTGTGTGTGTGTGTGTTTATCAATGTAGATGTGTATATATATATATGGGATGCAGTCAGTTTACCTCCAATCAAAATCCCGACGTTCAAAATCCCGACACCAATTGACCGATGGTCAAAATCCTGACAAGGTCAAAATCCCGACATGGACAAAATACCGACATTTAAAATACCGACAAGGTCAAAATACCGACATGTAAAATGCCGACAGGTCAAAATACCGACATGAGTTTTTCATGATTTTTTTCATTGAAACCGACTTATTCATACTTCACCATCCCAGTGGACCTGGAGGGGGAATATAATAGTGTGCTGAGCGCAGCGAGGCACTGTGCCTGAAGCATGGCGAGCGCAGCGAGCCATGCGAGGGGACGCGGTACACTTTATATGGTGTCCATGTTGACTTATGTCGACATACACACACACAAAAAAAGCATGTCGGTATTTTGACCTGTCGGCATTTTACATGTCGGTATTTTGACCTTGTCGGTATTTTTAATGTCGGGATTTTGTCCTTGTCGGGATTTTGACCATCGGTCAATTGGTGTCGGGATTTGGAACGTCGGGATTTTGATTGGAGGTATTTCATACCGATCCCATATATATATATATATATATATATACACGTCTATGTATGTATGCATGTGTGTATATATCTATATATATATATATATATATGTATGTACACACACACATATGTGTGTGTGTGTGTGTGTGTGTGTGTGTGTGTGTGTGTATATATATATATATATACACACATGCATACACAGTATATATTTACATATACACATATATGCACACACACACACACACATACATATATATATTTACACAAACATATATACATATATATATAAACACACACTACCCAGACAATAATACAGCCAGCCTTACTTTTTGCTGGCAGGTTGCTGTGACAAAGGAGACAGGACTCAAGAGAGCTCACTCCTCTCTGTCTCCTGCATGCTGATCCAAATGCTGCTACTGTCCTGTAGCCTGAGCCGCAGTCTGCTACTTTACACGGTAATCCGGCTCTGCCGCCACAGCCCGTACAGGGCTTCTGTCCGCTCACCCCCCTGCTGGCATTTTGATGGTCGGAATTCCGGCCTCTGTATTTTGACTACCGGGATTCCGACCGCCGGGATCCCGTACCCATACCTCAGGTACAGTGGTCATACGTATGTCTTCCTTCTCTTATTGTTGTAAATCTCAGTTTGCACATCATCAACCAAACATTAAAATGTGTTGCTGTCAGCAGTTTTCAGAGGTTTTACTGCATTTACTTGCGTGATACATCCTGCACATGATCACATACAGTCAGGGACGGACTGGCCACCTGGCACTTCTGGCAAATGCCAGATGGGCCGGTCTGGCCGTCTGCAGCAGATACTATTAATTAAAACTGTCCCACCCAAAATGGCCGCTGCAGGACAGGAGACAATTGTGTCGACACTAGAGGACCAAGTAAAGGGGGCATTGCAAACAGCGCGCGATACCAGGAAGTGCTGGCTGAGACTGCTGACCGCCAAGGTGTCGTGGGTGGGGCATCCCTGACTGCAGGAACTGCGTCTCCCTCCATGGATCCACCAAGCCTCCGGCGTCCGCTACAGGCTGCTGAAGAGACATACAGTAGTAAGCACCTGCACTGCCGCAGCCCTACCCTAACATCCTCCTGAACCCTGGCCTCTGCTTCTGCATCCCTACCGTAACCTCCTCCCTAACCCTGGTCTCCACTTCTGCAGCCTTACCCTAACCTAACCTGGCCTCGACTCCTGCAGCC
This sequence comes from Pseudophryne corroboree, assembly GCF_028390025.1. Classification (NCBI taxonomy): domain Eukaryota; kingdom Metazoa; phylum Chordata; class Amphibia; order Anura; family Myobatrachidae; genus Pseudophryne; species Pseudophryne corroboree. The sequence continues at coordinate 160,527,824 of NC_086452.1, read as the reverse complement.
TTTCCCTAACCACCTCCCTAACTCTGGTCTCTACTCCTGCAGCCTTACCCTAACCTAACCTGGCCTCTGCTCTTGCAGCAGGGACGTACAGTCAGGGGAGGCAATGTCTCCCCTGTGATAAATTATTAAAATAATACAAAGAAGATAGTTATGACACATATTCTGTGTCATAAGTATCTTCTGTATTTAAGTTTAATAATTTTAGCTATTTAAATGAGTTTGGGAGGCACTGATAGCAGTGCCTCCCATAGATAATGATAACGTGACAGAGCGGGGGGCGGGGCCAAGCACTGGGCTGTAAAAGCCCATTGAAAAATTACGGGGAATGCGGCACTGAAACAAGTGCCTCGCTGACAGGGACACCACCCCCATGTCAGCGAGGCACCTGTGATTGGACAGCGGATCCAGTGCCGGATCCGCTGTCCAATCACCCACAAGCGGCGCTGGAAGCGGAAGTGGCGGCGGGGCTGAAGCAGGAGTGAGTTCGGCTCTCCCCTGTCCTTCCTCCTCCGACCTCCCGTCGCAGCCAGCAGCACTCTCCCCTCCCGTCCCAGCCAGCAGCTCTCTCCCCTCCCGTTCGGCCTGCGGCAGCAGCTGCAGCATAATAGGCAGGTTAGTGTGTGGGTTTTTTTGTGGGTTTTTTTGTGGGTTTTATCTCCCTTCCTCCCTCCCTCCCTCTCTCTCTCTCTTTCCTCTCTCTCTCTCTCTCTCTCTCTCTCTCTTTCTCCCTCCCTCCCTCCCTCTCTTCTCTCCCCCCCCCCACCCCCACTGTATAAAGCATAATTTTAATTTTTGCAGGTTGGACGTCATCGGCGAGGGATGTAGGTAAGTAATCTCTCTCATTTGTACAGTGTAAACGCTGGTTTACTTACAGGACTAAAAGCTACACTTTAAAAAGACATTCAATACACTTTAAATGGAGCTGCTGCGGCCGCTATACTCAATCCTCAACCTACGTACTTATTACACCATTAGCGTACAGAGCTCCGTACCGTGTACGTACTTTGCATACATACGCCGCGCTGGCTGTACAAAGTACACTCAGTGCGTACACACCCAAAGATACTCCATGAGCCCTTAGCAGCTACACATGTGATTGTAATACACTTTTCTCTGACGTCCTAGTGGATGCTGGGTACTCCGTAAGGACCAAGGGGAATAGACGGGCTCCGCAGGAGACTGGGCACTCTAAAAGAAAGATTAGGTACTATCTGGTGTGCACTGGCTCCTCCCTCTATGCCCCTCCTCCAGACCTCAGTTAGAATCTGTGCCCGGCTCGAGCTGGTTGCACACTAGGGGCTCTCCTGAGCTCCTGGTAAAGAAAGTATTTATTAGGTTTTTTATTTTCAGTGAGATCTGCTGGCAACAGACTCACTGCTACGAGGGACTTAGGGGAGAGAAGCGAACCTACCTGCTTGCAGCTAGCTTGGGCTTGTAGGCTACTGGACACCATTAGCTCCAGAGGGATCGAACACAGGCCCAGCCTCGGTCGTCCGGTCCCGGAGCCGCGCCGCCGTCCCCCTTGCAGAGCCAGAAGACGGAAGATTCCGAGGAGAAAATCGGCGGCTGAAGACTCCGGTCTTCATTAAGGTAGCGCACAGCACTGCAGCTGTGCGCCATTGCTCCCTATGCACACCACATACTCCGGTCACTGATGGGTGCAGGGCGCTGGGGGGGGGGGGGGGCGCCCTGGGCTGCAATTAGAGTACCCTAACATGGCAAAAAAACACATAATATAGTCTAATAAACTATATATGTGTAAAAATCCCCTGCCATAATATTAATAAAAGAGCGGGATAAGCCCGCCTAGAAGGGGGCGGGGCTATCTCCCTCAGCACACTGGCGCCATTTTCTCTTCACAGTTCCGCTGGAAGACAGCTCCCCAGGCTCTCCCCTGCAGTTTCAAGGCTCAAAGGGTTAAAAAGAGAGGGGGGGCACTAAATTTAGGCGCAAACTATACATGTTAAGCAGCTATAGGGAAAAATCGCTTTCTGTAATAGTGTAAATCCCTAATTATATAGCGCTGTGGTGGGTGCTGGCATACTCTCTCTCTGTCTCCCCAAAGGACTTTGTGGGGTCCTGTCCTCAGTCAGAGCATTCCCTGTGTGTGTGCGGTGTGTCGGTACGGCTGTGTCGACATGTTTGATGAGGAGGCTTATGTGGAGGCGGAGCAGGTGCCGATAAATGTGATGTCACCCCCTGCGGGGTCGACACCAGAGTGGATGGATATGTGGACGGTATTAACCGACAGTGTCAACTCCTTACATAAAGGATGGATGACGTAACAGCCGTGGGACAGCCGGCTTCTCAGTCCGTGCCTGCCCAGGCGTCTCAAAGACCATCAGGGGCTCACAAACGCCCGCTACCTCAGATGGCAGATACAGATGTCGACACGGAGTCTGACTCCAGTGTCGACGAGGATGAGACATATACACAATCCACAAGGGGCATCCGTTGCATGATTACGGCAATGAAAAATATGTTACACATTTCTGACATTAACCCAGGTACCACTAAAAAGGGTATTATGTTTGGGGAGAAAAAGCAGCCAGTGTTTTTTCCCCCATCAGATGAGTTGAATGAAGTGTGTGAAGAAGCGTGGGGTTCCCCCGATAAGAAACTGGTAATTTCTAAAAAGTTACTGATGGCGTACTCTTTCCCGCCAGAGGATAGGTCACTTTGGGAGATATCTCCTAGGGTGGATAAGGCGTTCACACGCTTGTCAAAAAAGGTGGCACTGCCGTCTCAGGATACGGCCGCCTTGAAGGAGCCTGCTGATAGAAAGCAGGAGGCTATCCTGAAGTCTGTATATACACACTCAGGTACTATACTGAGACCTGCAATTGCTTCAGCATGGATGTGTAGTGCTGCTGCAGCGTGGTCTGATACCCTGTCAGATAATATTGATACCCTCGACAGGGATACTATTTTGCTAACCATAGAGCATATTAAAGACGTCGTCTTATATATGAGGGATGCACAGAGGGATATTTGCCGGCTGGCATCTAGAATTAATGCAATGTCCATTTCTGCCAGGAGGGTATTATGCACCCGGCAGTGGACAGGTGATGCTGATTCTAAAAGGCACATGGAGGTTTTGCCTTATAAGGGTGAGGATTTGTTTGGGGATGGTCTCTCGGACCTCGTATCCACAGCAACAGCTGGGAAATCGACATTTTTACCTCAGGCTCCCTCACAAACTAAGAAAGCACCGTACTATCAGGTACAGTCCTTTCGGCCTCAGAAAAGCAAGCGGATCAAAGGTGCTTCCTTTCTGCCCAGAGGCAGGGGGGAGAGGGAAAAAGCTGCACCAGACAGCCAGTTCCCAGGAACAAAAATCCTCCCCTGCTTCTACTAAGTCCACCGCATGACGCTGGGGCTCCACAGACGGAGCCAGGTGCGGTGGGGGCGCGTCTCCGGAACTTCAGCGACCAGTGGGTTCGCTCACAGGTGGATCTCTGGGTTCTACAAATGGTATCTCAGGGATACAAGCTGGAATTCGAGGCGTCTCCCCCTCGCCGTTACCTCAAATCAGCCTTGCCTGCTACTCCCCAGGACAGGGAGGTAGTACTGGCGGCAATTCACAAGCTGTACCTCCAGCAGGTGATAATCAAAGTTCCCCTCCTTCAACAGGGACGGGGTTACTATTCCACAATGTTTGTGGTACCGAAACCAGACAGTTCGGTGAGACCCATTCTAAAATTTAAATCCTTGAACACTTATATAAGGAAGTTCAAGTTCAAAATGGAATCGCTCAGGGCGGTTATTGCAAGCCTGGAAGAGGGGGATTACATGGTATCACTGGACATTATGGATGCTTACCTATATGTCCCCATTTACCCACCTCACCAGGAGTACCTCAAGGTTGTGGTACAGAACTGCCATTACCAATTCCAGACGTTGCCGTTCGGTCTGTCCACGGCACCGAGGGTGTGTTCCAAGGTAATGGCCAAAATGATGATACTCCTTCGATAGAAGGGAGTTATAATTATCCCGTACTTGGATGATCTCCTTATAAAGGTGTGGTCCAAGGAGCAGTCGTTGATCGGAGTAGCACTATCTCAGGAAGTGCTACAACAGCACGGCTGGATTCTGAATATCCCAAAGTCGCAGCTGGTTCATACGTCGCGTCTGCTGATATTGGGCATGTTTCTGGACACAGAACAGTAGAAGGTGTTTCTCCCGGAGGAGAAGGCCAAGGAGTTGTCATCTCTGGTCAGAGACCTCCTGTAACAAAAACAGGTGTCGGTGCATCATTGCACGCGAATCCTGGAAAAGATGGTAGCTTCTTTCGAAGCAATTCCCTTCAGCAGGTTCCATGCAAGGGATTTTCAGTGGGACCTGTTAGACAAGTGAGGATCGCATCTTCAGATGCATCGGCTGATCACCCTGTCCCTGAGGGCCAGGGTGTCCCTGCTGTAGTGGCTGCAGAGTGCTCATCTTCTCGAGGGCCGCAGATTTGGCATTCAGGACTGGGTCCTGGTGACCACGGATGCAAGCCTCCGAGGTTGGGGAGCAGTCACTCAGGGAAGAAACTTCCAAGGACAATGGTCGAGTCAGGAGACTTCCCTACACATAAATATTCTGGACCTAAGGGCCATTTACAATGTCGTAACGAAAGCAGAACCCCTGCTTCAAAACCAGCCGGTGCTGATTCAGTCAGACAACATCACGGCTGTCGCCCATGTAAACCGACAAGGCGGCACAAGAAGCAGGATGGCGTTGGCAGAAGCCACAAGGATTCTCCGATGGGCGGAGTATCACGTGCTAACACTGTCAGCAGTGTTCATTCCAGGTGTGGAAAACTAGGAAGCAGACTTCCTCAGCAGGCACGACCTCCACCCGGGAGAGTGGGGACTTCATCCGGAAGTCTTCACGCAGATTGTGAACCGTTGGGAACGACCACAGGTGGACATGATGGCGTCCCGCCTCAACAAAAAGCTAAAAAAGTATTGCGCCAGGTCAAGAGACCCTCAGGCGATAGCTGTGGACGCACTAGTGACACCGTGGGTGTACCAGTCGGTTTATGTGTTCCCTCCTCTTCCTCTCATACCCAAGGTACTGAGGATAGTAAGTAATAGAGGAGTAAGAACTATACTAGTAGTTCCGGATTGGCCAAGAAGAACTTGGTACCCAGAACTACAAGTAATGAGGACCCATGGCCTCTGTCTCTCAGACAGGACATGTTACTGCAGGGGCCCTGTCTGTTCTAAGACTTACCGCGGCTGCGTTTGAAGGCTTGGCGGTTGAACGCCGGATCCTAACGGAAAAGGGCGTTCCAGATGAAGTGATTCCTACGCTGTTAAAGGCTAGGAGAGATGCTGCCTGAAGTTCAGACGTTGTTAAGGGAGTGCTGTATATTCAGCCCCTTTTTGTGCCTTCAGTGGCACCTTGGGATCTCAACGTAGTGTTGGATTTCCTAAAATCACATTGTTTTGAGCCACTTCAGAACGTGGAGTTAAAGTATCTCACGTGGAAAGTGGTCATATATATATTTGGCCTTGGTTTCGGCTAGGCGTGTGTCAGAATTGGTTGCTTTGTCATGTGAAAGCCCTTATCTGATCTTCCATAGGGACAGGGCAGAATTGAGGATTCGTCCCCAATTTCTCCCTAAGGTGGTATCAGCGTTTCATTGAACCAACCTATTGTGGTGCCTGCGGCTACTCGGGACTTGGAGGCCTCCAAGTTGCTGGATGTAGTCCGGGCCCTGAAAATCTATGTTTCCAGGACGGCTAGAGTCAGAAATACTGACTCAATGTTTATCCTGCATGCACCCGACAAGCTGGGTGCTCCTGCTTCTAAGCAGACTATTGCTCGCTGGATCTGTAGCACGATTCACCTTGCACATTCTGCGGCTGGACTGCCGCATCCTAAATCAGTAAAAGCCCATTCCACGAGGAAGGAGGCTCTTCTTGGGCGGCTGCCCAAGGGGTCTCGGCATTACAACTTTGCCGAGCTGCTACCTGGTCGGGGTCAAACACGTTTGCAAAATTCTACAAGTTTGATACCCTGGCTGAGGAGGACCTTGAGTTTGCTCATTCGGTGCTGCAGAGTCATCCGCACTCTCCCGCCCGTTTGGGAGCTTTGGTATAATCCCCATGGTCCTTACGGAGTACCCAGCATCCACTAGGACGTCAGAGAAAATAAGAATTTACTCACCGGCAATTCTATTTCTCGTAGTCCGTAGTGGATGCTGGGAGCCCGTCCCAAGTGCGGATTGTCTGCAATTCTTGTATATAGTTATTGCTTAACTAAAGGGTTATTGTTATGAGCCATCTGTTCAGTGAGGCTCATTTGTTGTTCATACTGTTAACTGGGTATAGTTATCACAAGTTGTATGGTGTGATTGGTGTGGCTGGTATGAGTCTGACCCGGGATTCCAAATCCTTTCCTTGTAGTGTCAGCTCTTCCGGGCACAGTTTCCCTAACTGAGTCTGGAGGAGGGGCATAGAGGGAGGAGCCAGTGCACACCAGATAGTACCTAATCTTTCTTTTAGAGTGCCCAGTCTCCTACGGAGCCCATCTATTCCCCATGGTCCTTACGGAGTACCCAGCATCCACTACGGACTACGAGAAATAGAATTACCGGTGAGTAAATTCTTATTATAACCTTAGCAAGGAAATGGAACACGACACCAATTGTAAATCAAAACTAGGTTGGGGTCTAACCCACCAACGATTCTTTACTTGCAGGGGGTAACAACATAAACAATACAATACAATACAATAGAATAATGGCTACAGTCAATGGTACATACTTGTTTGGTTTCACCTGTGCTTCCCAGTCTGGTCCTCAGTCATCTAAGTAGATGACCTTCAGAGTCTGTGTGTGACCAGGCATGCAGCTGGCTCTTTTATACAATCTTCCAAAACCTAACACAATGGATACTGTAATCTCTTTGTCCATTGGACACAGGGATGGTCATTTACAGTACAGGAGAGGTCATAGGTTGGTTTGAATAGGTGGGCGATGTCTGTTCCAGATGCACTTGTAGGTGGTCTCCTCTGGGTTCCCGACGCATAACAAATGTACAGTGAATACAGTTTATATTTATATTCTGCTTCTGCACATAACTATTCGCAGGAGCGTGCGATCTTCTGCAAACCAACACCGGAATATTGCCCTTTAAAATACCCTACAACTGGATACCAAACACCACCTTATAACCTTGTTCTGTCCCCTCCTATCCTGTAAAGGTGAATCCCTTTGTTCTGATACAATTTAAACTGTTGTAACTTGCTGGTGTGATGCAGGGAGACTATGTGTACATTGTGCACTATTTGGATTAAATATGTAATGTGTTTTTATGGCTTTTCCATGCGACCACAAACACTACCGTAAATACTCATACCACCGCTGGAGCGACCACACGCAAATTGCAAATATGCGCACGCACGGCAGAAAAAGTACGCGCACGGAGGCCATCTGTGTGTAGTTTGTACGTGATGTGTGTACTGCAATATTTTCCGACTTCGACAGTCCACCCTTTGGCAGTCACCAATAACTGCCACTACCTAATCAATAAACAGAAAAATATCTATACATTATATACAGAAGCTTGGATGATCGGGAGAGAGTTGTAGGTGGGAAATGTATGACCTAGTGGGATAGTAAAAAGCATGTATGTATGAATCCATGTCTGAGCGGCATGTATCATCATGCCGTATATGTTCTAAATAAGCTTTGAGGTATTGCGAAGTATACATTAAATCCTTCTCATCCCGTACTAAGGGTCTGTAAATGGGCCAACAAACACTACCGAGCTCTTTTCGGCTTCTTGTTTCAACAAATGGGGTGCACATTTAGTTGATGATACATGGAGGGGGAACATACGTGAGTGCTAGTATATGTGGGTATCACCGGTCGACTATGTGTGCCATTAACTGGAGGTTGCAGAGATGAAGGTAAGACACATATATAAAAATAAGAATTTACTTACCGATAATTCTATTTCTCGGAGTCCGTAGTGGATGCTGGGGTTCCTGAAAGGACCATGGGGAATAGCGGCTCCGCAGGAGACAGGGCACAAAAAAGTAAAGCTTTACTAGGTCAGGTGGTGTGCACTGGCTCCTCCCCCTATGACCCTCCTCCAGACTCCAGTTAGGTACTGTGCCCGGACGAGCATACACAATAAGGGAGGCATTTTGAATCCCGGGTAAGACTCATACCAGCCACACCAATCACACCGTACAACTTGTGATCTAAACCCAGTTAACAGTATGACAACAGAAAGGGCCTCTTAAAGATGGCTCCTTAACAATAACCCGAATTAGTTAACAATAACTATGTACAAGTATTGCAGATAATCCGCACTTGGGATGGGCGCCCAGCATCCACTACGGACTCCGAGAAATAGAATTATCGGTAAGTAAATTCTTATTTTCTCTATCGTCCTAAGTGGATGCTGGGGTTCCTGAAAGGACCATGGGGATTATACCAAAGCTCCCAAACGGGCGGGAGAGTGCGGATGACTCTGCAGCACCGAATGAGAGAACTCCAGGTCCTCCTTTGCCAGGGTATCAAATTTGTAAAATTTTACAAACGTGTTCTCCCCCGACCACGTAGCTGCTCGGCAGAGTTGTAATGCCGAGACCCCTCGGGCAGCCGCCCAAGATGAGCCCACCTTCCTTGTGGAGTGGGCTTTTACAGTTTTAGGCTGTGGCAGGCCTGCCACAGAATGTGCAAGTTGAATTGTGTTACAAATCCAACGAGCAATCGACTGCTTAGAAGCAGGTGCGCCCAACTTGTTGGGTGCATACAATATAAACAGCGAGTCAGATTTTCTGACTCCAGCCGTCCTTGCAATGTATATTTTTAAGGCTCTGACAACGTCCAACAACTTGGAGTCCTCCAAGTCGCTAGTGGCCGCAGGCACCACAATAGGTTGGTTCAGATGAAATGCTGATACCACTTTAGGGAGAAAATGCGGACGAGTCCGCAGTTCTGCCCTATCCGAATGGAAGATTAGATAAGGACTTTTATAAGATAAAGCCGCCAATTCAGATACTCTCCTGGCAGAGGCCAGGGCTAGTAACATAGTCACTTTCAATGTGAGATATTTCAAATCCACCTTTTTCAATGGTTCAAACCAATGGGATTTGAGGAAATCTAAAACTACATTTAGATCCCACGGTGCCACCGGAGGCACCACAGGAGGCTGTATATGCAGTACTCCCTTGACAAAAGTCTGGACCTCAGGGACAGAGGCCAATTCTTTTTGGAAGAATATTGACAGGGCCGAAATTTGAACCTTAATGGATCCCAATTTGAGACCCATAGATAATCCTGATTGCAGGAAATGTAGGAAACGACCCAGTTGGAATTCCTCCGTCGGAACCCTCCGATCCTCGCACCACGCTACATATTTTCGCCAAATGCGGTGATAATGTTTCACGGTGACTTCCTTCCGTGCCTTAATCAAGGTAGGAATGACTTCTTCTGGAATGCCTTTCCCTTTTAGGATCTGGCGTTCAACCGCCATGCCGTCAAACGCAGCCGCGGTAAGTCTTGAAAAAGACAGGGACCCTGCTGTAGCAGGTCCCTTCTCAGAGGTAGAGGCCACGGTTCGTCCGTGAGCATCTCTTGAAGTTCCGGATACCAAGTCCTTCTCGGCCAATCCGGAACCACTAGTAATGTTCTTACTCTTCTTTGCCGTATGATCTTCAATACCTTTGGTATGAGCGGCAGAGGAGGAAACACATACACTGACTGGTACACCCAAGGAGTTACCAGTGCGTCCACAGCTATTGCCTGTGGATCTCTTGACCTGGCGCAATATTTGTCCAGTTTCTTGTTGAGGCGAGACGCCATCATGTCTACAATTGGTCTTTCCCAACGGTCTATTAACATGTTGAAGACTTCTGGATGTAGACCCCACTCTCCCGGATGAAGATCGTGTCTGCTGAGGAAGTCTGCTTCCCAGTTGTCCACGCCCGGGATGAACACTGCTGACAGTGCTATCACGTGATTCTCCGCCCAGCGAAGAATCTTGGCAGCTTCTGCCATTGCACTCCTGCTTCTTGTGCCGCCCTGCCTGTTTACATGGGCGACCGCCGTGATGTTGTCCGACTGAATCAACACCGGCTTTCCTTGCAGGAGAAGTTCCGCCTGGCTTAGAGCATTGTAGATTGCTCTTAGTTCCAGAATGTTTATGTGAAGAGACTTTTCCAGACTCGTCCATACTCCCTGGAAGTTTCTTCCTTGTGTGACTGCTCCCCAGCCTCTCAGGCTGGCGTCCGTGGTCACCAGGATCCAATCCTGAATGCCGAATCTGCGGCCTTCTAATAGGTGAGCCTTCTGCAACCACCACAGAAGTGACACCCTTGTCTTTGGTGACAGGGTTATTCGCAGGTGCATCTGCAGATGCGACCCTGACCATTTGTCCAACAGATCCCTTTGGAATATTCTTGCATGGAATCTGCCGAATGGAATTGCTTCGTAAGAAGCCACCATTTTTCCCAGGACTCTTGTGCATTGATGTACTGACACTTTTCCTGGTTTTAGGAGGTTCCTGACCAGATCGGATAACTCCTTGGCTTTTTCCTCTGGAAGGAAAACCTTTTTCTGAACCGTGTCCAGAATCATTCCTAGGAACAGCAGACGAGTTGTCGGGATTAAATGGGATTTTGGAATATTCAGAATCCACCCGTGTTGTCTTAGCACCTCTTGAGATAGTGCTAAAGCTGTCTCCAGCTGTTCTCTGGACCTTGCCCTTATTAGGAGATCGTCCAAGTATGGGATAACTAATACGCCTTTTCTTCGAAGAAGAATCATCATCTCGGCCATTACCTTGGTAAAGACCCGAGGCGCCGTGGACAATCCGAACGGCAGCGTCTGAAACTGATAGTGACAGTTTTGAACAATGAACCTGAGGTACCCCTGGTGTGCGGGGTAAATCGGAACGTGTAGATACGCATCCTTGATGTCCAAGGATACCATAAAGTCCCCTTCTTCCAGGTTCGCTATCACTGCTCTGAGTGACTCCATCTTGAACTTGAACTTTTTTATGTAGAGGTTCAAGGACTTCAGATTTAGAATAGGCCTTACCGAGCCATCCGGCTTCGGTACCACAAATAGAGTGGAATAATACCCCTTTCCTTGTTGTAATAGGGGTACTTTGACTATCACCTGCTGAGCGTACAGCTTGTGAATGGCTTCCAACACCCTCTCCCTTTCGGAAGAGACGGTTGGTAAGGCAGACTTCAGGAAACGATGAGGAGGATCCGTCTCTAATTCCAACCTGTACCCCTGAGATATTATCTGCAGGATCCAGGGGTCTACCTGCGAGTGAGCCCACTGCGCGCTGTAATTTTTGAGACGGCCCCCCACTGTCCCCGAGTCCGCTTGAGAGGCCCCAGCGTCATGCTGAGGTTTTTGCAGGAGCCGGGGAGGGCTTCTGTTCCTGGGAAGGAGCTGCCTGTTGGTGTCTCTTCCCTCTTCCTCTGCCTCGTGGCAGGTACGACAAGCCCTTTGCTCTCTTATTTTTGTAGGAGCGAAAAGGCTGCGGTTGAAAAGTCGGTGCCTTTCTCTGTTGGGGAGTGACTTGAGGTAAAAAAGTGGATTTCCCGGCAGTAGCCGTGGCCACCAAGTCTGATAGACCAACTCCAAATAACTCCTCCCCTTTATACGGCAAAACCTCCATGTGACGTTTTGAATCCGCATCGCCTGTCCACTGTCGTGTCCATAAGGCTCTTCTGGCTGAAATGGACATAGCACTCACCCGAGATGCCAGTGTGCAAATATCCCTCTGTGCATCACGCATATAGATAAATGCATCCTTTATTTGTTCTAACGACAGTAAAACATTGTCCCTATCTAGGGTATCAATATTTTCAATCAGGGATTCTGACCAAACTACTCCGGCACTGCACATCCAGGCAGTTGCTATAGCTGGTCGTAGTATAACACCTGCATGTGTGTATATATTCTTTTGAATAACTTCCATCTTTCTATCTGATGGATCCTTAAGTGCGGCCGTCTCAGGAGAGGGTAACGCCACTTGTTTGGATAAGCGTGTGAGCGCCTTGTCCACCTTAGGGGGTGTTTCCCAGCGCGCCCTAACCTCTGGCGGGAAAGGGTATAATGCCAATAACTTTTTTGAAATTATCAACTTTTTATCAGGAGCAACCCACGCTTCATCACACACGTCATTTAATTCTTCTGATTCAGGAAAAACTGTTTGTAGTTTTTTCACACCATACATAATACCCTGTTTTACGGTATCTGTAGTATCAGCTAAATGTAACGTCTCCTTCATTGCCAAAATCATATAACGTGTGGCCCTACTGGAAAATACGTTTGAATTTCTACCGTCGTCACTGGAATCAGTGCCCGTGTCTGGGTCTGTGTCGACCGACTGAGGCAAAGGGCGTTTTACAGCCCCTGACGGTGTTTGAGGCGCCTGGACAGGCATTAATTGATTGTCCGGCCGCCTCATGTCCTCAACTGACTGTTTAAGGGAAGATAAACCATCACGTAATTCCACAAATAAAGGCATCCATTCTGGTGTCGACCCCCTGGGGGGTGACATCTGCATATTTGGCAATTGCTCCGCCTCCACACCAATATCGTCCTCATACATGTCGACACCACGTACCGACACACACCGCAAACTCACAGGGAATGCTCTAATGAAGACAGGACCCACTAGCCCTTTTGGGGAGACAGAGGGAGAGTCTGCCAGCACACACCACAAAGCGCTATATATACAAGGGATATCCTTATATTAAGTGCTCCCTTATAGCTGCTTTAATATATATATATATAGCCATTAATGTGCCCCCCCTCTCTGTTTTACCCTGTTTCTGTAGTGCAGTGCAGGGGAGAGACCTGGGAGCCGTTCTGACCAGCGGAGCTGTGACAGAAAATGGCGCCGTGTGCTGAGGAGATAGGCCCCGCCCCTTTTTCGGCGGGTTCTTCTCCCGCTATTTTTCCAGTCAGGCAGGGGTTAAATATCTCCATATAGCCCCTATGGGCTATATGTGAGGTATTTTTAGCCTTGTATAAGGTTTATATTTGCCTCTCAGAGCGCCCCCCCCCAGCGCTCTGCACCCTCAGTGACTGCCCAGTGAAGTGTGCTGAGAGGAAAATGGCGCACAGCTGCAGTGCTGTGCGCTACCTTATGAAGACTGAGGAGTCTTCAGCCGCCGGTTTCCGGACCTCTTCACGCTTCAGCATCTGCAAGGGGGTCGGCGGCGCGGCTCCGGGACCGGACTCCACGGCTGGGCCTGTGTTCGATCCCTCTGGAGCTAATGGTGTCCAGTAGCCAAGCAGCAAATCCACTCTGCATGCAGGTGAGTTTACTACTTTCCCCCTAAGTCCCACGTTGCAGTGATCCTGTTGCCAGCAGGACTCACTGTAAAGAAAAAAACCTAAACTAAACTTTCTCTAAGCAGCTCTTTAGGAGAGCCACCTAGATTGCACCCTTCTCGTTCGGGCACAAAATCTAACTGGAGTCTGGAGGAGGGTCATAGGGGGAGGAGCCAGTGCACACCACCTGACCTAGTAAAGCTTTACTTTTTTGTGCCCTGTCTCCTGCGGAGCCGCTATTCCCCATGGTCCTTTCAGGAACCCCAGCATCCACTTAGGACGATAGAGAAAATACATTCACATAAACATTTTGGGTAGGGCTGACGTCTTTTCCGGTTGGATGTATCTGGGCAGAGGGGGAGACAAAGAAAAACGGGTGAAAGAAACAGGCCATGAAATTCATTTGCAATCCTTATCATAACGCTGTCTCTATGGATGGATCATAAATTAAATCTGCTGCTGTAACAGCACCCTCGCTCCTTAGACTCATCACCTGAAGGTGTCATCATACATCTCAGTGATATTATATATCAAGTTCGCTAGCGCATGGATATACTTATAATTTATAGTTCCTCTGGCTGTACGGGTGATGTCTAATGCGAAAAGGAACTGAATCCCGGTGGATTCGTGGATCAAATCAGAGGCTGCGTGCTCTGCCCTATCTATGAGGTGTCTCTTGATGGTGTGTTCATAGTTAGTATGAATATAAGGAGCCTGAGCACTGCGGTGAACGTCTTTCATTTTATCATGGGTTATGGTCATGACCTCCGGCAGTACTCTCCCAATATAACACAATCCCTCTGAGCTTGGGGCAAGCCACTTGTACGCTTTCCTCCCACATATAAAATAGGCATCATCTGGGAGAACATAGGGGACAAAATATAACATCACCATATTACAAATTTTCCAAGTAAAGAAACCAATCCCTAGTTCTCCCATCTGCTCAGTACAAGTATCGGGTTGGATGATATGAGCACAATACCCTGACGATACTTTTCCAACTGAAGGACCGAGTAGGCATGTGACGTTTGAACTGTAATCGGGTTAATGTATTGTACCCTCCTGTCGGTGAACGTAAGAGATGAGGGGAAACGTTGAAGAAAAATCACATAGAGGTTAGTAACAGATACGTTGTAGAGGCAAAGAGGATTTTATAAAATTTGACAGCTGGATTGGGCACTATGGGGAAGTGATTCTCTACTAGGTCTATACCCTTACAAAACTATGTGTCATATCTCTACTGGGACTATCCCAGCCATCAATGCAGTGTCCTGTCCATCCTAAGCTCGTAGGGAACCCGGTATCTGTGAGATAATTTCCTCTACCTGTGATTGACATGAATCTAGAACCGTGAAATGCAACATTAGTCTTTGTGGGTATCCAACATACTTTGTGCTTCCTGGGCGGGAGCACGCTATATGTATACCATCTCTAACAAAACTCCTGTTAAGTTAATCAGGGGCCATTTCTGCTAGAGAAAGAAGCAAAAGTTTAGAGGCCTCATCTTAACCCCAGCAAGTTTTGTCAAAAGGGTAAAGTTGCATTTATTCCGTTCTTCCCATTAACTGAATCTGTGTTTTCTATATGGCTCGTGATTCCTTACTATATGTACCTTGATCCCGTCTATGTGTTTAATAATGTGGCTTGTTTTCTCTTTCTAGGGGTCTATATTGATTATGTGTTCTACTACTCCTACAGTCTCTGGCAAAATGCCCTTTATTTCTACAAATGTAACATATTCTTGTACGTGATGTACCACCAGGGGTCTGGGGTTTTGGCTGATGAGGCTTTGCTGCAAGAGCCTGTAGACTTATTGTCATCAGCTTCTCCTCCTGTTGTTTTCTGCGCCTAGCAATATTCTTGTGGTGTTCAATTGCGCACTCTCTAAGACAAGCTACTGTGGCCCCTCTCCAATTAGGCAAAGATGTTTGTACCCTGTCCCTTACTGTCTTATTGAGTCCGTCCATTAGCACAGAGGCAGCCACCTCCCTGTAATTTGCATCGTTCCCTGTATCTGATATCCCAACGTATCTATCCATTATTTGCAGAGCCCGATGAAAATATTCAGATGCCATTTCATTTTCCCTCTGATTTATGGAGAAAAATTTTCTCCACTTAACAGTAGTGGGGAAATACAACACTGGTTGCCTGTTAATTTGTTCCACATTCTCCTGATTGTTTCCGTCAGTCATAGGACTATCCGACTCTAACCTACAATCAGTGATACATTTTTGGGTGTCAATATTAGGGGGTAGGCACGCTTTCAAAAATATCCGCCAATCTTTGTCAGCTGGTTCATGAGCATTACCCAGATCTCTGATAAACTTTTGACATCTGGCTAGATGCTTCCGGGGATCCGGGAATTCTGAAATGATTGACCGCAGCTCAGCTCTGGACCACGGGCAATACATTGCATTATTCCTGGTGAGGATTACTCCCTGAATATCGGTTCCCCCATTGGGAGTTACTATTTCCAAGACAGGATGTAATCCTACCATTCCGTTCCTACTTGGTTTGCTGTAAGGTGTTGTTGTCTCTGTGCAATGACCCATCTCACACTTACCGGTAGCTGTGACCTCACCAGTTCTTTCAGTGGGGAATACTGTTACTGCGCTAACTGGATGGATAGGCCCCACCTGAGTTTCTTGCAAGGTGACTGCCTGAATGAGAGCTGCGATTTGACTGGGTCCTTCATCTTCCTGTGACCTATAACCTTGAAAAGACTTCAAAACAGGATACATCTTGCAAAAATTAGGGTTAATACATTTCTCTTGCATTATACTATCATTCATAGATATACCATTGACTGTAGCTATCTCTTCCCTCTCAACCTGTGTCGATAATGGTGTGTTTGTGTACTCATTCCTGCTAGGTTTGGAACCTGCTTTGCAAGTTTGTTCCCTTTGCATCTCCCCCTCTTGTTGCCATAATTTTAAACAATCGTTATGTCTAATCCTTTGTTTTCTGGATTTAAGCAGACATATTTTACTGCTTACATTCTGCAGTACCTCTGGTTCAAAGCTGCCCACCCTAGGGAATGGTACCCTATCGTTGTCAGTCATACGTACCCATTCATCACAATAAACTTCCGCGTGTGAACCATATTTTTCACACATGATAAACCTTGCTGACCCTTTTGCTCTTTCTTCTTCAGCCTGAACCCTGCACAAACGTCTCTCACTTGAGCAACTGTCTCCCATATTTGTGGGTCTTTTTAATAACTAAAAAAAATTCCCACAAACACCAAAATACTCAATGTAAGTAGACGGTGAAAGTTCTTAGAGCGCTTTCACCCACTCCCGCCCACGTTGGCTGGTACTACCATACACTGTCGACAGCGAAGGCGATGCACCCAACTTAGGGCTCCTATCAGACCTAACAGCACCGTAATTTCTTTCGGTGGAGGTTCTGTTAGAATATTTTCCTGAGAGAGGCAGCGAAAAATTCCTTTTCGGTATCTTTCTACTGGAATTTTTTGTAGGGTGAAAAATAGGGAAATTAGATAACTATCCTTCACCCTTTCCAGTGGAAGCCCACCAGGGACATTTCCCGACGTTATCAAAGAAAAACCCCTTTGTCTATACGATCACGTCTGCGTATGCTTTTCCACAGCGCATATGACACAATAGTATCACGCTGTGCTGTGTAGAACAAACGGACATGCAATGCAATCGCACAGCCTATAGATACTAGTTATCTATATGCCCTAGGATTGCTGTAGACCACCTGAAACACCTAGAGATCACCTAGTTGTATGGGACACCTAGACCACTTCAGGTTACCTAGACCACCTAGTTCTAATCACGCAAGGTAGCGAACCCTACGCCACCGGTCCTCTACTAACCCAGTGTTACCACTCCAGAATATCACCTAGACCACCTAGTTCCCGGGTTCAGCTCCACTCACTCCGCTTTCACGCACTCAAATACACCTTGTTTTTCTGTACAGAAAATTTTTCACTCGTTCTGATCGGCAGCTTTACCCCCAGAGGCAATACAGTTTAAACAAAAGTTTTATACTAATCTGCTTTTGAAACCGGATAGTTATGTGCTATTGTAGCATGGCTACTGTCCCACCTTTTAACTGAACAAACTATCGTGTAATTTGTACTTATCATCCACAGTCTTCTGCACTTTGCGTAAACACGCGACCGTGCGTGTCTTTTACGCTGCGTGCGCAGTCCTGTACTTTGTCCGAGACACGTGTACAAAACCGTGCATCCGCAATAAAACAAATCACACAACTCTATAAATGTGAGCAATACTAACTATAATCGCTCACAAGCACAACCGCTTGTACTGTATAACCTTTAACGACAGGGCCAGACCTGCGTGTTGTGCTTTATATTTACTTCCTTAAACACTGTTATTTCAGTTTTAACTATATAGCAACAAATGTATCCGATTTCACACAGATCTAAATGAATCTAGCAATCTGAATCTTGCTGCAACAATGTGAGAGGGTATGCAAAGTATCGGTGCCCTTTGTGTACGCTTTTGGCGCCCCAAGAAAAATTCACAGATTTTTAAATAGCTTTTTTCCTGTTTTACAGGTTCTATCAGCACCTCTACAGACCAGACAGAGCAGACGCAATCTAACAGCACACAAATAGGGTTTTCAGCACATCCATCGACCAGGAAAAGGTTGCGTAGGATAACTTTCTGCCCTTTGCTGATAGATTAAGTCTTCTATGACCTGTTAGGCTGTGAGCATGTGAAAACTGGACGATGCCCCCAATTGTAAATGCTGGTTTACTTACAGGACTAAAAGCTACACTTTAAAAAGACATTCAATACACTTTAAATGGAGCTGCTGCGGCCGCTATACTCAATCCTCAACCTACGTACTTATTACACCATTAGCGTACAGAGCCCCGTACCGTGTACGTACTTTGCGTACAAACACCGCGCTGGCTGTACAAAGTACACTCAGTGCATACACACCCAAAGATACTCCGTGAGCCCTTAGCAGCTACACATGTGATTGTAATACACTTATAACCTTAGCAAGGAAATTGAACACGACACCAATTGTAAATCAAAACTAGATTGGGGTCTAACCCACCAATGGCTCTTTACTTGCAGGGGGTAACAACATAAACAATACAATACAATAGAATAATGGCTACAGTCAATGGTACATACTTGTTTGGTTTCGCCTGCGCTTCCCAGTCTGGTCCTCAGTCATCTAGGTAGATGACCTTCAGAGTCTGTGTGTGACCAGGCATGCAGCTGGCTCTTTTATACAATCTTCCAAAACCTAACACAATGGATACTGTAATCTCTTTGTCCATTGGACACAGGGATGGTCATTTACAGTACAGGAGAGGTCATAGGTTGGTTTGAATAGGTGGGCGATGTCTGTTCCAGATGCACTTGTAGGTGGTCTCCTCTGGGTTCCCGCCGCATAACAAATGTACAGTAAATACAGTTTATATTTATATTCTGCTCCTGCGCATAACTATTCGCAGGAGCGTGCGATCTTCTGCAAACCAACACCGGAATATTGCCCTTAAAATTCCCTACAGCTGGATACCAAACACCACCTTATAACCTTGTTCTGTCCCCTCCTATCCTGTAAAGGTGAATCCCTTTGTTCTGATACCATTTAAACTGTTGTAACTTGCTGGTGTGATGCAGGGAGACTATGTGTACCTTGTGCACTATTTGGATTAAATATGTAATGTGTTTTTATGGCTTTTCCATGCGACTACAAACACTACTGTAAATACTCATACCACGTGCTAATACGCAGGACCGCACGGAGGCCATCTGTGTGTAGTTTGTACGTGATGTGTGTACTGCAATATTTTTCGACTTGGACAACAGGTACCCCTATTGGACGTGATCGGCGTGGGATGTAGGTAAGTAATCTCTCTAATTTTTACAGGTACCCCTTTTGGATTCTACATGGACAAGTGGACGTGACCGGCATGGGATGTAGGTAAGTATGGGTGAGTGTGTTTTAATAAAATTTTACTTTCACGGTGTGTGTGTTGTGTTTTTATTTGGATATTTTTTGTTGTTGTAGAACTACAGGTACCAGCGGGCCCGTTATTTCCCTGCATGCTGGCACTTGAGGTTCTCCACACTTATGGCTATCAGCCCAGCACCCACCACTCAGGGGTGCTGGGGACAGCCTCGGGCTTCACCCCTGGCCCTTGGGTGCCTGAAGGGGGGACACCTTGATTTAAGGGGTCCCCACTCCTCCAGGGAACCGCAGCTAGGGGTGACTAGTTGGGGGGTAATGCCACGGCCGCAGGGACCAATATAAAAGTGTCTCCCGGCTGTGGCATTATCTCCCTGGCTAGTGGAGCCCGGTGCTGGTTTTAAAAATATGGGCGACCCCTACATCTTTTGTCCCCAGTATTTTTGGAACCAGGACCGGACTAAGAGCCAGGTGCTGGTTGTCTAAATACGGGGAACCCCTGTCCAATTTTTTCCCCAGTATTTAAACAACCAGGACCGGCTCAAAGGGCCCGAGGCTGGTTATACTTAGGAGGGGGGACATCACACATTTTTTTTTATGTTTTTTAACCCATTCAGACCCTTTTCCATTAAGTTAATGGAAGCCCTGGACAACAATATTGCATTCATGTCCTCCTCCCACTCCCTTCCCAGTCCCAAACACTAATTTTTATTTTTATTTTCTATAAAAATGTACAATATATCACAAGTATGATGAGCAGGCAGGCATCAGACTGAGATACAAATTAGTGGCGGAGGGCTGGGTCAGTTGATGGTGGCCGAGTTTGTAAGCCATTGGCGGTGGCAGCGGGCATTGGCTCAGAGGCAGTAGCGGGCATTGGCTCGGCGGCGGTAGGGGTTATCGGCAGGATTCGACGGACATTATGGCTTTAGTGCCTCACCAGCCACTGACCTCACCGCACGCCACTGTCTTGCAGCCTTACCCTAACCACCTCCCTAACTCTGGTCTCTACTCCTGCAGCCTTACCCTAACCTAACCTGGCCTCTGCTCCTGCAGCCTTACCCTAACTGCCTCCCTAACCTGGCCTCCTGCATACTTACCCTAACCTCCTCCCTAACACTGGTCTCCACTCCTGCAGCCTTACCCTAACCTGGCCTCGACTCCTGCAGCCTTACCCTAACTGCCTCCCTAACCTGGCCTCCTGCATACTTACCCTAACTTCCTCCCTAACCCTGGTCTCCACTCCTGCAGCCTTACCCTAACCTAACCTGACCTCGACTCCTGCAGTCTTACCCTAACCACCTCCCTAACTCTGGTCTCTACTCCTGCAGCCTTACCCTAACCTAACCTGGCCTCTGCTCCTGCAGTCTTACCCTAACTGCCTCCCTAACCTGGTCTCTTGCATCATTACCCTAACCACCTCCCTAACCCTGGTCTCTACTCCTGCAGCCTTACCCTAACCTAACCTGGCCTCTGCTCCTGCAGCCTTACCCTAACTGCCTCCCTAACATGGCCTCTACTCCTGCAGTCTTACCCTAACCTCCCCCTAACCCTGGCCTTTACACCTGCAGCCTTACCCTTACCTAACCTGACCTCTACACCTGCAGTCTTACCCTAACCTAACCTGGCCTCTACTCCTGCAGCCTTACCCTAACCTCCTCCCTAACCCTTGGCCTCCACTCTCGCAGCCATATCATAACCTCACCCCTAACCATAGCTTCCACTTCTGTAGCTTTACCGTAACCTAACCTGGCCTCTACACCTGTAGCCTTACCCTAACCCTGGCCTCTACTCTTGCAGCCTTACCCTAAACTCCTCCCTAACCCTGGCCTCTACTCCTGCCACCTTACTCTAACCTCCTCCCTAACCCTGGCCTCCACTCCTGCGGCTATATTATAACCTCACCCCTAACCATAGCTTCCACTTCCGTAGCCTTACCCTAACCTAACCTGGCTTCTACAGCTGCAGCCTTAACCAAACCTGGCCTCTATTCCTGCAGCTTTACCCTAACCTCCTCCCTAACCCTGGCCTCCACTCCCACTGCCATATCATAACCTCACCCCTAACCATAGCTTCCACTTCCGTAGCCTTTTCCTAACCTAACCTGGCCTCTGCACCTGCAGCCTTATCCTAACCTCCTCCCTAACCCTGGCCTCTATTCCAGCAGCCTTACCCTTACCTCCTCCCTAACCCTAGCCTCCACTTCTGCAGCCTTAGCCTAACCTCCTCCCTAACTCTAGCCTTCACTCCCACAGCCTAATCATAACCACCCCCCTAACTATAGCCTCCACTCCCGTAGCTGATCCCTAACTTCCCTCCTAAACTCCTCTCCCGCCTCCTAATACTATCCTCCTCTGGTGTGCTTAATCCTGCCCCTGATGAAGAGGGAGTGTGGGGCATAATATTGTGTAAGGGGCATTACTGTGTGGGGCATAATATGGTGTTAAGGGCATTACTGTGTGGGGCATACTAAGTTGCAAAGGGAATTACTGTGTGAGGCATTTTTTTGTGTTAGGTGCATTACTGTGTAGGACTTACTAACTTGTAGGGGGCATTACTGTGTGGGGCATAATATGGTGTTAAGGGCATTACTGTGTGGGGCATACTAAGGTACAAAGGGTATTACTGTGTGGGGCATGATATTAGACTAGGGGCATTACTGTGTGGGACATACTAAGGTCTAAGGGGCATTACTGTGTGGACATATTAAGGTGTAAGGGGTATTACTGTGTAATAATGTAACGTGAATACGGGGCAGTACTGTGCTATGTAATGTGATTAAGGGGCACTACTGTCTGGCATAATATGAATTGGGGTACTATTGTGTGGTCACGTCCCTACGCATTGAGACCACACCCTATTATTCGGTGCGCACCATCTGTACTTAAGGTATGGTCAGGGACACCAATGCTCTTTATGTACACAGGGTACCAAAATGTTTAGTTACAGCTCTGCTTTGGTATGCACAGATGTGTCCTCCTTGTGTAGGGCATACTAAGGTGCAAGATGTATTACTGTGTGATGTAACGTGAATAAGGGGCAGTACTGTGCTTTGTATTGTGACTAAGGGGAAGCACTGTCTGGCATAATTTGAATTAGGGTACTATTGTGTGGTCACACTTCTACCCAGTCAGACCACACCCGTGCACTATTATACTTCAGGTGTAGACACGGACACCAATGCTCTTGTACACAGGGCACCAAAATGTTTAGTTACAGCTCTGCTTTGGGGTGCACAGACGTGTCCTCCTCTGTGACCAGCCCTCCTGTCCTGAATAATTCCTACAGTGAGCACTATATAATCCTCTACATCTGCTAAGATAGGGCTTGGTAATTTGGGAAAATGCCTTCCCTTTTCTTTGAGTGTGACCTACACCAATGACGTGCCAGCTTTACCTAACAGTACCAACCAAATACCAAATGTCTGACTATGGCACATCTGTGATCCCCTGCTGGATGAGTTTTGTTGTGTGTATTTTAATAGAGAATTATGTACACTTGTATGTTGTTATAATAGTAATTATATTTGTAAGACCATAGACTACAAAGTAGGAGTCAGGAGGAGTCAGGGGAGAAGTCTATGTCAGGTGCCAGATGCTGACTTCGAGGTGGGCCTGTGTGCTTCAAAAATGCCAGGGCCTGTTTTTAGTCCCAGTCCGGCCCTGCATACAGTTAAGTCATATCATATTGTATTAATTATATAAATATATATATTTATTCTTTTTTTGCATTTATTTGTGATATATTTATTTTTATGAGTATTTGATATTGCATTGTTTGTCGGGGTACTGTACGCATTACAGTCTATTATTGTATACATTAAAAGTGTTTGTTTTTTCCATTCCATAGCTCTTCCATTCATATAATAAGAATTTACTTACCGATAATTCTATTTCTCGGAGTCCGTAGTGGATGCTGGGGTTCCTGAAAGGACCATGGGGAATAGCGGCTCCGCAGGAGACAGGGCACAAAAAAGTAAAGCTTTACTAGGTCAGGTGGTGTGCACTGGCTCCTCCCCCTATGACCCTCCTCCAGACTCCAGTTAGGTACTGTGCCCGGACGAGCATACACAATAAGGGAGGCATTTTGAATCCCGGGTAAGACTCATACCAGCCACACCAATCACACCGTACAACTTGTGATCTAAACCCAGTTAACAGTATGACAACAGAAAGGGCCTCTTAAAGATGGCTCCTTAACAATAACCCGAATTAGTTAACAATAACTATGTACAAGTATTGCAGATAATCCGCACTTGGGATGGGCGCCCAGCATCCACTACGGACTCCGAGAAATAGAATTATCGGTAAGTAAATTCTTATTTTCTCTATCGTCCTAAGTGGATGCTGGGGTTCCTGAAAGGACCATGGGGATTATACCAAAGCTCCCAAACGGGCGGGAGAGTGCGGATGACTCTGCAGCACCGAATGAGAGAACTCCAGGTCCTCCTTTGCCAGGGTATCAAATTTGTAAAATTTTACAAACGTGTTCTCCCCCGACCACGTAGCTGCTCGGCAGAGTTGTAATGCCGAGACCCCTCGGGCAGCCGCCCAAGATGAGCCCACCTTCCTTGTGGAGTGGGCTTTTACAGTTTTAGGCTGTGGCAGGCCTGCCACAGAATGTGCAAGTTGAATTGTGTTACAAATCCAACGAGCAATCGACTGCTTAGAAGCAGGTGCGCCCAACTTGTTGGGTGCATACAATATAAACAGCGAGTCAGATTTTCTGACTCCAGCCGTCCTTGCAATGTATATTTTTAAGGCTCTGACAACGTCCAACAACTTGGAGTCCTCCAAGTCGCTAGTGGCCGCAGGCACCACAATAGGTTGGTTCAGATGAAATGCTGATACCACTTTAGGGAGAAAATGCGGACGAGTCCGCAGTTCTGCCCTATCCGAATGGAAGATTAGATAAGGACTTTTATAAGATAAAGCCGCCAATTCAGATACTCTCCTGGCAGAGGCCAGGGCTAGTAACATAGTCACTTTCAATGTGAGATATTTCAAATCCACCTTTTTCAATGGTTCAAACCAATGGGATTTGAGGAAATCTAAAACTACATTTAGATCCCACGGTGCCACCGGAGGCACCACAGGAGGCTGTATATGCAGTACTCCCTTGACAAAAGTCTGGACCTCAGGGACAGAGGCCAATTCTTTTTGGAAGAATATTGACAGGGCCGAAATTTGAACCTTAATGGATCCCAATTTGAGACCCATAGATAATCCTGATTGCAGGAAATGTAGGAAACGACCCAGTTGGAATTCCTCCGTCGGAACCCTCCGATCCTCGCACCACGCTACATATTTTCGCCAAATGCGGTGATAATGTTTCACGGTGACTTCCTTCCGTGCCTTAATCAAGGTAGGAATGACTTCTTCTGGAATGCCTTTCCCTTTTAGGATCTGGCGTTCAACCGCCATGCCGTCAAACGCAGCCGCGGTAAGTCTTGAAAAAGACAGGGACCCTGCTGTAGCAGGTCCCTTCTCAGAGGTAGAGGCCACGGTTCGTCCGTGAGCATCTCTTGAAGTTCCGGATACCAAGTCCTTCTCGGCCAATCCGGAACCACTAGTATTGTTCTTACTCTTCTTTGCCGTATGATCTTCAATACCTTTGGTATGAGCGGCAGAGGAGGAAACACATACACTGACTGGTACACCCAAGGAGTTACCAGTGCGTCCACAGCTATTGCCTGTGGATCTCTTGACCTGGCGCAATATTTGTCCAGTTTCTTGTTGAGGCGAGACGCCATCATGTCTACAATTGGTCTTTCCCAACGGTCTATTAACATGTTGAAGACTTCTGGATGTAGACCCCACTCTCCCGGATGAAGATCGTGTCTGCTGAGGAAGTCTGCTTCCCAGTTGTCCACGCCCGGGATGAACACTGCTGACAGTGCTATCACGTGATTCTCCGCCCAGCGAAGAATCTTGGCAGCTTCTGCCATTGCACTCCTGCTTCTTGTGCCGCCCTGCCTGTTTACATGGGCGACCGCCGTGATGTTGTCCGACTGAATCAACACCGGCTTTCCTTGCAGGAGAAGTTCCGCCTGGCTTAGAGCATTGTAGATTGCTCTTAGTTCCAGAATGTTTATGTGAAGAGACTTTTCCAGACTCGTCCATACTCCCTGGAAGTTTCTTCCTTGTGTGACTGCTCCCCAGCCTCTCAGGCTGGCGTCCGTGGTCACCAGGATCCAATCCTGAATGCCGAATCTGCGGCCTTCTAATAGGTGAGCCTTCTGCAACCACCACAGAAGTGACACCCTTGTCTTTGGTGACAGGGTTATTCGCAGGTGCATCTGCAGATGCGACCCTGACCATTTGTCCAACAGATCCCTTTGGAATATTCTTGCATGGAATCTGCCGAATGGAATTGCTTCGTAAGAAGCCACCATTTTTCCCAGGACTCTTGTGCATTGATGTACTGACACTTTTCCTGGTTTTAGGAGGTTCCTGACCAGATCGGATAACTCCTTGGCTTTTTCCTCTGGAAGGAAAACCTTTTTCTGAACCGTGTCCAGAATCATTCCTAGGAACAGCAGACGAGTTGTCGGGATTAAATGGGATTTTGGAATATTCAGAATCCACCCGTGTTGTCTTAGCACCTCTTGAGATAGTGCTAAAGCTGTCTCCAGCTGTTCTCTGGACCTTGCCCTTATTAGGAGATCGTCCAAGTATGGGATAACTAATACGCCTTTTCTTCGAAGAAGAATCATCATCTCGGCCATTACCTTGGTAAAGACCCGAGGCGCCGTGGACAATCCGAACGGCAGCGTCTGAAACTGATAGTGACAGTTTTGAACAATGAACCTGAGGTACCCCTGGTGTGCGGGGTAAATCGGAACGTGTAGATACGCATCCTTGATGTCCAAGGATACCATAAAGTCCCCTTCTTCCAGGTTCGCTATCACTGCTCTGAGTGACTCCATCTTGAACTTGAACTTTTTTATGTAGAGGTTCAAGGACTTCAGATTTAGAATAGGCCTTACCGAGCCATCCGGCTTCGGTACCACAAATAGAGTGGAATAATACCCCTTTCCTTGTTGTAATAGGGGTACTTTGACTATCACCTGCTGAGCGTACAGCTTGTGAATGGCTTCCAACACCCTCTCCCTTTCGGAAGAGACGGTTGGTAAGGCAGACTTCAGGAAACGATGAGGAGGATCCGTCTCTAATTCCAACCTGTACCCCTGAGATATTATCTGCAGGATCCAGGGGTCTACCTGCGAGTGAGCCCACTGCGCGCTGTAATTTTTGAGACGGCCCCCCACTGTCCCCGAGTCCGCTTGAGAGGCCCCAGCGTCATGCTGAGGTTTTTGCAGGAGCCGGGGAGGGCTTCTGTTCCTGGGAAGGAGCTGCCTGTTGGTGTCTCTTCCCTCTTCCTCTGCCTCGTGGCAGGTACGACAAGCCCTTTGCTCTCTTATTTTTGTAGGAGCGAAAAGGCTGCGGTTGAAAGGTCGGTGCCTTTCTCTATTGGGGAGTGACTTGAGGTAAAAAAGTGGATTTCCCGGCAGTAGCCGTGGCCACCAAGTCTGATAGACCAACTCCAAATAACTCCTCCCCTTTATACGGCAAAACCTCCATGTGACGTTTTGAATCCGCATCGCCTGTCCACTGTCGTGTCCATAAGGCTCTTCTGGCTGAAATGGACATAGCACTCATCCGAGATGCCAGTGTGCAAATATCCCTCTGTGCATCACGCATATAGATAAATGCATCCTTTATTTGTTCTAACGACAGTAAAACATTGTCCCTATCTAGGGTATCAATATTTTCAATCAGGGATTCTGACCAAACTACTCCAGCACTGCACATCCAGGCAGTTGCTATAGCTGGTCGTAGTATAACACCTGCATGTGTGTATATATTCTTTTGAATAACTTCCATCTTTCTATCTGATGGATCCTTAAGTGCGGCCGTCTCAGGAGAGGGTAACGCCACTTGTTTGGATAAGCGTGTGAGCGCCTTGTCCACCTTAGGGGGTGTTTCCCAGCGCGCCCTAACCTCTGGCGGGAAAGGGTATAATGCCAATAACTTTTTTGAAATTATCAACTTTTTATCAGGAGCAACCCACGCTTCATCACACACGTCATTTAATTCTTCTGATTCAGGAAAAACTGTTTGTAGTTTTTTCACACCATACATAATACCCTGTTTTACGGTATCTGTAGTATCAGCTAAATGTAACGTCTCCTTCATTGCCAAACTCATATAACGTGTGGCCCTACTGGAAAATACGTTTGAATTTCTACCGTCGTCACTGGAATCAGTGCCCGTGTCTGGGTCTGTGTCGACCGACTGAGGCAAAGGGCGTTTTACAGCCCCTGACGGTGTTTGAGGCGCCTGTACAGGCATTAATTGATTGTCCGGCCGCCTCATGTCCTCAACTGACTGTTTAAGGGAAGATAAACCATCACGTAATTCCACAAATAAAGGCATCCATTCTGGTGTCGACCCCCTGGGGGGTGACATCTGCATATTTGGCAATTGCTCCGCCTCCACACCAATATCGTCCTCATACATGTCGACACCACGTACCGACACACACCGCAAACTCACAGGGAATGCTCTAATGAAGACAGGACCCACTAGCCCTTTTGGGGAGACAGAGGGAGAGTCTGCCAGCACACACCACAAAGCGCTATATATACAAGGGATATCCTTATATTAAGTGCTCCCTTATAGCTGCTTTAATATATATATATATATAGCCATTAATGTGCCCCCCCTCTCTGTTTTACCCTGTTTCTGTAGTGCAGTGCAGGGGAGAGACCTGGGAGCCGTTCTGACCAGCGGAGCTGTGACAGAAAATGGCGCCGTGTGCTGAGGAGATAGGCCCCGCCCCTTTTTCGGCGGGTTCTTCTCCCGCTATTTTTCCAGTCAGGCAGGGGTTAAATATCTCCATATAGCCCCTATGGGCTATATGTGAGGTATTTTTAGCCTTGTATAAGGTTTATATTTGCCTCTCAGAGCGCCCCCCCCCAGCGCTCTGCACCCTCAGTGACTGCCCAGTGAAGTGTGCTGAGAGGAAAATGGCGCACAGCTGCAGTGCTGTGCGCTACCTTATGAAGACTGAGGAGTCTTCAGCCGCCGGTTTCCGGACCTCTTCACGCTTCAGCATCTGCAAGGGGGTCGGCGGCGCGGCTCCGGGACCGGACTCCACGGCTGGGCCTGTGTTCGATCCCTCTGGAGCTAATGGTGTCCAGTAGCCAAGCAGCAAATCCACTCTGCATGCAGGTGAGTTTACTACTTTCCCCCTAAGTCCCACGTTGCAGTGATCCTGTTGCCAGCAGGACTCACTGTAAAGAAAAAAACCTAAACTAAACTTTCTCTAAGCAGCTCTTTAGGAGAGCCACCTAGATTGCACCCTTCTCGTTCGGGCACAAAATCTAACTGGAGTCTGGAGGAGGGTCATAGGGGGAGGAGCCAGTGCACACCACCTGACCTAGTAAAGCTTTACTTTTTTGTGCCCTGTCTCCTGCGGAGCCGCTATTCCCCATGGTCCTTTCAGGAACCCCAGCATCCACTTAGGACGATAGAGAAAAAATAATTGTTATGATCCATGCAGGATACCTGAAGTAAGTGATGCAGAAGTCTGGGTATGTGTTACGAGGACAACACTGTACAAGGGCTACCAGGTGGCACCAGGTGGCGCTCATATGATTACACTTGCCCAGGAGTCCTTTAGACTCTTGCAATGCTAGGCTTCACTTTTAGCAGCCGCCTTTCCACGGTGAAATACGACCACCCCGTACTCGATGCCCCCAGCACTTACGGATGGACAAGGCAACTATTGGAGGCTGGGGAAAGAGTAAGGTACAGTGCAGAGAGACGCTCACAGGACGCAACCTAAATAAAGTGCCCGATACACAAACTGATATTACTGGCAGAATGTATGTGAGTGCAACAATGCACAGGATGGTGTTAAAACCGTATATGAATGCAACAATGCACAAGATGGTATTAGCAACTAAACACAGACTGCATGTGAATGCAACAATGCACAGGGTGGTATTAGCAACTTAGTATAAACTGTATGTGAATGCAACAATTCATAGGGTGGTATAAGCAACTAAGTACAAGCAATGAATAACTTAACTGTGAGTCTCTTAAGGAACTTGGAAGAGCAAAGAAAGGTAATGAACTCAAGATTCTGGCAGGACTGAGTATCACAAGTAATGTAATAGCACTAACTGCACAGGTTCAAGATACCACCATCGGACCGACACCGGGTACAAACAGGAATAAGAACCTATATCTGGCGTCGGGTAAAGGGCAAACTGGGTAATAAAGGGAGACACTCCCAATCAGAACAGCCAGAGAAACAATCCTCCTGAAGAGGAGATACATTGCAGCTGGACAGCTAGACACACAGAGGCAAACTGCTAATTATAAGGCAGCTGAGCCTGAACACATGGAAACTCTTTAAAGAAGCCTTATCTGACAGGTGAGACTGCACAGGCCACACATACAGGAGACAGGCTACAGTTTCTCAGACCCGCCAAAGGTGGCCCGCAACAGTGCCCCAAACAAGTACATGAGAAAACCTGGGATGCTAACAGAAACACAACAGACTCACAACATAAGAACATAAACAGAATGCAAGCTGCATTCGCAGCTTATAACATTAATATTAGGTGGCCTGTGTGCTGCATATACAGTACTGTACAACTTTTCTCTCTTGAGAAAAAAGTTGGGGCATATACAGTATATGCTACCCTTGCAGAGCAGCTTTGCAAGCAGAAAAATTGTAAAAAATTTGAAAGGCACATTTGACATCATCATTTTTGCTGCACAATACATCAACTCTACACATACTGTATGCCTCATTTCTCATTCATTTCTCTAATTCATGGGAAATCAGTATAGTGCAGTGTCATAACTAAGCCTACAAATTGTCTTCCTATACTGAATGTGCTTTAGCCATTTCCTTCCTTTTATTGCCTTCTTGCTATGTTCATCATCTCACTCATGGCGGGATGTACTAAATGGAAAATGCAGTAAACCCCCGTTTTCCGCATTTTCCTAATGTACTAATACCCTATGGGCTTCTCTCTGCAGTGCTGTGTGTGGGATCCGATCGAATCCCTCCCACCATGCCCGGCGACCGGCCCCATCATTCTGCACATGC
Organism: Pseudophryne corroboree; assembly: GCF_028390025.1. NCBI lineage: Eukaryota > Metazoa > Chordata > Amphibia > Anura > Myobatrachidae > Pseudophryne > Pseudophryne corroboree. The sequence continues at coordinate 160,497,457 of NC_086452.1, read as the reverse complement.
AAAGAATTACACGGGGCCGAATCCAGGAAGTCAAGGAGACGCTGTCCTTCGCAATGCTAAGTGCATATGTAAGTACATATGCGCTTAGCATCGTGACGAATGGCGGCGCTGTGTTATTTAGTACATCCCACCCTCACTGTTTACCCTTATTATTAATAACAAAAACAATAATAATAATTTCCTACACCTCTCAAACCAGGGCATTTTTACCTTCCATCAGCTATCAAAGTTTTGGATCTCGCATTCATCCAAAATCTGGAAAAATCTGCTATATATATTAAAATGAGCCAACAGCACATTGTATCATTTTTGGAAAAATGTTTGTACTAAAAAAGTCATTAGCAACAACTTGAGCCAAGAGGCAGGGGTGTAATTGAAGACCTGAAATTGAAGCTTGGATGTACTGTAGAAGGAGCAGTGGGACGGTAGATAAACCTAATGGGGAAATAAATGTACGTGACCACTCTATTTCATTAAATAATAATGGAGAATGGTAAATACATTCACATGAGGTTTTCTCATGTTGGCATTTCAGGGGCAAACCATTTACTTTACTCACCAATATCTAGGAGACAGAACATTCACTAACATTTAAACAGAAATTGTAACTGTTTAGTCTAATACATTTTTACATAGCGCTTAGTTAACTATGGGGCTTATTTACGATTAGGCTCCCAAAAGTGGCAGCAAAGCTGATTTTGGTTTCACAATAATACTACAGTAAATCAGCTGGCAGCATTGTTGCAGAGCAACCCATGATAGAAACGCCAATGGCTGCACTGATCCAATGTTTTTGGAGATGCGGATGCATGTGACATACTGTATAGTGCAGCTGGAATCCCAGAGGGTGACAGGGTCAGACTGCCCACAGGGGCACAGGGGAAATTCCTGGTGGGCCTCACTGCCGGAGTGCCCCACTGCATCCTCTAGAAGTAAGGTTCCAGACTGTGCACTGGAATTATACATTGTTAACCTGGTGGAGCAGTATGACCAATAAACATGTGCGCTTGGTTCGCTTCACTTCTACAGAAACTCCATAAAGATTGGTTAGTCAAACGTCTGTGTGGCTGGCCACACCCCTTTGGTGGATGACCGCACCCCTAATGCATGGACCCCTACCACTGCGATGCGTTCCCCTGGTGGACCCTCATGTCCCAGTCTTACACTGAAGGGTGAAAACCGGACAGGGCCTGATGGAGATACTAGAACAGGTATTGTGGCAGTTAGTGGCATAACTACAGTACCATAGGTGCGGGAATGTGGCTGCTATGAGGCCCGGGATACCTGTAGGGCTCGCCGCTCCAATGCAACCAGTCACGCTGTTGCAGAATGCAGGTCACGTTGGCTGATGCTATACTGACTGTTCTGCTGAGACGTCTGTGGAAGCAGGACATCCCAGCAGGGCTGACAGCACCGCAGCAGCTAATTGTTGGACGGGTCCATTCTCCCCTCTCTTGGTGGGGCCCCCGCGAGCAAGCATTTGTCTGCTGAGTACCAGCGCAGAGGGCTGTTGTCTTTGCGTGCTGCAGGGGGGTGTCGGCCGCCGCTTCTGTTGTTCTGTTGTGTGGAGTGGGGTTTGCTGTTCCCTCCTCCTAGTCCTCTCTCTCTCTCTGTCTCTCTCTCTCTCTCTCTATATATATATATATATATATGATTTATATATTGTAATATATCTATCTATTTATCTCTATATATATATGTTGCACTCTACTTCATTAGAAATAAGGCACGCTCCAGATTTCTGATGTATTTAACTTTTTTTTTTCTTACGTTTATTTTAAACAACATGCCATCATATCGCCATAGGCATGTTGTGTAAAAGAAACTATATAATAAATAAAATGTGAATACTTAAAAAATCCGGAGAATGCCTTCTTTCTACAGAAGTAGAGTTCAGCTTAAACTGTATGTGGAACACCCCTTGGAGATCCCTGAAGAACACCCCAGTGGTTGGAATAACTGAAGATGAGAGTGCTGGACACACTGGAGTGGAGTGGAGCGGAGCGGGGGAGGTGGGTGGGTGGGGGGCCCTTTCAGAATTTTGCAATGGGGCCCACAAAAGTCTACTTACATCCCTGTTGGCAATACAAGCTTAGCTGTAATACTTGTTAGTTACAGTACGATCAGTGGTGTAAGTTCGTCCCAGTTGCCCCCCCCCCTTATATTTAGATAGATATATGTATGTATGTATTTGTGCATGAAAAATAAACATGTATATACTGTAAATATACATTTCATTGTCTTTTATTTTAAATCACACATTTCTTAGCAGTCATACCTAGAGATGAGCGGGTTCGGTTCCTCTGAATCCGAACCCCCCCGAACTTCAGCCTTTTTACACGGGTCCGAGGCAGACTCGGATCCTCCCGCCTTGCTCGGTTAACCCGAGCGCGCCCGAACGTCATCATCCCGCTGTCGGATTCTCGCGAGGCTGGAATTCTATCGCGAGACTCGGATTCTATATAAGGAGCCGCGCGTCGCCGCCATTTTCACACGTGCATTGAGATTGATAGGGAGAGGACGTGGCTGGCGTCCTCTCCGTTTATAGTTACTGTTAGTAGTTAGTTGATCTGATTGCTGCTTAGCTTATTGTGGGGAGGATTGGGGAGAGCTGTTAGGAGGAGTACAGTCAGTGCAGAGTTTTGCTAGTTTTTTTTTAATCCGTTCTCTGCCTGAAAAAAAACGCTCCATACCATATCTGTGCTCAGCCTCAGTGTGCTGCATGATATATCTATGTATATCTGACTGTGCTGAGTGCTCACTGCTCACACAGCTGAATTGTGGGGGAGACTGGGGTGCAGTTATAGCAGGAGTACAGTGCACACTTTTGCTGCCAGTGTGACTGACCAGTGACCACCAGTATATTGTCTGCCTGAAAAAGTTAAACACTCCTGTGGTGTTTTTTTTTTATTCTATAAACGCATTCTGCTGACAGTGTCCAGCAGGTCCGTCATTCATTATATTATATAAATATTTACCTGCAGTAGTGTTATATTTTTTTTGTTCATCTCTATCATCTTTATCATCTCTATATTAGCAGACGCAGTACGGTAGTCCACGGCTGTGGCTACCTCTATGTCGTCAGTGCTCGTCCATAATTGTATACCTACCTGTGGTGGGGTTTTTTTTTCTATCTTCTTCATACTAGTAGTTTAGGAGTCTGCTGACAGTGTCCAGCAGGTTCGTCATTATATTATATATACCTGCAGTAGTGATATATATATATTTTTTATATCATTATCATCTCTATACTAGCAGACGCAGTACGGTAGTCCACGGCTGTAGCTACCTCTGTGTCGTCAGTGCTCGTCCATAATTGTATACCTACCTGTGGTGGGGGTTTTTTTTCTATCTTCTTCATACTAGTAGTTTAGGAGTCTGCTGACAGTGTCCAGTAGGTCCGTCATTATATTATATATACCTGCAGTAGTGATATATATATATTTTTTATATCATTATCATCTCTATACTAGCAGACGCAGTACGGTAGTCCACGGCTGTAGCTACCTCTGTGTCGTCAGTGCTCGTCCATAATTGTATACCTACCTGTGGTGGGGGTTTTTTTTCTATCTTCTTCATACTAGTAGTTTAGGAGTCTACTGACAGTGTCCAGCAGGTCCGTCATTATATTATATATACCTGCAGTAGTGATATATATATTTTTTTTATATCATTATCATCTCTATACTAGCAGACGCAGTACGGTAGTCCACGGCTGTAGCTACCTCTGTGTCGTCAGTGCTCGTCCATAATTGTATACCTACCTGTGGTGGGGTTTTTTTTTCTATCTTCTTCATACTAGTAGTTTAGGAGTCTGCTGACAGTGTCCAGCAGGTCCGTCATTATATTATATATACCTGCAGTAGTGATATATATATATTTTTTATATCATTATCATCTCTATACTAGCAGACGCAGTACGGTAGTCCACGGCTGTAGCTACCTCTGTGTCGTCAGTGCTCGTCCATAATTGTATACCTACCTGTGGTGGGGGTTTTTTTTCTATCTTCTTCATACTAGTAGTTTAGGAGTCTGCTGACAGTGTCCAGCAGGTCCGTCATTATATTATATATACCTGCAGTAGTGATATATATATTTTTTATATCATTATCATCTCTATACTAGCAGACGCAGTACGGTAGTCCACGGCTGTAGCTACCTCTGTGTCGTCAGTCACTCGTCATCCATAAGTATACTAGTATCCATCCATCTCCATTGTTTACCTGAGGTGCCTTTTAGTTGTGCCTATTAAAATATGGAGAACAAAAATGTTGAGGTTCCAAAAATAGGGAAAGATCAAGATCCACTTCCACCTCGTGCTGAAGCTGCTGCCACTAGTCATGGCCGAGACGATGAAATTCCATCAACGTCGTCTGCCAAGGCCGATGCCCAATGTCATAGTACAGAGCATGTAAAATCCAAAACACAAAATATCAGTAAAAAAAGGACTCAAAAATCTAAAATAAAATCGTCGTCGGAGAAGCGTAAACTTGCCAATATGCCATTTACCACACGGAGTGGCAAGGAACGGCTGAGGCCCTGGCCTATGTTCATGGCTAGTGGTTCAGCTTCACATGAGGATGGAAGCACTCAGCCTCTCGCTAGAAAAATGAAAAGACTTAAGCTGGCAAAAGCACAGCAAAGAACTGTGCGTTCTTCGAAATCACAAATCCACAAGGAGAGTCCAATTGTGTCGGTTGCGATGCCTGACCTTCCCAACACTGGACGTGAAGAGCATGCGCCTTCCACCATTTGCACGCCCCCTGCAAGTGCTGGAAGGAGCACCCGCAGTCCAGTTCCTGATAGTCAGATTGAAGATGTCAGTGTTGAAGTACACCAGGATGAGGAGGATATGGGTGTTGCTGGCGCTGGGGAGGAAATTGACAAGGAGGATTCTGATGGTGAGGTGGTTTGTTTAAGTCAGGCACCCGGGGAGACACCTGTTGTCCGTGGGAGGAATATGGCCATTGACATGCCTGGTGAAAATACCAAAAAAATCAGCTCTTCGGTGTGGAAGTATTTCAACAGAAATGCGGACAACATTTGTCAAGCCGTGTGTTGCCTTTGTCAAGCTGTAATAAGTAGGGGTAAGGACGTTAACCACCTCGGATCATCCTCCCTTATACGTCACCTGCAGCGCATTCATCATAAGTCAGTGACAAGTTCAAAAACTTTGGGCGACAGCGGAAGCAGTCCACTGACCAGTAAATCCCTTCCTCTTGTAACCAAGCTCACGCAAACCACCCCACCAACTCCCTCAGTGTCAATTTCCTCCTTCCCCAGGAATGCCAATAGTCCTGCAGGCCATGTCACTGGCAATTCTGACGAGTCCTCTCCTGCCTGGAATTCCTCCGATGCATCCTTGCGTGTAACGCCTACTGCTGCTGGCGCTGCTGTTGTTGCTGCTGGGAGTCGATGGTCATCCCAGAGGGGAAGTCGTAAGACCACTTTTACTACTTCCACCAAGCAATTGACTGTCCAACAGTCCTTTGCGAGGAAGATGAAATATCACAGCAGTCATCCTGCTGCAAAGCGGATAACTGAGGCCTTGGCATCCTGGGCGGTGAGAAACGTGGTTCCGGTATCCATCATTACTGCAGAGCCAACTATAGACTTGTTTGAGGTACTGTGTCCCCGGTACCAAATACCATCTAGGTTCCATTTCTCTAGGCAGGCGATACCGAAAATGTACACAGACCTCAGAAAAAGACTCACCAGTGTCCTAAAAAATGCAGTTGTACCCAATGTCCACTTAACCACGGACATGTGGACAAGTGGAGCAGGGCAGACTCAGGACTATATGACTGTGACAGCCCACTGGGTAGATGTATTGACTCCCGCCGCAAGAACAGCAGCGGCGGCACCAGTAGCAGCATCTCGCAAACGCCAACTCTTTCCTAGGCAGGCTACGCTTTGTATCACCGCTTTCCAGAATACGCACACAGCTAAAAACCTCTTACGGCAACTGAGGAAGATCATCGCAGAATGGCTTACCCCAATTGGACTCTCCTGTGGATTTGTGGCATCGGACAACGCCAGCAATATTGTGTGTGCATTAAATATGGGCAAATTCCAGCACGTCCCATGTTTTGCACATACCTTGAATTTGGTGGTGCAGAATTATTTAAAAAACGAGAGGGGCGTGCAAGAGATGCTGTCGGTGGCCAGAAGAATTGCGGGACACTTTCGGCGTACAGGCACCACGTACAGAAGACTGGAGCAACACCAAAAATGCCTGAACCTGCCCTGCCATCATCTGAAGCAAGAAGTGGTAACGAGGTGGAATTCAACCCTCTATATGCTTCAGAGGTTGGAGGAGCAGCAAAAGGCCATTCAAGCCTATACAACTGACCACGATATAGGAGGTGGAATGCACCTGTCTCAAGCGCAGTGGAGAATTATTTCAACGTTGTGCAAGGTTCTGCAACCTTTTGAACTTGCCACACGTGAAGTCAGTTCAGACACTGCCAGCCTGAGTCAGGTCATTCCCCTCATCAGGCTTTTGCAGAAGAAGCTGGAGACATTGAAGGAGGAGCTAACACTGAGCGATTCCGCTAGGCATGTGGGACTTGTGGATGGAGCCCTTAATTCGCTTAACAAGGATTCACGGGTGGTCAATCTGTTGAAATCAGAGCACTACATTTTGGCCACCGTGCTCGATCCTAGATTTAAAACCTACGTTGTAGGTTTTTTCGGCAGACACAAGTCTGCAGGGGTTCAAAGAACTGCTGGTGAGAAAATTGTCAAGTCAAGCGGAACGCGACCTGTCAACATCTCCTCCTTCACATTCTCCCGCAACTGGGGGTGCGAGGAAAAGGCTCAGAATTCCGAGCCCACCCGCTGGCGGTGATGCAGGGCAGTCTGGAGCGACTGCTGATGCTGACATCTGGTCCGGACTGAAGGACCTGACAACGATTACGGACATGTCGTCTACTGTCACTGCATATGATTCTCTCCCCATTGAAAGAATGGTGGAGGATTATATGAGTGACCGCATCCAAGTAGGCACGTCAGACAGTCCGTACGTATACTGGCAGGAAAGAGAGGCAATTTGGAGGCCCTTGCACAAACTGGCTTTATTCTACCTAAGTTGCCCTCCCACAAGTGTGTACTCCGAAAGAGTGTTTAGTGCCGCCGCTCACCTTGTCAGCAATCGGCGTACGAGGTTACTTCCAGAAAATGTGGAGAAGATGATGTTCATTAAAATGAATTATAATCAATTCCTCCGTGGAGACATTCACCAGCAGCAATTGCCTCCACAAAGTACACAGGGAGCTGTGATGGTGGATTCCAGTGGGGATGAATTGATAATCTGTGAGGAGGGGGATGTACACGGTGATGAATCGGAGGATGATGATGAGGTTGCCTCTGTAGAGCCAGTTTGTGCAAGGAGAGATTAATTGCTTCTTTTTTGGTGGGGGTCCAAACCAACCCGTCATTTCAGTCACAGTCGTGTGGCAGACCCTGTCACTGAAATGATGGGTTGGTTAAAGTGTGCATGTCCTGTTTATACAACATAAGGGTGGGTGGGAGGGCCCAAGGACAATTCCATCTTGCACCTCTTTTTTCTTTCATTTTTCTTTGCGTCATGTGCTGTTTGGGGAGTGTTTTTTGGAAGGGCCATCCTGCGTGACACTGCAGTGCCACTCCTAGATGGGCCAGGTGTTTGTGTCGGCCACTAGGGTCGCTTAGCTTACTCACACAGCTACCTCATTGCGCCTCTTTTTTTCTTTGCGTCATGTGCTGTTTGGGGAGTGTTTTTTGGAAGGGCCATCCTGCGTGACACTGCAGTGCCACTCCTAGATGGGCCAGGTGTTTGTGTCGGCCACTAGGGTCGCTGAGCTTAGTCACACAGCTACCTCATTGCGCCTCTTTTTTTCTTTGCGTCATGTGCTGTTTGGGAAGTGTTTTTTGGAAGGGCCATCCTGCGTGACACTGCAGTGCCACTCCTAGATGGGCCAGGTGTTTGTGTCGGCCACTTGGGTCGCTGAGCTTAGTCATCCAGCGACCTCGGTGCAAATTTTAGGACTAAAAATAATATTGTGAGGTGTGAGGTGTTCAGAATAGACTGAAAATGAGTGGAAATTATGGTTATTGAGGTTAATAATACTTTGGGATCAAAATGACCCCCAAATTCTATGATTTAAGCTGTTTTTTAGGGTTTTTTGAAAAAAACACCCGAATCCGACAAAAAAAATTTGGTGAGGTTTTGCCAAAACGCGTTCGAACCCAAAACACGGCCACGGAACCGAACCCAAAACCAAAACACAAAACCCGAAAAAATTTCCGGTGCACATCTCTAGTCATACCCAGGATTAGAACCCCATGACCTGTTATACTGACAGCAGACACTGTACTGGTGGAGCTATTTGCTCCTGTACAGGAAGCATGAAAATTGTAACTATATAAAGTTATGTGTAATTGTCAGAGTTATGTGTAATTGTCAGAGAAGTCACTTCATATAGTGAAAAGATAGCGGCAGCTATCAATTAACTTAATTCAATGGTGTCACAGAATGGGAGGAGAGGTGCCCCCCTTCAGAGCAGGAGCCCGGTGGCAGATGACTCCGTTGCCTCCCAGAGTTCTGCCTCTGAGTAGGATTACCTTATTGCTGGCAGGATTATTTCCTCCAGGAGGGATTTGACCACAATGGTAAATTTGTCCTTATGTAAAGAATTGCACACTTCTCCTGTTCCATGATTACAACCCCCTTTGCCTGGATCTGCTTGGCTGCATCTCCGCAGTATGTTGCAGTTGCCCACAACGTAAAGGTGTACTTGAACACTCCAAGCTGACACTGCACAATAGGGTTGGACATCGATGGTCGATGTTTGCCAACCATCAATGTTTTTCTTTTTATGTTAGTGGTTTTACTATTTGATGGTGGCATTCCAATGTTTTTCACCATCGAATGGTAATGATTTGATGGGATTCCGATGGTTTACTGTTTCTTTCATTTCTGTGAACTGCATGCACTGTCCCTGGCTCCTTCCTGGCTGCTGTGGGTCGGCATCAGGGGCATCTTGGGTTCATCTGTGCCTCTCTGTCTGCCTCAGATGTGACCGCTCTTATCCCTCCCCTCTCTAGGGGGTTTATTTACTAATATTCGTGTTTGTGCTGATTTGTAGGGAGTTTTTTTTCCGAATGTTATCGGACATATTTTTCTGTGACTTTTTCAATTCATCTACGCTAATTTACTATGGTATCGAGTTATCTGTTTTAGTATTTTCTGATGGCGATGTTGTTCGTGTTTTTTTTTTTTTTTTTTTTTGCAGTTTCCGCCCGCAAATCACTTTTCCGGATGGAGATTGTGTTTTTTTCCCCTGATATGAACTATTTTAAATGCAGCAGGGTTTTTCCCAACTACGGCCGCATTTCCAATTTTAGTTTCGATTTTGGCCTTCGTCTGTTATTGGTTGGGTTTCTGATGTAGGAGTGTCTGTGCACAACCATATAAATACGCCCCAAACCGTCCGCACCTCGTGGGTTTATTTAGTGGTGAGGAGAGAGGTTGTGCTGTTGAGTTGGTGAGTAGTTTGGAGGTTTTGGAGTTTTTTGGGCGAGTTCTGAGTGTTGTATTGTGTTTGAAAGTAGTCTTGTCATTCTTGTAGTCTTGCTGTTTTTTGGTTTGTCTTCATTTTTGTCCTTGTCTTATTTTTTTTTAGTCTCTTGTCAGTGTGTGTGTGTGTGTGTGTGTGTGTGTGTGTGTGTGTGTGTGTGTGTGTGTGTGTGTGTGTGTGTGTGTTGTGTATTGTGTAGTGGAGGAGTGTGTTGTTTGTCTTTTCATTTTTCAGTGTTAATTGTTGGTCCAAACTATGTCTGACTCAGAGGTGGGGGAGGTGAGTGAGGTGGGGGAGTTGAATGACATCGCCAGACACAGCCTGAAAGCTACCAGTACCCGTAAAGTGCAACACAGCCAGGAGTTTGTGCAGGCCTGAGAGCGTGCTGTCTCAGGGTCTAGGTCGAGTTTGACAAGGTCATACAGATGGAAAATGTTTGCTCGATTTAGGCGGAACATCTGTATTACCTTGTCATCGGCCAATGCGTTTAAGTTTAAACGCCCCCTGCGCAGCCTCCACGGCACCTGTACAACCTGCTGACCATGTTTAGTTTCCTGGCCCTGGTATCTCGCAGTCTCAGGAATCCCACAGCACACAAAACATCACTGCACCATAGTAAACCAGCCATTTCTGAGTGAGGGATGTTTCAAATGTGCCTAGGGCACTTTTATAGGCATCCTAATTCAGGTGTAATTGATGTAGAAGTTGACACACATGTACACACGCCAGGAAAAAGCAGGTCTATTTTTTTGCTGTTTTTTTTTACAAGTCGCAAAAAAATACGACCGCAATTGACCATTTACGGACAAACATCAAAATACGAATGAATAGTAAATTACCGTGTTGTATGAACAAACAGCCGCGTTTGAACAATGGTCTATTCATTCGTATTTCTGCCCTCTGCCGTGAAAACCATTACGAATAGCCCCAACACTGCCGAGATTTGTGCTTAGCAAATTCCCATGTTGCCACTTTAAAAAAAAAAAAACAACGCGGACAAAATCTGGACTTTAGTAAATAAACCCCTAGGTTGCTGCTAGGCAACAGGTCGCAAAACTAGCTCTGATTGGCTCTCTGAGATAGTGAGAACCAATCAGAGTGCAGCCGTCTTACTCCTGCTGCAGCAGCCAGCTAGCTACCTACACAGCTCAGGAGGCTATCATCAGTGCCAGATCAAGGTCCTCATGGGCTTGGAGCTGAAGTCTATGATGGGCCTATTGTGTGTCGCCGCAGGGGGTGGGGCTACTGATATGGGGGTGTGACCAGTGCTGTGGGGTGTGGCTAGCATCATGAATTGCATAGCTACCCACCTACCTTCAACCCCCTCAATCTCCCTCCCCTAGGTCTCACGGAGCATTCACACCACAAATGAGCCGTAAACAAAGAATGTGATTAGTACCCTGCTACCCTCTCTCCCCCTAAACTACTCACTCCCTTCTTCCCTCACTCTTAGGGTGTGCTTAACTCTGTATTACTAACTCTGTTCTTCAATTACTCAGCCCTGCACCTCTCCCTCTTTCCATGCCTTGCTCAACACAGTCCTCCTACTCCCTGCTACCCTCTCAGGGGCCTGCTGACACTGGCAGACTCCCATCCAGGGCCCTGCATCCTGAATACAGAGGTGGAGGTGAGCCGTGGGGCAGATGAGAGGGCAAGAGGCTGATGCTGCACTCTGCAGCTGGACAGATAGTGGCTGTCAGTCCTCCTGCGCCCTAATGTGTATTCTTTTGCTCTCAAAAATAGAGCACCGTGGCTTTCCCTCAGTATATCAAACCCTGCCTGACAGCCCCAAGCCACACAGCAGGCTCCATAGAATCAAATATCCTGTGCAGTGAAGAAGATAAGAGGAGGGTGGGAGCCTGGAAAGCACACTCTTGTTGGTCTCCTCCACTTCCTCTGGTGCACGACTGATAGGACAGCGCTGCTGACTGTCCAGAATGCATCCTGAGGGACCCAATATTATTTTTTATTTTATATTTCAAATCAGATATCAAAGTGGCGGTACAGTTCTTTACACACACACACACACACACACACACACACACACACACACACACACCCCGCCCCATTTAAACACATGAAGTAGTCAAAGTGGAAATTTTGAAGTGAGGATATGTAAAAGTGAAGGCTGTAACTTTGTGCGCCGGGGTGAGGCCACTCAAAAGGGGGCGTGTCCTTAAGTGTAGTTTACCACACCATATACCCCTTATACACATTATGCACCACAATAGTAGGACCCCTTATACTATCTAGTACTGGTGCAACTTTCACATTAAGGTGACACAGTATGAGCCGAAATTCACATTATAGCACACAGTATGAGCTGAAATTCACATTATAGCACACAGTATGAGCTGAAATTCACATTATAGCACACAGTATGAGCCGAAATTCACATTATACCACACGGTATGAGCCGAAATTCACATTATACCACACGGTATGAGCTGAAATTCACACTATACCACACAGTATGAGCCAAAATTCACATTATAGCACACAGTATGAGCCGAAATTCACATTATAGCGCACGGTATGAGCCGAAATTCACATTATACCACATGGTATGAGACGAAATTCACATTATATCACACGGTATGAGACGAAATTCACAATATACCACACGGTATGAGACGAAATTCACATTATATCACACGGTATGAGATGAAATTCCCAATATACCACACGGTATGAGACGAAATTCACATTATATCACACAGTATGAGAGGAAATTCACATTATAGCACACGGTATGAGCCGAAATTCACATTATAGCACGTGGTATGAGCCGAAATTCACATTATAGGACACTGTATGAGCAGAAATTCACATTAAGCCACACAGTATAAGCCGAAATTCACACTGAATGAGACAAAATTCACATTATGCCATAGTATGAGCCACAGGTCACATTATGCCACACAGTATGAGCCACAATTCACACTGAATGAGACAAAATTCACATTATGCCACACTGAATGAGACAAAATTCAGGTACAGGGAGAGTGACAGCAGGGACATAGAGACAGGGAAAGTGACAGCAGGGACAGGGAGAGTGACAGCAGGGACAGGGAGAGTGATATGGAAAGTGACAACAGGGACAGGGAGATTGACATAGGGACAGAGAAAGTGACAGCAGGGACATAAGGATAGGGAGAGTGGCAGCAGGGACAGGGAGAGTGACAGGAAAAGTGACAGCAGGGACATAGGGACAAGGAAAGTGACAGCAGGGACAGGGAGAGTGACAGCAGGGACAGAGAGAGCAAGGACATACAGTAGGGACTAGGGAGAGAGAAAGACAGCAGGGTAAGAGATTACCTAATGAGCAGCAGTGGTGCGGAGGAAGCTGTGGTCGACGGTGCAGAGGATGAGGAGGCTGTGGGTGGTGGAGGAGGCGGCTGTGGGTGTCTGTGGCGCGGAGGAGGCTGGGGGCATCTGCAGCGGTGTGGAGGAGACTGTGGTGAGTGGTGAGGTGGATGAGGAGGCCCTGGGCTGCAGCGGTGCAGAGAAGGCAGCTGTGGGCGTCTGCGGTGCAGAGGAGGCTGTGGTCGGCGGCCTTAGGTGCGGCTCCTAAGACTGCCACTATTTCTAATCTGCTGCGGACAGGCAGCCAATCAGGAGCGGCCGCTCCTCATTAGCTGCCGGTTCGAGAGCTCCAGTTGGCACGTGAATAGCGCCAAATTTGAAAAGATGCGGCAGGGGTCTTCAATGTCAGTGCTTGCAGTGCCAGTAAGCCATACCGGTGTATACCGGCCCACTTTGAGCACTGAACACACGTATAGAAATATAAACACCGCCACACTTTGACACACATATATTCACACCGCCCCACTTCGACACGCACACATATATATACACCGCCACACTGCAATACACACATATATACACACACACACATATATATATATATATATATATATACACACACACATATATATATATATATATATATATACACACACACACATATATATATATATATATATATATACACACACACACATATATATACACACACACACACACACACATCTCTGCATATATATACCTGTACATGTATGTATAATATGCTTTGCATACTATAATACAGACACTATACATATATTTATTTTATATACATGTTTTGTTTATATAATTATAATTAATATTATATTTTGACTAGAATTTTTTTTATTTTATATATATATATATATATGTATATATATATATATATATATATATATATATATAATATAAAAATATATACTGTAGCTTTATTAAACAGCTCCTCAACTTGTCCTCAGCATACTGTATCATATTATTAAGAGGCTAGAGCAGGAGCAGCAGCCAGGCAGACAGCAGCCCGGACAGCTCACCTCAGTCATTGCATTACAGAGGGTTATCAGACGCCGGGCCGCCTTCACGGAGCAGCAAACGTACATCACTGCTGTGCTGTGATATGAATGTGAAGTCTGTGGCTGTGCGCACACTGCACAGTAGTGGCGCGGCGGTACCTTTGTGATGTCACACGTGGCGCGAAGGAGGAAGCAGTCCCCGTCCGTATGCGGCACATGAAGGGCTAGGAAAGACTTTCACTGCAACGCTCCATGCAGGAGGCCGGCATTTGATCCACGGGCGCCGCAGCGATGGGGAAAGATGTTGATGCTGGAAGGGGGCGGGGCCTAGGACACTGCAGGCAGGCTGCAGTAGAAGGAAACATTTGTTTCCTATCTACAGCAGCACGGAGCTCTGCAGATGCGGTGGGCCTATTTGGAGTGTGGGCCTGGAGCTGCAGCTCCATCAGCCCCTTTGTTAATCCGGCCCTGGCTATCATAGTTGTGAACTGTTATCCAACTAGTAAGCACCCTGTGCTGGGAGTCGGGTCGGAAGACTCTGTCCTCCTGACTCCTACTACTCCTAACTTGTCACACATGCCTGTGAGTGTTGTTGTGGTCCAGTCCAACTCTGGCAACCGTGAGTGACTTGTTTCGATAGATCATTCAGTGCTATGATCATTGTGATCATTCAGTGTGTGTTACTCGTGTGACAGCCTGCAGCGAGCTGCCCCACCTCCGGCCCCTCCCACCTGGTGACAGACACTCTCCCAACTCCGCCCGCTCCAGCTACACTGCAGGAGTATGTATTGCGCATGCACCACTCCATATAAGCGCATCATTAACTGTTGCGGGCCACGCCCCGAGCCTGCCTCGCTGAAGGGGTATTGCGCATGCGCATATCATATGAATAGATATTTCCATCAAATTCTTTTGATGCGATGGTTAGTTACCAATTGAAAGGTTTGATGGTGGAAGTCCAGCCATCATTTGATGGTTGGCTTCCGATGTCCATCCATACTGTACAGTGCACACCGTCATCTCCCACCAGATGCAAGGCATATTTAACCTCTTTGGCTTCCCAGGGCAACATTCCATGCCTGGGATTCCCGCTCTTTTGACATCCAATCACGTGAGGGCAAGGAGATCTGCGGCTGGCAACCATGTATTGTTCCTGTGCTGCATTAACCCCTGATGTTCCTACAGTTTCTGTAGTAAGGGCTGTGTGCAGCATGTCTCAGCCTTTCTGGCTGCAGAGGCATGCTGGCACCTGTAGTTCCACAGGTTTTACGGAGGTACCACATACTCATGTGCTTCCTGGTATTTGTGATGTCGTGTACACAGGGACTCAGAGGATCATGGGAACGGCAGAATTTTTAAAACTTGGTCAGTGCTGTATACGCTCTTCCCTCACTTTCTCCCACTAAAATGTCTACTTACTGCACCCCTCCACAAGCATGTATACAAACACATATGTACACACTTGTTGACCACATCTCTGGTTACAGTCTCCCACTGAGACTTTTCAAAAGTGTTGATGGCTTGAAATGTAAAAACAAATGACAAAAGCGCACTGCAGCACAGCGCAAGAAACATGTTCATTAAAATGAAAATATGTACCTATCAGTCTCCTTAGGTATGATGCACAAGAAAAAGGGGAAAAAAACAGCGGTGTTGTTCATCCCATAACCTTAATCAAAACACTTAAAAAAATAAACTATATATGTATATAAATAAATGATGGGGGTTTAGTTAGTGAATTGGCCATAAGATGCATGGCAGATACACATTAAACCTAGTGGGGATGTGTGCAGTATATTATGTGTGATACAGTTGCCAGGTTTTAATTTTTGAGATTTTGTGATAGTGTAGGACCTGCATGAAGGTGGGGTACCTTGGCGAGCGGTATGCAGGCTTCCGTGCATTGGCCAATTCACTAACTAAACCCCCATCATTTATTTATTGATGTTGTGAGGATAAGTGAGCTTGCTATGGTGAGTGCTGAACTTTCTGTTCCTATATATTTGGGTTGGTGGCCATGGGCTGCATGCACCCCACCCTATGAGTGGTGAGTGCAGATATTGCACCCCGCTTCTGGGGTGGCGAGTGCTGTGCTTTTCTAGATTTGTTTGTATATTTCGGGGTTAATCTTTGGTTAACTCTTATTAACCGTGGTCACAGGCCTTTTCATGCACCCCTGTGTAATCTCTCTTGTTCTAAACCTGTGTCAGCTGCTCCTTAGTAATTTATCAGCCAGTGTCAGGTGACTAGTGTACCTTTAAAAGCCATAAGATGCATGGCAGATACACATTAAACCTAGTGGGCATGTGTGCAGTATATTATGTGTGATACAGTTGCCAGGTTTTAATTTTTGAGACTTTGTGATAGTGTAGGACCTGCATGAAGGTGGGGTACCTTGGCGAGCGGTATGCAGGCTTCCGTGCATTGGCCAATTCACTAACTAAACCACCATCATTTATTTATTGATGTTGTGAAGATAAGTGAGCTTGCTATGGTGAGTGCTGAACTTTCTGTTTGTATATATTTGGGTTGGTGGCCATGGGCTGCATGCACCCCACCCTATGAGTGCTGAGTGCAGATATTGCACCCCGCTTCTGGGGTGGCGAGTGCTGTGGTTTTCTAGATTTGTTTGTATATTACGGCGTTAATCTTTGGTTAACTCTTATTAACCGTGGTCACAGGCCTTTTCATGCACCCCTGTGTAATCTCACTTGTTCTAAACCTGTGTCAGCTGCTCCTTAGTAATTTATCAGCCAATGTCAGGTGACTAGTGTACCGTTAAAAGCCATAAGATGCATGGCAGATACACATTAAACCTAGTGGGCATGTGTGCAGTATATTATGTGTGATACAGTTGCCAGGTTTTAATTTTTGAGACTTTGTGATAGTGTAGGACCTGCATGAAGGTGGGGTACCTTGGCGAGCGGTATGCAGGCTTCCGTACATTGGCCAATTCACTAACTAAACCCCCATCATTTATTCATTGATGTTGTGAGGATAAGTGAGCTTGCTATGGTGAGTGCTGAACTTTCTGTTTGTATATATTTGGGTTGGTGGCCATGGGCTGCATGCACCCCATCCTATGAGTGCTGAGTGCAGATATTGCACCCCGCTTCTGGGGTGGCGAGTGCTGTGGTTTTCTAGATTTGTTTGTATATATATATATATATATATATATATAGAGCAAACAGGAACAGCCCGGCACTCCACTCTGAATAATAGCAACAGCTGAGGTGCCTTCCCAGTGGGAGATACAAAAGTCCCAAGTAGATAGCAATAGTAGTATGGGCGGCACTCATGCAGACTCCACAGCGTGTGAAAGATAATTTACTTTATTAGGGCCAACATGTTTCGGGGACCTAACCCCGTCCTCAGGGCCAGACAAGTCCCTTGAGGACGGGGTTAGGTCCCAGAAACATGTTGGCCCTAATAAAGTAAATTATCTTTCACACACTGTGGAGTCTGCATGAGTGCCGCCCATACTACTATTGCTATATATATATATATATATATATATATATTGTGACAAGAACACTGGAATAGTGTTTGAGGGCAGGTATGTTTGTCCCAGGTTCTTGTCTTACATGTATTAGAAAAATGAAAACTTCTAAGAAAATGTTTTTGTTTTGTCAGAACCTTTTCAGTTTATTGGAAAAGCGGGATAAGGACCTTGAAAGAGAGAGAGGGCAAGTTCCAGACATTGGGCCCAGTTCGGGTCTTTGGCCTCACAGAGGGCTAATCAGGCTTTCAGCTGTGTAAGTGGGTTATAGGGCTGCTAGCCTGATTAGTGTGGGCAGACTACCTGGGAAGACTGCAGGATCTCTGTGAGAGAGATACGCTTCCTTATACAAGTGAGCTAAACAGTATTGACTGGAAGACTCTGTGTTTTTGTTTAGAGACAGTTAGGAATGTCTTGTGTTTAGTTAGTGCCGGACAGGCAAGGTATTTTCTTTTGGTGTTTGTTTTATTTTCTGTTTAATAAAACTGGTCATGGCCAGTTGCACCATAAACTGGACTGGTATGATTCCTCAGCTGCTGCAAGGTGCCATTTACCCCAGGAAACGACACCTTGTTCCCTTACAGCGTTACAACTTGGGGGTGAATGCGAGCATGCCGTTCTGCGCATACGTGAAAGCAGCAGCTTTATGAGGCCTGCAGAAAACGGTGGTTTATGCAGATACAGCCCAGTGTGAAGTTGCTGAGACTCACCCCTGAGTGTTTGATATATGTCCTGGGTGAAAGCAGCTACAAAGCCGCCTGAAAAATCTGTTGACATGGAGGAACTGCTCAAAGACTTGCTGCAAGCTACAGCGGCTCAGCAGGAGGCCATCAGACAGCAGCAGGTGGCAATGGAGGAAAATTGGAGGCAACCTCGTCAGGATAGAGAGGCTTTAGCAAAAGTGGTGTAGAGCCTTGCAGCCCGGATTGGAGATATGGCCGTCAGTGCTCCGACCAGCTCTAGTTCTATACGGGCCAGTCCCTTCCTGCAGAAAATGACAGAGGCTGATGATGTGGAGGCCTACCTGACCACGTTTGAAAGGACTGCCGAGCGTGAGAACTGGCCAAAAGCACAGTAGGCCAGTCTGCTGGCACCTTTTCTGTCAGGTGAACCCCAAAAAGCGTACTTTGATTTAAGCCCTGCTGAGGCTCGGCACTATGATAAACTAAAGGCTGAGATCCCGACCCGCCTGGGAGTCACACTGTCAGTACAAGCACAACGGGTGCACCGTTGGGTGTACGCCATGGAGAAGCCTCCTCGCTCCCAGATGCACGACCTTATTCAGCTAACAAAAAAATGGTTACAGCCAGAGACATTAACTCGTCCCCAGATTGTTGAAAGAGTTGTCATGGACCGCTATTTGAGATCTTTGACCGTGGTCCTGTGCAAGTGGGTGAGCCATGGAAACCCGGATACAGCTGACCAATTAGTGGACATGGTAGAGAGGTACTTGGCGGCAGAGGAACTACTGATGACCACCCAGCAACCCATAGATCCTCGACAGCGCCCTTCCGTAAAGACTGGTAAGATTGTTCCGTGGGAAAACATTGCTGGGCGGATAAGAGAACGCAAGGCTGGAGAGACTGTAAACACTGGCCCTGTAGACAGGCCAATTGGGCTAGAAAGGTCTATGCTGCCCAAACGGGTTGATAATCGTGTGGTTAAATGTTTTAGGTGTGGTATGCCAGGTCATGTTATTGCCAATTGCCCAGTCACGCAAGAACCCATGCAATGTGATGCTGCCTTTGAATGTCGCAGAATGTCTTTCTTTGCTAGGTTAGCCTGTACTGTGGTACCTTCACCTGAGCTGGAAAAACAAATGTGGGACGTGTTCTTAGAGGGAAACTGGGTAGAGGCCTTGCTAGATTCAGGAAATTTAGTTACCCTCGTGAAAGCTGGGTTAGTGAACCCCTTTAAGATCCAGCAAATACCTATTGGGGTAACTTGCATACATGGGGATACCCAGCATTATGTCACTGCTGAAGTGAATATAGAAACTTGTTGCGGATCAGCAATTGTTAAAGTAGGACTGGTCCCCACCTTGGTGCATGAGGCTATAATAGGGAGGGATTTTCCTCATTTTTGGAAACTGTGGGAATCACGTTTATCAACAGATGTGAGACGTAAAGAGCCAGTTGATAATCACGGTGATTTTATGGATGTACGTGTGTCTTCTGAACTTTCTGACCCTTTCCCTTTTGCTAGCTTGGCTGGGGAAGTGACAGATGGGGAGTCCAGTGAAGACCCTCTTGCTGAGAACAGAGACTTAGTAGTTAGAACTGAAAACGTGCCTGACCTGGAGGTAAAGAAGGATCTGTTTGCATCTGAACAGTTAAAGGATCCTACCTTAATAATAACTAGAGAGAATGTTAAGATTGTTAATGGGGAACCTGTGGTACCAAGTGACAGGGTTACGTATCCCCACATGGCCATCTGTAATGAGCTCTTGTACCACATTGTCAAAAGGGGTGAGGATGTGGTGGAACAGCTGGTAGTTCCCCAGCCTTATCGGAGAACGGTACTAGATTTAGCTCATAGTCACGTTACAGCAGGACATTTAGGGGCAGAAAAAAACACTGAAAGAGTTTTACAAAGGTTCTTTTGGCAGGGGTTTAAAAAGAAGTGTCTGAATATTGTTCTTCCTGTCCTGAATGCCAGTATCATGCCCCTAGACCCCATTTCAGGAGCCCACTAGTTCCCATGCCTATTATAGAGGTCCCGTTTGACAGAATAGCCATGGATCTCGTGGGGCCCTTGTTAAAGTCCTCTCGGGGCCATCAGTATATCCTGGTAATAATGGACGTTTGGCATTTGCCAGAGAACACCAAGATTGGCAAATTCGCCACTGGCGCCCTGTGCTCTTCACAGATGAAAGCAGGTTCTCACTGAGCACATGTGACAGACGTGACAGAGTCTGGAGACGCCAAGGAGAACGTTCTGCTGCCTGCAACATCCTCCAGCATGACCGGTTTGGCAGTAGGTCAGTAATGGTGTGGGGTGACATTTCTTTGGGGGCCGCACAGCCCTCCATGTGCTCGCCAGAGGTAGCCTGACTGCCATTAGGTACCGAGATGATATCCTCAGACCTCTTGTGAGACCATATGCTGCTGCGGTTGGCCCTGGGTTCCTCCTAATGCAAAATAATGCTAGACCTCATGTGGCTGGAGTGTGTCAGCAGTTCCTGCAAGACAAAGGCATTGATGCTATGGACTGACCCGCCCATTCCCCAGACCTGAATCCAATTGAGCACATCTGGGACATCGTGTCTCGCTCCATCCACCAACACCACGTTGCACCACAGACTGTCCAGGAGTTGGCGGATGCTTTAGTTCAGGTCTGGGAAGAGATCCCTCAGGAGACCATCCGCCACCTCATCAGGAGCATGCCCAGGCATTGTAGGGAGGTCATACAGGCACGTGGAGGCCACACACACTACCGAGCCTCATTTTGACTTGTTTTAAGGGCATTACATCAAAGTTGGATCAGCCTGTAGTGTGTTTTTCCACTTTAATTTTGAGTGTGACTCCAAATCCAGACCTCCATGGGTAAATAAATGTGATTTCCATTGATCATTTTTGTGTGATATTTTTGTCAGCACATTCAACTATGTAAAGAACAAAGTATTTAATAAGAATATTTCATTCATTCAGATCTAGGATGTGTTATTTTAGTGTTTCCTTTATTTTTTTGAGCAGTACATATATATATATATATATATATATACATATAAATTAGGATATTTTATATTATATTAATAGTGAATAGACGGATAGGTAAAATATTCACAAATTTTATTAAAACTATAAAATGGGTGAGAAAGTGCTCCAATACACCGTCTCACTATTGTTGTCACCACTAATGGTAATGTAGCATGGAAACAGGACAAGCGTTATTTCCCAGGACCTCTCAATCAGTTAATTTATACAGGATGTTATCCAGTCAGGATAGTCTGTCTTGGCAGTCCCTTGGCAGAAGTGCTATGATGCCGTGCAACAGGGTTTCCGCATCTAAATCCAATGGGTATCCATAAACTGAATTGGACTGTGCTGGGATAGATCCTCAATTTAGCAGTAAGTCCATGTAGATCCAATAGGTGGCGACTGGAGACGGTGACAGGTAAGCTTGACACGTTTCTCCTCATGCTTCTGAGGAAACTTGGTGTTGCTCTGCCCAGATCCCACCACACTCCATTTCAGTTTATGGATACCCATTGGATTTATATGCGGAAACCCTGTTGCACAGTATCATAGCACTTCTGCCAAGGGACTGCCAAGACAGACTATCCTGACTGGGTAACATCCTGTATAAATTAACTGATTGAGAAGTTCTGGGAAATAACACTTATCCTATTTCCATGCTACATTACCATTAGTGGTGACAACAATAGTGAGACGGTGTATTGGAGCACTTTCTCACCCATTTTATAGTTTTAATAAAATTTGTGAATCTTTTACCTATCTGTCTGTTCACTATTAATATAATATAAAATATCCTAATTTATATATATATATATATATATATATATATACAAATAAATATATATATAAAATATATATAAAAAATCACAGCACTCACCACCCCAGAAGCGGGGTGCAGTATCTGCACTCACCACTGGGGTGGGGTGCATGCAGCCCATGGCCACTAACCCAAATACATACAGGCAGAAAGTTCAGCACTCACCATAGCAAGCTCACTTATCCTCACAACATCAATAAATAATGATGGGAGTTTAGTTAGTGAATTGGCCAATGCACGGAAGCCTGCATACCGCTCGCCAAGGTACCCCACCTTCATGCAGGTCCTACACTATCACAAAGTCTCAAAAACTAAAACCTGGCAACTGTATCACACATAATATACTGCACACATGCCCACTAGGTTTAATGTGTATCTGCCATGCATCTTATGGCTTTTAAAGGTACACTAGTCACCTGACACTGGCTGATAAATTACTAAGGAGGAGCTGACACAGGTTTAGAACAAATGAGATTACACAGGGGTGCATGAAAAGGCCTGTGACCATGGTTAATCAGAGTTAACCAAAGGCTAACCCCACAATATACAAACGAATATGTATATATAAAAAATATATAAAAAACCACAGCACTCACCACCCCAGAAGCGGGGTGCAGTATCTGCACTCACCACTCATAGGGTGGGGTGCATGCAGCCCATGGCCACCAACCCAAATACATACAAACAGAAAGTTCAGCACTCACCATAGCAAGCTCACTTATCCTCACAATATATATATATATATATATATATATATATATATATACAGCAAGTATTGGAACAGCGGCACTCAGCAGACTGAAGAAATAGTTAAAACGTCTTTATTGCGGTCCTACGCCGTTTCGGGGACACCCCCCGTCTTCAGTACTGCAGTCCAAATTTGATCAGGAAGTCCTCCAATTTGGTATAATTAGATGTAAAGATAGAAGAGACCGTCCA
Source organism: Pseudophryne corroboree (assembly GCF_028390025.1). Classification (NCBI taxonomy): domain Eukaryota; kingdom Metazoa; phylum Chordata; class Amphibia; order Anura; family Myobatrachidae; genus Pseudophryne; species Pseudophryne corroboree. The sequence continues at coordinate 160,474,610 of NC_086452.1, read as the reverse complement.
ACAGTGTTGTTGTGAGTTGGTACTTTGTAATTATTGTAAGTATCCTTGATTTACGAGACACTGATCTCACCCATATTGGCTGATCACCGCTGATTCCCGTCGATGGCAGTTTTGCGGTACGGACTGTGAGCTGCTGGATGTGTATCTCTCCTTAGTGTTTCAAGAGGAGGTGTAACAGGTTCTCAACAGTCGGTCCGCTGACAGGGCTTCTCAAGCACAGCGGTGGAGCGTCTAGATGTATCGTCTCACCAAACGTCAGAAGGGGAGAAATCTCAGGATTAGCCAAAGTATTGGAGGATAGATGAGGACTCCTTCGGTGGACAAGCAGTGCCCGCAGCCCTCAACGCGTTTCTCTGCCCCAAACAAACGGCGGTTTCATCAGGAGGTGTAAGTGTCCAGTAGAGGGGTAGATGGATATTTAAATACTTTTGTATCCAATCAACGTTGATTTTTATTTTTTAATAAGAGCTAATTAGCTGAAAATATGTATATTACATATTCAATCATTGTATTGTGGTTTTATGTTACCTTGTAGCTACTAGGTAGATTGTTTATAATGTGGTAATTATCATTTATTAAATAAATAAAAAATAATTTTATCAATTTATCACCAGCGCTCCTTATGTTTCCATTGAAACTTAATCTATGTTTCTAGTGTAAAAGGCATCCAGTTGCCACATAGAAGCTGCTTTATAAATAAAATTCAAACTAGACTAAATTGGTACATATTAAATATACATAACATTGTATTAGCGCCCGATTAAGCAAGTTTATGTGCATTGCCAATTGTTCCATGGACTTGTTGTTGCTGGTGGTGGAGGAATCTACTAGAAAACTGACACAGGTGAAGGAACAACTAGCAGAGTTTGAAAGTGCCCATAAAGCTACACTGGCACAGGATAAAAACACGAATTGGCTTGATAAAATTCAAATTCAGATGGAGCAGTATAGGACAGATTTAATCAAGTATAAGAAAGAAAAACTATATAAAGTACAACAAGATTATCAACAGAGGAGGGTGTATGCTTGGCTTAACAACACCAGCTCTAATTATGAGCGACCTTTACAACATCGAAGATACCGACAGCGACAGCAGCACCTTGATTACTCTGGATCTAGCACATCTGTCAGTGAAGGAGAACAAGTCAGTACCCCCACGACCTCCTCCTACTAGTCGCACCCTTTAGGGGTGGTTACTCGTTCAGGACATCAATCCGTCCGCGGACGAGGCGGGTGGGGCAGAACAAGAGGATACAACATGCGACAACCGCCGCGCCGCTAACTGATTTGGTTATAAACTTATCTACAGCTCCTCTTACGGATTTGGAACTAAAGGTCTTATCCAGAGGCCTATCATTTGTGCCAACAGTCAAACCAAATTCGTTTTCATCACATGTGGAAAACTATAAGCTTAATAGATCTTTACGCTTGAGAGAGCATTTTGGGGTCAACATAGAAGGGAATAAAACTACATCTGTTCCGGATAAACTCAAAAAAGTGGCACCACGCTCTAAGTTTGACCCGAACACGAACAATCCCTCTATTCAGACTTTCTCTAGAATGATGGAACAAGTATACGAACAGGCAGCATCAGTTCCAGCTTATCCAAATCTTAGTTATCAAGAGAGGACGGCCTTAAGGGACTTGTCACAGAGGACTGATTTGGTAATACGGAGCGCCGACAAGGGCGGCGCAGTGGTTATACAAGATTTAACAGATTATGTGGCAGAGAGTAACAGTCAGCTCTCGGATGGAGAGACATATAGGCAGTTGACTTTTGATCCAACAGTGCAGTATAAGAGAGAATTAGATGACATCCTACTGCAGGCAAGCGAGGATGGTAGTTTATCTAGGGAGCAGGTACAAGCAATGACAGTAGATCACCCAAAAGTGCCTCTTTTTTACACTGTACCGAAGGTACATAAATCCCTGACCTGTCCACCTGGCCGACCTAAAGTATCTGCCCGACATTCTCTCTATCACCCTGTAGCCATATTTTTAGATTCATTTTTGAATCCATGCATTCAAACGGTGCCGTCATATTTAAAAGACACTACAGCACTACTAGTACAATTACAACATTTGGTGGCTCCACCAGAAAGCTTGACCCTATGCAGTGCGGATGTCGCCAGTCTCTACACCTGCATCCCTCATGTGGCAGGTGTGGAGGCTGTGCGGCATTTGATTACTGGTAACCCATTGTATTTTGGTCCAACAGTAGATTTATTTGTACAGTTATTGACATTAGTGTTGACCCGTAATTATTTTTCTTTTAATGGACGCATTTATCTGCAATGCGCTGGCTGTGCGATGGGGTCTCCAGTGGCCCCATCATACGCCAATGCCCTTATGTACTTGTTAGGATCTCCTGTTCTGTACTGCCACGTCGCCATGGCAACCGGGAGGCAAGTGTTAGCAAAGTAACCTGAGCGCAGCTAATACTCCGGTCCGGGTTTTTACTGTGTAGTGGTTACAGGCTCTGTGCACGGCAGGGAATCCGGCGCTGGTTTTGTGCTCACAGTCTGTGAGGTCTGAGTGGGGCGTGGACAGCACCTGCTATATAAACCATCCTCTCAGGCTAGGCAAATGCTGCTGAATCTTTGTTTGTTAGTCAGTTCCAGAGAGTTAGCTAGTACTGTGTGACTTTGTATTTACTTGTTGCTTACTGCGAATAGGCCTTGGGATTCAGTACTTCATTCTGCCAATCCGGACCTAGCAGTAAGACTGGAGTCAGTTGTTTAACCTGCTGGGGTTCTTTTGCTATTCTGTGAACCTAGCAGGTTTGCGGCTGTACTCTCAGACCTGCTTGCTTAATCCTCCCTCACTGTGCAGGGCGTCCAGGTGTCAGTTTAGTGGCAGTAAGCTGAACCTGTGCCCTGCAAGTGGGGGTTAGGATTGTGGATACTCTCCTTGTGTCTATATTTCTATCTCTGACCAAGGAGTTTATTCCCACACCCGTTGGTAACCCTTTGGGGTTTTTCCTGTTGCTCTTAGCAACATCATTTTGGGTGCTTCACATGTTAAATCACTACATCTCGCTTCATTGTCCGCTCTATTCCATCTGAGCATTCCTGACACTAGGGAGACACCCAATTCCTGAGCCTTTGGGCTTCCCCGTTCATTTTGTGTTTATTAGTTATTCCATCACCTCCTGTGTATGTTGTGTTACACTGTCTGTGAGTTCGTTTTGCCTCGCATCCCTCTCTGTTCATACACCGGTATACTCCTGTTAGCACTGGTGTGCGTAACATATTCAGCAGCCATACTCCTTTTGAAATTTTGTGGGAATATGGAGCATACCCCTCAAAATACTTTGCAACAGGTGGTCGATCAGGTGCAGGTCCTGACTCGACAATTTAATGAGATGTCCATTAAAATGAACACCCCGCAGGCCGCTAGCGGAGCTCCCGCAGCAGCAGCGGCAAGTTTAGGGGTTAAGGAGCCGAAAGTAAATCTCCCGGATCGTTTTTCTGGAGATCGCTCGCAGTTCTTTTGTTTCAAGGAGAGCTGTAAGCTATATTTCAGGCTTAGGCCCCAGTCTTCTGGGTCGGAGATTCAGCGGGTGGGCATGGTGATTTCCTTGCTACAAGGAGACCCACAGGTCTGGGCATATGGGTTGCAGCCTGACTGTCCGTCGCTTAAAAGTGTTGATGTTTTTTTTACGGCACTGGGCATTTTGTATGATGACCCTGACAAGATGGCTTCAGCCGAGGCTCAGATTACGGTCCTAAAGCAAGGGCGACGGCCAGCTGAGGTTTATAGTACGGAGTTTCGGAGGTTGGCTCATGATACCCAGTGGAATGACCCAGCCCTGAGAAACCAGTACCGAAGGGGCCTTTCTGACCAGATAAAGGACCAACTGGTACAATATCCCTCGCCTGATAGCTTAGATCAGCTCATGCAGTTATCCATCCGGGTGGATAGACGGCTGAGAGAGCGTAGGCTTGAAAGGGAGACTGCAGTTTCCTTTTTTCCCAAGGGAACCTCAGACTCTGAGGAATATTCCGAGGAGCCTATGCAGATTGGGGCTACCCTCCTCTCCTCGCGTGAGAAGACGCGGAGGAGACAGCAGGGTTTGTGTTTGTACTGTGGGAATAAAGGTCATGTCGTAGTATCATGCCCAGAAAAGCCGGAAAACTTCAGGGCCTGAGGGTGATGGGAAATATCCTGTCAGGCCAGAAGTCAGATTTTCCCAAAAAGACTTTTCTCATTCCGGTGACTTTGGAGATCCTCGGTCAAACTGTCAAGACTGAGGCCTTTGTTGACAGTGGGGCCGATGGGGTTTTCATGGACCGTCAATTCGCCCTGGAACACTCTGTTCCCTCAGTACCTTTGGCATCAGAGATTGAGATCTGTGGGTTAAACGGGGAACCATTGTCCCAGGGTAAAATTACCTCCTGCACCAGCCAAATTCCTTTGTTTATTGGAGCCACACACTTTGAAAAATTGTCTTTCTATGTGACTGTCTGTTCTTTTGCCCCATTGGTTTTGGGGTTACCCTGGTTAAGGGCCCATAACCCTCAATTTAACTGGGTCTCTGGGGAGATTCTTAGTTGGGGTAGTGATTGTTTCAGGAGTTGCTTGAGCCTTCCAGTCAGGCTCTCGCAGCTAAGTTTGCCAGGATTGCCAGGATGTTATGCAGATTTTGCGGATGTGTTCTCCAAAAAAGTTGCGGAGGTACTACCTACCCATCGCCCCTATGACTGTGCCATTGATTTGTTGCCGGATGCTAAGCTTCCCAAGAGCAGGTTGTACTCCCTGTCACGTCCTGAGACTCAGGCTATGGCAGAGTACATTCAGGAGAACTTGGCTAAGGGATTTATCAGACCCTCACAGTCCCCAGTTGGGTCGGGATTCTTCTTCGTGGGTAAAAAGGACGGTTCGTTGCGACCCTGCATCGACTTCAGGGAATTGAACCGTATCACGATTAAAAACTCGTACCCACTGCCTCTCATTTCGGTTTTGTTTGACCAGCTTCGTACTGCCACCATTTTTTCTAAGATTGACCTACGCGGTGCTTACAATCTAATCCGAATAAGAGAGGGGGATGAATGGAAGACTGCCTTTAATACCCACTCAGGGCATTATGAATATTTGGTGATGCCTTTTGGGCTCTCTAATGCCCCGGCAGTCTTCCAGGAATTCATGAACGATGTGCTCAGGGAATATTTGGATAGATGTTTAGTTGTTTATCTAGATGACATCCTAATCTTCTCCCATTCCCTGGAGGAACATCGGAAGCATGTACGCTTAGTCCTCCAGAAACTCAGAGACCACCAGCTTGGGGCGAAGCTGGAGAAGTGCGAATTTGAAGTCCAGCAAATCGCATTTCTAGGGTATATTATCTCCTCAGAAGGTTTCCAAATGGAGGGTTCTAAGGTACAGGCAGTCCTGGATTGGGTGCAGCCCACTAGTTTGAAGGCGCTTCAGCGTTTTCTGGGCTTTGCGAATTTTTATAGACGGTTCATCGCTGGATTTTCGTCTATAGTGGCCCCCTTGGTGGCACTCACTAAGAAAGGGGCGGATGTTGCTCACTGGTCTTGTGAGGCCAAAGCGGCCTTTGCCCGTCTCAAAAGGGCATTTGTCTCGGCCAAGGTGCTGCGACACCCAGATCCAGAGCGTCCTTTTGTGGTAGAGGTGGATGCCTCTGAGATAGGTATTGGGGCAGTGCTCTCTCAGATGGGGGTGTCTGATAATCGCCTTCATCCCTGTGCTTACTTTTCCCGTGAATTTTCGTCTGCCGAGATGAATTATGATGTGGGTAACCGGGAATTGTTGGCTATAAAGGATGCACTCGGGGAGTGGAGACACTGGCTTGAGGGGGCTAAGTTTGTGGTCTCAATTCTCACCGACCATAAGAATCTGGCATATTTAGAGTCAGCGAAGCGGCTCAATGCCAGGCAAGCACGATGGGCTTTGTTTTTTGCTCGCTTTAATTTTTTGATAACATATCGCCCTGGGTCAAAAAACATCAAGGCTGATGCGCTCTCGCGGAGTTTTGCTCCAGTCCAAGAGACCACCGAGGAGCCATTTCCCATTGTGTCCCCATCATGTATTAAAGTGGGCATTACCCAGGACCTCTTGTCATTAGGCCTTAGAGCACAGGAGCAGGCTCCTCCAGACCTTCCGGTAGGTCTCTTGTTTGTGCCTCCTAGGTTAAGACAGCGAGTGTTCCTGGAATTCCATGCCAAGAGGTCGGCAGGGCATCCGGGTATTGCCAGAACTCGGGAGTTGCTGTCTAGGGCGGAGTGGTGGCCCTCGGTGGCTAGGGATGTGGATCAGTGGGTTCGGGCATGTGACGTTTGTGCCCGAAATAAAACTCCTAGAGGGGTTCCTGTCGGCCCATTACATCCACTCTCTATTCCATCTAAGCCATGGACCCACATTTCCATGGATTTTGTGGTGGACTTGCCCAAATCCTCGGGGATGACAGCCATTTGGGTTGTCGTTGACAGGTTTTCGAAGATGGCGCATTTCGTTCCACTGGTTGGGTTGCCATCGGCCAGACGCCTGTCTGAGTTATTTATGCAGCATGTTGTGTGCCTCCACGGGTTGCCACTTGATGTGGTCTCTGACCGTGGATCCCAGTTTGTGGCCAAATTCTGGAGGGCATTTTGTTCTGATCTCCAGATTTCTGTGAGCTTGTCGTCAGGCTACCATCCACAGTCTAATGGGCAGACTGAGAGGGTGAACCAGTCCTTGGAGCAGTTCCTCAGGTGTTATGTCTCCAAGTGTCATACTGACTGTGTTGCTCATCTGTCCATGGCGGAGTTTGCCTATAACAACGCGGCTCACTCTGCTACAGGGATCTCTCCCTTCCTTTGTGTGTATGGGCATCATCCTAAGGCCAATTCTTTTGACCCCCTGGATTCCACGCCTGGTGGTTCCTCTGTGGTTTCGGCCCTTAGGGGTATTTGGAGGAAAGTTAAGAAAGCCCTTGTGTCTGTGTCATTAGTGACCAAAAGGGTTTTTGATAAGCGGAGAAGACCCTGCAGCTTTAAATTAGGAGACTTTGTCTGGTTGTCCACCAAGAATTTGAAGTTGAGACAGCCATCTCATAAGTTAGGCCCCCGGTTCATCGGCCCTTATAAGATCACCAGGGTTATCAATCCGGTGGCATTTCAGTTAGATCTGCCCCGTTCATTGGGTATCAATAAAACATTTCATTGTTCCCTTTTAAAACTGGCGGTTAGTAATCCTTCTTCCAGTGGAAGACCTTCTCCTCTTCTGATACGGGGTCAGAGGGAGTTTGTGGTTGAAAGGGTTCTTGACTCCAAGATGGTTCGGGGTCAGCTGTCATTTTTGGTGCACTGGAAGGGGTATGGCCCGGAGGAGCGGTCGTGGGTGCGCAGTTGTGATCTTCATGCCCCCAGACTGATACGCTCTTTCTTTTCGCAGTTCCCCAATAAACCCGGTGGTAGGGGTTCTTTGACCCCTTGTCAGAGGGGGGTACTGTTAGAATCTCCTGTTCAGTACTGCCACGTCGCCATGGCAACCGGGAGGCAAGTGTTAGCGAAGTAACCTGAGCGCAGCTGATACTCCGGTCCGGGTTTTTACTGTGTAGTAGTTACAGGCTCTGTGCACGGCAGAGAATCCGGCGCTGGTTTTGTGCTCACAGTCTGTGAGGTCTGAGTGGGGTGTGGACAGCACCTGCTATATAAACCATCCTCTCAGGCTAGGCAAATACTGCTGAATCTTTGTTTGTTAGTCAGTTCCAGAGAGTTAGCTAGTACTGTGTGACTTTGTATTTACTTGTTGCTTACTGCGAATAGGCCTTGGGATTCGGTACTTCATTCTGCCAATCCGGACCTAGCAGTAAGACTGGAGTCAGTTGTTTAACCTGCTGGGGTTCTTTTGCTATTCTGTGAACCCAGCAGGTTTGCGGCTGTACTCTCAGACCTGCTTGCTTAATCCTCCCTCACTGTGCAGGGCGTCCAGGTGTCAGTTTAGTGGCAGTAAGCTGAACCTGTGCCCTGCAAGTGGGGTTTAGGATTGTGGATACTCTCCTTGTGTCTATATTTCTATCTCTGACCAAGGAGTTTATTCCCACACCCGTTGGTAACCCTTTGGGGTTTTTCTTGTTGCTCTTAGCAACATCATTTTGGGTGCTCCACATGTTAAATCACTACATCTCGCTTCATTGTCCGCTCTATTTCATCTGAGCATTCCTGACACTAGGGAGACACCCAATTCCTGAGCCTTTGGGCTTCCCCGTTCATTTTGTGTTTATTAGTTATTCCATCACCTCCTGTGTATGTTGTGTTATACTGTCTGTGAGTTCGTTTTGCCTCGCATCCCTCTCTGTTCATACACCGGTATACTCCTGTTAGCACTGGTGTGCGTAACATATTCAGCAGCCATACTCCTGTTGAAATTTTGTGGGAATATGGAGCATACCCCTCAAAATACTTTGCAACAGGTGGTCGATCAGGTGCAGGTCCTGACTCGACAATTTAATGAGATGTCCATTAAAATGAACACCCCGCAGGCCGCTAGCGGAGCTCCCGCAGCAGCAGCGGCAAGTTTAGGGGTTAAGGAGCCGAAAGTAAATCTCCCGGATCGTTTTTCTGGAGATCGCTCGCAGTTCTTTTGTTTCAAGGAGAGCTGTAAGCTATATTTCAGGCTTAGGCCCCAGTCTTCTGGGTCGGAGATTCAGCGGGTGGGCATGGTGATTTCCTTGCTACAAGGAGACCCACAGGTCTGGGCATATGGGTTGCAGCCTGACTGTCCGTCGCTTAAAAGTGTTGATGTTTTTTTTACGGCACTGGGCATTTTGTATGATGACCCTGACAAGATGGCTTCAGCCGAGGCTCAGATTACGGTCCTAAAGCAAGGGCGACGGCCAGCTGAGGTTTATAGTACGGAGTTTCGGAGGTTGGCTCATGATACCCAGTGGAATGACCCAGCCCTGAGAAACCAGTACCGAAGGGGCCTTTCTGACCAGATAAAGGACCAACTGGTACAATATCCCTCGCCTGATAGCTTAGATCAGCTCATGCAGTTATCCATCCGGGTGGATAGACGGCTGAGAGAGCGTAGGCTTGAAAGGGAGACTGCAGTTTCCTTTTTTCCCAAGGGAACCTCAGACTCTGAGGAATATTCCGAGGAGCCTATGCAGATTGGGGCTACCCTCCTCTCCTCGCGTGAGAAGACGCGGAGGAGACAGCAGGGTTTGTGTTTGTACTGTGGGAATAAAGGTCATGTCGTAGTATCATGCCCAGAAAAGCCGGAAAACTTCAGGGCCTGAGGGTGATGGGAAATATCCTGTCAGGCCAGAAGTCAGATTTTCCCAAAAAGACTTTTCTCATTCCGGTGACTTTGGAGATCCTCGGTCAAACTGTCAAGACTGAGGCCTTTGTTGACAGTGGGGCCGATGGGGTTTTCATGGACCGTCAATTCGCCCTGGAACACTCTGTTCCCTCAGTACCTTTGGCATCAGAGATTGAGATCTGTGGGTTAAACGGGGAACCATTGTCCCAGGGTAAAATTACCTCCTGCACCAGCCAAATTCCTTTGTTTATTGGAGCCACACACTTTGAAAAATTGTCTTTCTATGTGACTGTCTGTTCTTTTGCCCCATTGGTTTTGGGGTTACCCTGGTTAAGGGCCCATAACCCTCAATTTAACTGGGTCTCTGGGGAGATTCTTAGTTGGGGTAGTGATTGTTTCAGGAGTTGCTTGAGCCTTCCAGTCAGGCTCTCGCAGCTAAGTTTGCCAGGATTGCCAGGATGTTATGCAGATTTTGCGGATGTGTTCTCCAAAAAAGTTGCGGAGGTACTACCTACCCATCGCCCCTATGACTGTGCCATTGATTTGTTGCCGGATGCTAAGCTTCCCAAGAGCAGGTTGTACTCCCTGTCACGTCCTGAGACTCAGGCTATGGCAGAGTACATTCAGGAGAACTTGGCTAAGGGATTTATCAGACCCTCACAGTCCCCAGTTGGGTCGGGATTCTTCTTCGTGGGTAAAAAGGACGGTTCGTTGCGACCCTGCATCGACTTCAGGGAATTGAACCGTATCACGATTAAAAACTCGTACCCACTGCCTCTCATTTCGGTTTTGTTTGACCAGCTTCGTACTGCCACCATTTTTTCTAAGATTGACCTACGCGGTGCTTACAATCTAATCCGAATAAGAGAGGGGGATGAATGGAAGACTGCCTTTAATACCCACTCAGGGCATTATGAATATTTGGTGATGCCTTTTGGGCTCTCTAATGCCCCGGCAGTCTTCCAGGAATTCATGAACGATGTGCTCAGGGAATATTTGGATAGATTTTTAGTTGTTTATCTAGATGACATCCTAATCTTCTCCCATTCCCTGGAGGAACATCGGAAGCATGTACGCTTAGTCCTCCAGAAACTCAGAGACCACCAGCTTGGGGCGAAGCTGGAGAAGTGCGAATTTGAAGTCCAGCAAATCGCATTTCTAGGGTATATTATCTCCTCAGAAGGTTTCCAAATGGAGGGTTCTAAGGTACAGGCAGTCCTGGATTGGGTGCAGCCCACTAGTTTGAAGGCGCTTCAGCGTTTTCTGGGCTTTGCGAATTTTTATAGACGGTTCATCGCTGGATTTTCGTCTATAGTGGCCCCCTTGGTGGCACTCACTAAGAAAGGGGCGGATGTTGCTCACTGGTCTTGTGAGGCCAAAGCGGCCTTTGCCCGTCTCAAAAGGGCATTTGTCTCGGCCAAGGTGCTGCGACACCCAGATCCAGAGCGTCCTTTTGTGGTAGAGGTGGATGCCTCTGAGATAGGTATTGGGGCAGTGCTCTCTCAGATGGGGGTGTCTGATAATCGCCTTCATCCCTGTGCTTACTTTTCCCGTGAATTTTCGTCTGCCGAGATGAATTATGATGTGGGTAACCGGGAATTGTTGGCTATAAAGGATGCACTCGGGGAGTGGAGACACTGGCTTGAGGGGGCTAAGTTTGTGGTCTCAATTCTCACCGACCATAAGAATCTGGCATATTTAGAGTCAGCGAAGCGGCTCAATGCCAGGCAAGCACGATGGGCTTTGTTTTTTGCTCGCTTTAATTTTTTGATAAGATATCGCCCTGGGTCAAAAAACATCAAGGCTGATGCGCTCTCGCGGAGTTTTGCTCCAGTCCAAGAGACCACCGAGGAGCCATTTCCCATTGTGTCCCCATCATGTATTAAAGTGGGCATTACCCAGGACCTCTTGTCATTAGGCCTTAGAGCACAGGAGCAGGCTCCTCCAGACCTTCCGGTAGGTCTCTTGTTTGTGCCTCCTAGGTTAAGACAGCGAGTGTTCCTGGAATTCCATGCCAAGAGGTCGGCAGGGCATCCGGGTATTGCCAGAACTCGGGAGTTGCTGTCTAGGGCGGTGTGGTGGCCCTCGGTGGCTAGGGATGTGGATCAGTGGGTTCGGGCATGTGACGTTTGTGCCCGAAATAAAACTCCTAGAGGGGTTCCTGTCGGCCCATTACATCCACTCTCTATTCCATCTAAGCCATGGACCCACATTTCCATGGATTTTGTGGTGGACTTGCCCAAATCCTCGGGGATGACAGCCATTTGGGTTGTCGTTGACAGGTTTTCGAAGATGGCGCATTTCGTTCCACTGGTTGGGTTGCCATCGGCCAGACGCCTGTCTGAGTTATTTATGCAGCATGTTGTGTGCCTCCACGGGTTGCCACTTGATGTGGTCTCTGACCGTGGATCCCAGTTTGTGGCCAAATTCTGGAGGGCATTTTGTTCTGATCTCCAGATTTCTGTGAGCTTGTCGTCAGGCTACCATCCACAGTCTAATGGGCAGACTGAGAGGGTGAACCAGTCCTTGGAGCAGTTCCTCAGGTGTTATGTCTCCAAGTGTCATACTGACTGTGTTGCTCATCTGTCCATGGCGGAGTTTGCCTATAACAACGCGGCTCACTCTGCTACAGGGATCTCTCCCTTCCTTTGTGTGTATGGGCATCATCCTAAGGCCAATTCTTTTGACCCCCTGGATTCCACGCCTGGTGGTTCCTCTGTGGTTTCGGCCCTTAGGGGTATTTGGAGGAAAGTTAAGAAAGCCTTTGTGTCTGTGTCATTAGTGACCAAAAGGGTTTTTGATAAGCGGAGAAGACCCTGCAGCTTTAAATTAGGAGACTTTGTCTGGTTGTCCACCAAGAATTTGAAGTTGAGACAGCCATCTCATAAGTTAGGCCCCCGGTTCATCGGCCCTTATAAGATCACCAGGGTTATCAATCCGGTGGCATTTCAGTTAGATCTGCCCCGTTCATTGGGTATCAATAAAACATTTCATTGTTCCCTTTTAAAACTGGCGGTTAGTAATCCTTCTTCCAGTGGAAGACCTTCTCCTCTTCTGATACGGGGTCAGAGGGAGTTTGTGGTTGAAAGGGTTCTTGACTCCAAGATGGTTCGGGGTCAGCTGTCATTTTTGGTGCACTGGAAGGGGTATGGCCCGGAGGAGCGGTCGTGGGTGCGCAGTTGTGATCTTCATGCCCCCAGACTGATACGCTCTTTCTTTTCGCAGTTCCCCAATAAACCCGGTGGTAGGGGTTCTTTGACCCCTTGTCAGAGGGGGGTACTGTTAGAATCTCCTGTTCAGTACTGCCACGTCGCCATGGCAACCGGGAGGCAAGTGTTAGCGAAGTAACCTGAGCGCAGCTGATACTCCGGTCCGGGTTTTTACTGTGTAGTAGTTACAGGCTCTGTGCACGGCAGAGAATCCGGCGCTGGTTTTGTGCTCACAGTCTGTGAGGTCTGAGTGGGGCGTGGACAGCACCTGCTATATAAACCATCCTCTCAGGCTAGGCAAATACTGCTGAATCTTTGTTTGTTAGTCAGTTCCAGAGAGTTAGCTAGTACTGTGTGACTTTGTATTTACTTGTTGCTTACTGCGAATAGGCCTTGGGATTCGGTACTTCATTCTGCCAATCCGGACCTAGCAGTAAGACTGGAGTCAGTTGTTTAACCTGCTGGGGTTCTTTTGCTATTCTGTGAACCCAGCAGGTTTGCGGCTGTACTCTCAGACCTGCTTGCTTAATCCTCCCTCACTGTGCAGGGCGTCCAGGTGTCAGTTTAGTGGCAGTAAGCTGAACCTGTGCCCTGCAAGTGGGGTTTAGGATTGTGGATACTCTCCTTGTGTCTATATTTCTATCTCTGACCAAGGAGTTTATTCCCACACCCGTTGGTAACCCTTTGGGGTTTTTCTTGTTGCTCTTAGCAACATCATTTTGGGTGCTCCACATGTTAAATCACTACATCTCGCTTCATTGTCCGCTCTATTTCATCTGAGCATTCCTGACACTAGGGAGACACCCAATTCCTGAGCCTTTGGGCTTCCCCGTTCATTTTGTGTTTATTAGTTATTCCATCACCTCCTGTGTATGTTGTGTTATACTGTCTGTGAGTTCGTTTTGCCTCGCATCCCTCTCTGTTCATACACCGGTATACTCCTGTTAGCACTGGTGTGCGTAACATATTCAGCAGCCATACTCCTGTTGAAATTTTGTGGGAATATGGAGCATACCCCTCAAAATACTTTGCAACAGGTGGTCGATCAGGTGCAGGTCCTGACTCGACAATTTAATGAGATGTCCATTAAAATGAACACCCCGCAGGCCGCTAGCAGAGCTCCCGCAGCAGCAGCGGCAAGTTTAGGGGTTAAGGAGCCGAAAGTAAATCTCCCGGATCGTTTTTCTGGAGATCGCTCGCAGTTCTTTTGTTTCAAGGAGAGCTGTAAGCTATATTTCAGGCTTAGGCCCCAGTCTTCTGGGTCGGAGATTCAGCGGGTGGGCATGGTGATTTCCTTGCTACAAGGAGACCCACAGGTCTGGGCATATGGGTTGCAGCCTGACTGTCCGTCGCTTAAAAGTGTTGATGTTTTTTTTACGGCACTGGGCATTTTGTATGATGACCCTGACAAGATGGCTTCAGCCGAGGCTCAGATTACGGTCCTAAAGCAAGGGCGACGGCCAGCTGAGGTTTATAGTACGGAGTTTCGGAGGTTGGCTCATGATACCCAGTGGAATGACCCAGCCCTGAGAAACCAGTACCGAAGGGGCCTTTCTGACCAGATAAAGGACCAACTGGTACAATATCCCTCGCCTGATAGCTTAGATCAGCTCATGCAGTTATCCATCCGGGTGGATAGACGGCTGAGAGAGCGTAGGCTTGAAAGGGAGACTGCAGTTTCCTTTTTTCCCAAGGGAACCTCAGACTCTGAGGAATATTCCGAGGAGCCTATGCAGATTGGGGCTACCCTCCTCTCCTCGCGTGAGAAGACGCGGAGGAGACAGCAGGGTTTGTGTTTGTACTGTGGGAATAAAGGTCATGTCGTAGTATCATGCCCAGAAAAGCCGGAAAACTTCAGGGCCTGAGGGTGATGGGAAATATCCTGTCAGGCCAGAAGTCAGATTTTCCCAAAAAGACTTTTCTCATTCCGGTGACTTTGGAGATCCTCGGTCAAACTGTCAAGACTGAGGCCTTTGTTGACAGTGGGGCCGATGGGGTTTTCATGGACCGTCAATTCGCCCTGGAACACTCTGTTCCCTCAGTACCTTTGGCATCAGAGATTGAGATCTGTGGGTTAAACGGGGAACCATTGTCCCAGGGTAAAATTACCTCCTGCACCAGCCAAATTCCTTTGTTTATTGGAGCCACACACTTTGAAAAATTGTCTTTCTATGTGACTGTCTGTTCTTTTGCCCCATTGGTTTTGGGGTTACCCTGGTTAAGGGCCCATAACCCTCAATTTAACTGGGTCTCTGGGGAGATTCTTAGTTGGGGTAGTGATTGTTTCAGGAGTTGCTTGAGCCTTCCAGTCAGGCTCTCGCAGCTAAGTTTGCCAGGATTGCCAGGATGTTATGCAGATTTTGCGGATGTGTTCTCCAAAAAAGTTGCGGAGGTACTACCTACCCATCGCCCCTATGACTGTGCCATTGATTTGTTGCCGGATGCTAAGCTTCCCAAGAGCAGGTTGTACTCCCTGTCACGTCCTGAGACTCAGGCTATGGCAGAGTACATTCAGGAGAACTTGGCTAAGGGATTTATCAGACCCTCACAGTCCCCAGTTGGGTCGGGATTCTTCTTCGTGGGTAAAAAGGACGGTTCGTTGCGACCCTGCATCGACTTCAGGGAATTGAACCGTATCACGATTAAAAACTCGTACCCACTGCCTCTCATTTCGGTTTTGTTTGACCAGCTTCGTACTGCCACCATTTTTTCTAAGATTGACCTACGCGGTGCTTACAATCTAATCCGAATAAGAGAGGGGGATGAATGGAAGACTGCCTTTAATACCCACTCAGGGCATTATGAATATTTGGTGATGCCTTTTGGGCTCTCTAATGCCCCGGCAGTCTTCCAGGAATTCATGAACGATGTGCTCAGGGAATATTTGGATAGATTTTTAGTTGTTTATCTAGATGACATCCTAATCTTCTCCCATTCCCTGGAGGAACATCGGAAGCATGTACGCTTAGTCCTCCTGAAACTCAGAGACCACCAGCTTGGGGCGAAGCTGGAGAAGTGCGAATTTGAAGTCCAGCAAATCGCATTTCTAGGGTATATTATCTCCTCAGAAGGTTTCCAAATGGAGGGTTCTAAGGTACAGGCAGTCCTGGATTGGGTGCAGCCCACTAGTTTGAAGGCGCTTCAGCGTTTTCTGGGCTTTGCGAATTTTTATAGACGGTTCATCGCTGGATTTTCGTCTATAGTGGCCCCCTTGGTGGCACTCACTAAGAAAGGGGCGGATGTTGCTCACTGGTCTTGTGAGGCCAAAGCGGCCTTTGCCCGTCTCAAAAGGGCATTTGTCTCGGCCAAGGTGCTGCGACACCCAGATCCAGAGCGTCCTTTTGTGGTAGAGGTGGATGCCTCTGAGATAGGTATTGGGGCAGTGCTCTCTCAGATGGGGGTGTCTGATAATCGCCTTCATCCCTGTGCTTACTTTTCCCGTGAATTTTCGTCTGCCGAGATGAATTATGATGTGGGTAACCGGGAATTGTTGGCTATAAAGGATGCACTCGGGGAGTGGAGACACTGGCTTGAGGGGGCTAAGTTTGTGGTCTCAATTCTCACCGACCATAAGAATCTGGCATATTTAGAGTCAGCGAAGCGGCTCAATGCCAGGCAAGCACGATGGGCTTTGTTTTTTGCTCGCTTTAATTTTTTGATAACATATCGCCCTGGGTCAAAAAACATCAAGGCTGATGCGCTCTCGCTGAGTTTTGCTCCAGTCCAAGAGACCACCGAGGAGCCATTTCCCATTGTGTCCCCATCATGTATTAAAGTGGGCATTACCCAGGACCTCTTGTCATTAGGCCTTAGAGCACAGGAGCAGGCTCCTCCAGACCTTCCGGTAGGTCTCTTGTTTGTGCCTCCTAGGTTAAGACAGCGAGTGTTCCTGGAATTCCATGCCAAGAGGTCGGCAGGGCATCCGGGTATTGCCAGAACTCGGGAGTTGCTGTCTAGGGCGGTGTGGTGGCCCTCGGTGGCTAGGGATGTGGATCAGTGGGTTCGGGCATGTGACGTTTGTGCCCGAAATAAAACTCCTAGAGGGGTTCCTGTCGGCCCATTACATCCACTCTCTATTCCATCTAAGCCATGGACCCACATTTCCATGGATTTTGTGGTGGACTTGCCCAAATCCTCGGGGATGACAGCCATTTGGGTTGTCGTTGACAGGTTTTCGAAGATGGCGCATTTCGTTCCACTGGTTGGGTTGCCATCGGCCAGACGCCTGTCTGAGTTATTTATGCAGCATGTTGTGTGCCTCCACGGGTTGCCACTTGATGTGGTCTCTGACCGTGGATCCCAGTTTGTGGCCAAATTCTGGAGGGCATTTTGTTCTGATCTCCAGATTTCTGTGAGCTTGTCGTCAGGCTACCATCCACAGTCTAATGGGCAGACTGAGAGGGTGAACCAGTCCTTGGAGCAGTTCCTCAGGTGTTATGTCTCCAAGTGTCATACTGACTGTGTTGCTCATCTGTCCATGGCGGAGTTTGCCTATAACAACGCGGCTCACTCTGCTACAGGGATCTCTCCCTTCCTTTGTGTGTATGGGCATCATCCTAAGGCCAATTCTTTTGACCCCCTGGATTCCACGCCTGGTGGTTCCTCTGTGGTTTCGGCCCTTAGGGGTATTTGGAGGAAAGTTAAGAAAGCCTTTGTGTCTGTGTCATTAGTGACCAAAAGGGTTTTTGATAAGCGGAGAAGACCCTGCAGCTTTAAATTAGGAGACTTTGTCTGGTTGTCCACCAAGAATTTGAAGTTGAGACAGCCATCTCATAAGTTAGGCCCCCGGTTCATCGGCCCTTATAAGATCACCAGGGTTATCAATCCGGTGGCATTTCAGTTAGATCTGCCCCGTTCATTGGGTATCAATAAAACATTTCATTGTTCCCTTTTAAAACTGGCGGTTAGTAATCCTTCTTCCAGTGGAAGACCTTCTCCTCTTCTGATACGGGGTCAGAGGGAGTTTGTGGTTGAAAGGGTTCTTGACTCCAAGATGGTTCGGGGTCAGCTGTCATTTTTGGTGCACTGGAAGGGGTATGGCCCGGAGGAGCGGTCGTGGGTGCGCAGTTGTGATCTTCATGCCCCCAGACTGATACGCTCTTTCTTTTCGCAGTTCCCCAATAAACCCGGTGGTAGGGGTTCTTTGACCCCTTGTCAGAGGGGGGTACTGTTAGAATCTCCTGTTCAGTACTGCCACGTCGCCATGGCTACCGGGAGGCAAGTGTTAGCGAAGTAACCTGAGCGCAGCTGATACTCCGGTCCGGGTTTTTACTGTGTAGTAGTTACAGGCTCTGTGCACGGCAGAGAATCCGGCGCTGGTTTTGTGCTCACAGTCTGTGAGGTCTGAGTGGGGCGTGGACAGCACCTGCTATATAAACCATCCTCTCAGGCTAGGCAAATACTGCTGAATCTTTGTTTGTTAGTCAGTTCCAGAGAGTTAGCTAGTACTGTGTGACTTTGTATTTACTTGTTGCTTACTGCGAATAGGCCTTGGGATTCGGTACTTCATTCTGCCAATCCGGACCTAGCAGTAAGACTGGAGTCAGTTGTTTAACCTGCTGGGGTTCTTTTGCTATTCTGTGAACCCAGCAGGTTTGCGGCTGTACTCTCAGACCTGCTTGCTTAATCCTCCCTCACTGTGCAGGGCGTCCAGGTGTCAGTTTAGTGGCAGTAAGCTGAACCTGTGCCCTGCAAGTGGGGTTTAGGATTGTGGATACTCTCCTTGTGTCTATATTTCTATCTCTGACCAAGGAGTTTATTCCCACACCCGTTGGTAACCCTTTGGGGTTTTTCTTGTTGCTCTTAGCAACATCATTTTGGGTGCTCCACATGTTAAATCACTACATCTCGCTTCATTGTCCGCTCTATTTCATCTGAGCATTCCTGACACTAGGGAGACACCCAATTCCTGAGCCTTTGGGCTTCCCCGTTCATTTTGTGTTTATTAGTTATTCCATCACCTCCTGTGTATGTTGTGTTATACTGTCTGTGAGTTCGTTTTGCCTCGCATCCCTCTCTGTTCATACACCGGTATACTCCTGTTAGCACTGGTGTGCGTAACATATTCAGCAGCCATACTCCTGTTGAAATTTTGTGGGAATATGGAGCATACCCCTCAAAATACTTTGCAACAGGTGGTCGATCAGGTGCAGGTCCTGACTCGACAATTTAATGAGATGTCCATTAAAATGAACACCCCGCAGGCCGCTAGCAGAGCTCCCGCAGCAGCAGCGGCAAGTTTAGGGGTTAAGGAGCCGAAAGTAAATCTCCCGGATCGTTTTTCTGGAGATCGCTCGCAGTTCTTTTGTTTCAAGGAGAGCTGTAAGCTATATTTCAGGCTTAGGCCCCAGTCTTCTGGGTCGGAGATTCAGCGGGTGGGCATGGTGATTTCCTTGCTACAAGGAGACCCACAGGTCTGGGCATATGGGTTGCAGCCTGACTGTCCGTCGCTTAAAAGTGTTGATGTTTTTTTTACGGCACTGGGCATTTTGTATGATGACCCTGACAAGATGGCTTCAGCCGAGGCTCAGATTACGGTCCTAAAGCAAGGGCGACGGCCAGCTGAGGTTTATAGTACGGAGTTTCGGAGGTTGGCTCATGATACCCAGTGGAATGACCCAGCCCTGAGAAACCAGTACCGAAGGGGCCTTTCTGACCAGATAAAGGACCAACTGGTACAATATCCCTCGCCTGATAGCTTAGATCAGCTCATGCAGTTATCCATCCGGGTGGATAGACGGCTGAGAGAGCGTAGGCTTGAAAGGGAGACTGCAGTTTCCTTTTTTCCCAAGGGAACCTCAGACTCTGAGGAATATTCCGAGGAGCCTATGCAGATTGGGGCTACCCTCCTCTCCTCGCGTGAGAAGACGCGGAGGAGACAGCAGGGTTTGTGTTTGTACTGTGGGAATAAAGGTCATGTCGTAGTATCATGCCCAGAAAAGCCGGAAAACTTCAGGGCCTGAGGGTGATGGGAAATATCCTGTCAGGCCAGAAGTCAGATTTTCCCAAAAAGACTTTTCTCATTCCGGTGACTTTGGAGATCCTCGGTCAAACTGTCAAGACTGAGGCCTTTGTTGACAGTGGGGCCGATGGGGTTTTCATGGACCGTCAATTCGCCCTGGAACACTCTGTTCCCTCAGTACCTTTGGCATCAGAGATTGAGATCTGTGGGTTAAACGGGGAACCATTGTCCCAGGGTAAAATTACCTCCTGCACCAGCCAAATTCCTTTGTTTATTGGAGCCACACACTTTGAAAAATTGTCTTTCTATGTGACTGTCTGTTCTTTTGCCCCATTGGTTTTGGGGTTACCCTGGTTAAGGGCCCATAACCCTCAATTTAACTGGGTCTCTGGGGAGATTCTTAGTTGGGGTAGTGATTGTTTCAGGAGTTGCTTGAGCCTTCCAGTCAGGCTCTCGCAGCTAAGTTTGCCAGGATTGCCAGGATGTTATGCAGATTTTGCGGATGTGTTCTCCAAAAAAGTTGCGGAGGTACTACCTACCCATCGCCCCTATGACTGTGCCATTGATTTGTTGCCGGATGCTAAGCTTCCCAAGAGCAGGTTGTACTCCCTGTCACGTCCTGAGACTCAGGCTATGGCAGAGTACATTCAGGAGAACTTGGCTAAGGGATTTATCAGACCCTCACAGTCCCCAGTTGGGTCGGGATTCTTCTTCGTGGGTAAAAAGGACGGTTCGTTGCGACCCTGCATCGACTTCAGGGAATTGAACCGTATCACGATTAAAAACTCGTACCCACTGCCTCTCATTTCGGTTTTGTTTGACCAGCTTCGTACTGCCACCATTTTTTCTAAGATTGACCTACGCGGTGCTTACAATCTAATCCGAATAAGAGAGGGGGATGAATGGAAGACTGCCTTTAATACCCACTCAGGGCATTATGAATATTTGGTGATGCCTTTTGGGCTCTCTAATGCCCCGGCAGTCTTCCAGGAATTCATGAACGATGTGCTCAGGGAATATTTGGATAGATTTTTAGTTGTTTATCTAGATGACATCCTAATCTTCTCCCATTCCCTGGAGGAACATCGGAAGCATGTACGCTTAGTCCTCCAGAAACTCAGAGACCACCAGCTTGGGGCGAAGCTGGAGAAGTGCGAATTTGAAGTCCAGCAAATCGCATTTCTAGGGTATATTATCTCCTCAGAAGGTTTCCAAATGGAGGGTTCTAAGGTACAGGCAGTCCTGGATTGGGTGCAGCCCACTAGTTTGAAGGCGCTTCAGCGTTTTCTGGGCTTTGCGAATTTTTATAGACGGTTCATCGCTGGATTTTCGTCTATAGTGGCCCCCTTGGTGGCACTCACTAAGAAAGGGGCGGATGTTGCTCACTGGTCTTGTGAGGCCAAAGCGGCCTTTGCCCGTCTCAAAAGGGCATTTGTCTCGGCCAAGGTGCTGCGACACCCAGATCCAGAGCGTCCTTTTGTGGTAGAGGTGGATGCCTCTGAGATAGGTATTGGGGCAGTGCTCTCTCAGATGGGGGTGTCTGATAATCGCCTTCATCCCTGTGCTTACTTTTCCCGTGAATTTTCGTCTGCCGAGATGAATTATGATGTGGGTAACCGGGAATTGTTGGCTATAAAGGATGCACTCGGGGAGTGGAGACACTGGCTTGAGGGGGCTAAGTTTGTGGTCTCAATTCTCACCGACCATAAGAATCTGGCATATTTAGAGTCAGCGAAGCGGCTCAATGCCAGGCAAGCACGATGGGCTTTGTTTTTTGCTCGCTTTAATTTTTTGATAACATATCGCCCTGGGTCAAAAAACATCAAGGCTGATGCGCTCTCGCTGAGTTTTGCTCCAGTCCAAGAGACCACCGAGGAGCCATTTCCCATTGTGTCCCCATCATGTATTAAAGTGGGCATTACCCAGGACCTCTTGTCATTAGGCCTTAGAGCACAGGAGCAGGCTCCTCCAGACCTTCCGGTAGGTCTCTTGTTTGTGCCTCCTAGGTTAAGACAGCGAGTGTTCCTGGAATTCCATGCCAAGAGGTCGGCAGGGCATCCGGGTATTGCCAGAACTCGGGAGTTGCTGTCTAGGGCGGAGTGGTGGCCCTCGGTGGCTAGGGATGTGGATCAGTGGGTTCGGGCATGTGACGTTTGTGCCCGAAATAAAACTCCTAGAGGGGTTCCTGTCGGCCCATTACATCCACTCTCTATTCCATCTAAGCCATGGACCCACATTTCCATGGATTTTGTGGTGGACTTGCCCAAATCCTCGGGGATGACAGCCATTTGGGTTGTCGTTGACAGGTTTTCGAAGATGGCGCATTTCATTCCACTGGTTGGGTTGCCATCGGCCAGACGCCTGTCTGAGTTATTTATGCAGCATGTTGTGTGCCTCCACGGGTTGCCACTTGATGTGGTCTCTGACCGTGGATCCCAGTTTGTGGCCAAATTCTGGAGGGCATTTTGTTCTGATCTCCAGATTTCTGTGAGCTTGTCGTCAGGCTACCATCCACAGTCTAATGGGCAGACTGAGAGGGTGAACCAGTCCTTGGAGCAGTTCCTCAGGTGTTATGTCTCCAAGTGTCATACTGACTGTGTTGCTCATCTGTCCATGGCGGAGTTTGCCTATAACAACGCGGCTCACTCTGCTACAGGGATCTCTCCCTTCCTTTGTGTGTATGGGCATCATCCTAAGGCCAATTCTTTTGACCCCCTGGATTCCACGCCTGGTGGTTCCTCTGTGGTTTCGGCCCTTAGGGGTATTTGGAGGAAAGTTAAGAAAGCCCTTGTGTCTGTGTCATTAGTGACCAAAAGGGTTTTTGATAAGCGGAGAAGACCCTGCAGCTTTAAATTAGGAGACTTTGTCTGGTTGTCCACCAAGAATTTGAAGTTGAGACAGCCATCTCATAAGTTAGGCCCCCGGTTCATCGGCCCTTATAAGATCACCAGGGTTATCAATCCGGTGGCATTTCAGTTAGATCTGCCCCGTTCATTGGGTATCAATAAAACATTTCATTGTTCCCTTTTAAAACTGGCGGTTAGTAATCCTTCTTCCAGTGGAAGACCTTCTCCTCTTCTGATACGGGGTCAGAGGGAGTTTGTGGTTGAAAGGGTTCTTGACTCCAAGATGGTTCGGGGTCAGCTGTCATTTTTGGTGCACTGGAAGGGATATGGCCCGGAGGAGCGGTCGTGGGTGCGCAGTTGTGATCTTCATGCCCCCAGACTGATACGCTCTTTCTTTTCGCAGTTCCCCAATAAACCCGGTGGTAGGGGTTCTTTGACCCCTTGTCAGAGGGGGGTACTGTTAGAATCTCCTGTTCAGTACTGCCACGTCGCCATGGCAACCGGGAGGCAAGTGTTAGCGAAGTAACCTGAGCGCAGCTGATACTCCGGTCCGGGTTTTTACTGTGTAGTAGTTACAGGCTCTGTGCACGGCAGAGAATCCGGCGCTGGTTTTGTGCTCACAGTCTGTGAGGTCTGAGTGGGGCGTGGACAGCACCTGCTATATAAACCATCCTCTCAGGCTAGGCAAATACTGCTGAATCTTTGTTTGTTAGTCAGTTCCAGAGAGTTAGCTAGTACTGTGTGACTTTGTATTTACTTGTTGCTTACTGCGAATAGGCCTTGGGATTCGGTACTTCATTCTGCCAATCCGGACCTAGCAGTAAGACTGGAGTCAGTTGTTTAACCTGCTGGGGTTCTTTTGCTATTCTGTGAACCCAGCAGGTTTGCGGCTGTACTCTCAGACCTGCTTGCTTAATCCTCCCTCACTGTGCAGGGCGTCCAGGTGTCAGTTTAGTGGCAGTAAGCTGAACCTGTGCCCTGCAAGTGGGGTTTAGGATTGTGGATACTCTCCTTGTGTCTATATTTCTATCTCTGACCAAGGAGTTTATTCCCACACCCGTTGGTAACCCTTTGGGGTTTTTCTTGTTGCTCTTAGCAACATCATTTTGGGTGCTCCACATGTTAAATCACTACATCTCGCTTCATTGTCCGCTCTATTTCATCTGAGCATTCCTGACACTAGGGAGACACCCAATTCCTGAGCCTTTGGGCTTCCCCGTTCATTTTGTGTTTATTAGTTATTCCATCACCTCCTGTGTATGTTGTGTTATACTGTCTGTGAGTTCGTTTTGCCTCGCATCCCTCTCTGTTCATACACCGGTATACTCCTGTTAGCACTGGTGTGCGTAACATATTCAGCAGCCATACTCCTGTTGAAATTTTGTGGGAATATGGAGCATACCCCTCAAAATACTTTGCAACAGGTGGTCGATCAGGTGCAGGTCCTGACTCGACAATTTAATGAGATGTCCATTAAAATGAACACCCCGCAGGCCGCTAGCAGAGCTCCCGCAGCAGCAGCGGCAAGTTTAGGGGTTAAGGAGCCGAAAGTAAATCTCCCGGATCGTTTTTCTGGAGATCGCTCGCAGTTCTTTTGTTTCAAGGAGAGCTGTAAGCTATATTTCAGGCTTAGGCCCCAGTCTTCTGGGTCGGAGATTCAGCGGGTGGGCATGGTGATTTCCTTGCTACAAGGAGACCCACAGGTCTGGGCATATGGGTTGCAGCCTGACTGTCCGTCGCTTAAAAGTGTTGATGTTTTTTTTACGGCACTGGGCATTTTGTATGATGACCCTGACAAGATGGCTTCAGCCGAGGCTCAGATTACGGTCCTAAAGCAAGGGCGACGGCCAGCTGAGGTTTATAGTACGGAGTTTCGGAGGTTGGCTCATGATACCCAGTGGAATGACCCAGCCCTGAGAAACCAGTACCGAAGGGGCCTTTCTGACCAGATAAAGGACCAACTGGTACAATATCCCTCGCCTGATAGCTTAGATCAGCTCATGCAGTTATCCATCCGGGTGGATAGACGGCTGAGAGAGCGTAGGCTTGAAAGGGAGACTGCAGTTTCCTTTTTTCCCAAGGGAACCTCAGACTCTGAGGAATATTCCGAGGAGCCTATGCAGATTGGGGCTACCCTCCTCTCCTCGCGTGAGAAGACGCGGAGGAGACAGCAGGGTTTGTGTTTGTACTGTGGGAATAAAGGTCATGTCGTAGTATCATGCCCAGAAAAGCCGGAAAACTTCAGGGCCTGAGGGTGATGGGAAATATCCTGTCAGGCCAGAAGTCAGATTTTCCCAAAAAGACTTTTCTCATTCCGGTGACTTTGGAGATCCTCGGTCAAACTGTCAAGACTGAGGCCTTTGTTGACAGTGGGGCCGATGGGGTTTTCATGGACCGTCAATTCGCCCTGGAACACTCTGTTCCCTCAGTACCTTTGGCATCAGAGATTGAGATCTGTGGGTTAAACGGGGAACCATTGTCCCAGGGTAAAATTACCTCCTGCACCAGCCAAATTCCTTTGTTTATTGGAGCCACACACTTTGAAAAATTGTCTTTCTATGTGACTGTCTGTTCTTTTGCCCCATTGGTTTTGGGGTTACCCTGGTTAAGGGCCCATAACCCTCAATTTAACTGGGTCTCTGGGGAGATTCTTAGTTGGGGTAGTGATTGTTTCAGGAGTTGCTTGAGCCTTCCAGTCAGGCTCTCGCAGCTAAGTTTGCCAGGATTGCCAGGATGTTATGCAGATTTTGCGGATGTGTTCTCCAAAAAAGTTGCGGAGGTACTACCTACCCATCGCCCCTATGACTGTGCCATTGATTTGTTGCCGGATGCTAAGCTTCCCAAGAGCAGGTTGTACTCCCTGTCACGTCCTGAGATTCAGGCTATGGCAGAGTACATTCAGGAGAACTTGGCTAAGGGATTTATCAGACCCTCACAGTCCCCAGTTGGGTCGGGATTCTTCTTCGTGGGTAAAAAGGACGGTTCGTTGCGACCCTGCATCGACTTCAGGGAATTGAACCGTATCACGATTAAAAACTCGTACCCACTGCCTCTCATTTCGGTTTTGTTTGACCAGCTTCGTACTGCCACCATTTTTTCTAAGATTGACCTACGCGGTGCTTACAATCTAATCCGAATAAGAGAGGGGGATGAATGGAAGACTGCCTTTAATACCCACTCAGGGCATTATGAATATTTGGTGATGCCTTTTGGGCTCTCTAATGCCCCGGCAGTCTTCCAGGAATTCATGAACGATGTGCTCAGGGAATATTTGGATAGATTTTTAGTTGTTTATCTAGATGACATCCTAATCTTCTCCCATTCCCTGGAGGAACATCGGAAGCATGTACGCTTAGTCCTCCAGAAACTCAGAGACCACCAGCTTGGGGCGAAGCTGGAGAAGTGCGAATTTGAAGTCCAGCAAATCGCATTTCTAGGGTATATTATCTCCTCAGAAGGTTTCCAAATGGAGGGTTCTAAGGTACAGGCAGTCCTGGATTGGGTGCAGCCCACTAGTTTGAAGGCGCTTCAGCGTTTTCTGGGCTTTGCGAATTTTTATAGACGGTTCATCGCTGGATTTTCGTCTATAGTGGCCCCCTTGGTGGCACTCACTAAGAAAGGGGCGGATGTTGCTCACTGGTCTTGTGAGGCCAAAGCGGCCTTTGCCCGTCTCAAAAGGGCATTTGTCTCGGCCAAGGTGCTGCGACACCCAGATCCAGAGCGTCCTTTTGTGGTAGAGGTGGATGCCTCTGAGATAGGTATTGGGGCAGTGCTCTCTCAGATGGGGGTGTCTGATAATCGCCTTCATCCCTGTGCTTACTTTTCCCGTGAATTTTCGTCTGCCGAGATGAATTATGATGTGGGTAACCGGGAATTGTTGGCTATAAAGGATGCACTCGGGGAGTGGAGACACTGGCTTGAGGGGGCTAAGTTTGTGGTCTCAATTCTCACCGACCATAAGAATCTGGCATATTTAGAGTCAGCGAAGCGGCTCAATGCCAGGCAAGCACGATGGGCTTTGTTTTTTGCTCGCTTTAATTTTTTGATAACATATCGCCCTGGGTCAAAAAACATCAAGGCTGATGCGCTCTCGCGGAGTTTTGCTCCAGTCCAAGAGACCACCGAGGAGCCATTTCCCATTGTGTCCCCATCATGTATTAAAGTGGGCATTACCCAGGACCTCTTGTCATTAGGCCTTAGAGCACAGGAGCAGGCTCCTCCAGACCTTCCGGTAGGTCTCTTGTTTGTGCCTCCTAGGTTAAGACAGCGAGTGTTCCTGGAATTCCATGCCAAGAGGTCGGCAGGGCATCCGGGTATTGCCAGAACTCGGGAGTTGCTGTCTAGGGCGGTGTGGTGGCCCTCGGTGGCTAGGGATGTGGATCAGTGGGTTCGGGCATGTGACGTTTGTGCCCGAAATAAAACTCCTAGAGGGGTTCCTGTCGGCCCATTACATCCACTCTCTATTCCATCTAAGCCATGGACCCACATTTCCATGGATTTTGTGGTGGACTTGCCCAAATCCTCGGGGATGACAGCCATTTGGGTTGTCGTTGACAGGTTTTCGAAGATGGCGCATTTCGTTCCACTGGTTGGGTTGCCATCGGCCAGACGCCTGTCTGAGTTATTTATGCAGCATGTTGTGTGCCTCCACGGGTTGCCACTTGATGTGGTCTCTGACCGTGGATCCCAGTTTGTGGCCAAATTCTGGAGGGCATTTTGTTCTGATCTCCAGATTTCTGTGAGCTTGTCGTCAGGCTACCATCCACAGTCTAATGGGCAGACTGAGAGGGTGAACCAGTCCTTGGAGCAGTTCCTCAGGTGTTATGTCTCCAAGTGTCATACTGACTGGGTTGCTCATCTGTCCATGGCGGAGTTTGCCTATAACAACGCGGCTCACTCTGCTACAGGGATCTCTCCCTTCCTTTGTGTGTATGGGCATCATCCTAAGGCCAATTCTTTTGACCCCCTGGATTCCACGCCTGGTGGTTCCTCTGTGGTTTCGGCCCTTAGGGGTATTTGGAGGAAAGTTAAGAAAGCCCTTGTGTCTGTGTCATTAGTGACCAAAAGGGTTTTTGATAAGCGGAGAAGACCCTGCAGCTTTAAATTAGGAGACTTTGTCTGGTTGTCCACCAAGAATTTGAAGTTGAGACAGCCATCTCATAAGTTAGGCCCCCGGTTCATCGGCCCTTATAAGATCACCAGGGTTATCAATCCGGTGGCATTTCAGTTAGATCTGCCCCGTTCATTGGGTATCAATAAAACATTTCATTGTTCCCTTTTAAAACTGGCGGTTAGTAATCCTTCTTCCAGTGGAAGACCTTCTCCTCTTCTGATACGGGGTCAGAGGGAGTTTGTGGTTGAAAGGGTTCTTGACTCCAAGATGGTTCGGGGTCGGCTGTCATTTTTGGTGCACTGGAAGGGGTATGGCCCGGAGGAGCGGTCGTGGGTGCGCAGTTGTGATCTTCATGCCCCCAGACTGATACGCTCTTTCTTCTCGCAGTTCCCCGATAAACCCGGTGGTAGGGGTTCTTTGACCCCTTGTCAGAGGGGGGTACTGTTAGAATCTCCTGTTCAGTACTGCCACGTCGCCATGGCAACCGGGAGGCAAGTGTTAGCGAAGTAACCTGAGCGCAGCTGATACTCCGGTCCGGGTTTTTACTGTGTAGTAGTTACAGGCTCTGTGCACGGCAGAGAATCCGGCGCTGGTTTTGTGCTCACAGTCTGTGAGGTCTGAGTGGGGCGTGGACAGCACCTGCTATATAAACCATCCTCTCAGGCTAGGCAAATGCTGCTGAATCTTTGTTTGTTAGTCAATTCCAGAGAGTTAGCTAGTACTGTGTGACTTTGTATTCACTTGTTGCTTACTGCGAATAGGCCTTGGGATTAGGTACTTCATTCTGCCAATCCGGACCTAGCAGTAAGACTGGAGTCAGTTGTTTAACCTGCTGGGGTTCTTTTGCTATTCTGTGAACCCAGCAGGTTTGCGGCTGTACTCTCAGACCTGCTTGCTTAATCCTCCCTCACTGTGCAGGGCGTCCAGGTGTCAGTTTAGTGGCAGTAAGCTGAACCTGTGCCCTGCAAGTGGGGTTTAGGATTGTGGATACTCTCCTTGTGTCTATATTTCTATCTCTGACCAAGGAGTTTATTCCCACACCCGTTGGTAACCCTTTGGGGTTTTTCCTGTTGCTCTTAGCAACATCATTTTGGGTGCTCCACATGTTAAATCACTACATCTTGCTTCATTGTCCGCTCTATTTCATCTGAGCATTCCTGACACTAGGGAGACACCCAATTCCTGAGCCTTTGGGCTTCCCCGTTCATTTTGTGTTTATTAGTTATTCCATCACCTCCTGTGTATGTTGTGTTATACTGTCTGTGAGTTCGTTTTGCCTCGCACCCCTCTCTGTTCATACACCGGTATACTCCTGTTAGCACTGGTGTGCGTAACAGTACTCCATAGAGAATCAATTATTCAGTTCAGCAGTGAGGCAATCTGTGTACCTCTACAAGAGGTACATAAATGACCTTTTAATTCTATGGCAGGGTTCACAGCAATCATTGTTAGCATTATTGGATGGACACAATAATTCAATAAGTGTAGTTAAATTCACGTACCAAGTTTCCTATCAGGAGATACATTTTCTGGATGTGGCAATATCTTTGAGCCAGGGAACATTTCATACTAATTTATATGTTAAGCCGACGGATAGAAATTCGGTTTTACACCATCAGAGCTTTCATCCCATGTCAGTACGTAGGGGTTTACCATACTCCCAGCTACTGAGGGCAAGGAGAATTGTCTCCGAGCCCCAGCAGTTGGAAGATGTTATAGATCAGATGATCGGTAAATTTGAGGAACGGGGTTACCCGAGATGTGAATTTATGGCCAGTAAAGCAAAGCATTGAACCATACCCGTGAGTCTTTATTAACTCCAGCTATACCTAACAGTAGCGAATCTATTAAACAGGACCCTAGAGTACCGTGGGTCAATAGATATGCCACTGCCACCACAACCATTACTAAACGTGCTAAACAATTATGGCCGTTAGTTAACTCTGATAAATCTTTGCCAGCTCTATGTGGTACAAAGCTACTTCCGAGCTATACCAAAGGTAAAAGCATAGCGGATACAGTGGTTAAATTAGATGTCTTTCCTCTAACTAAAAGTCATCAGTTCCATTTTTTGCGTCCAAAAACAGGATGCTTTCGTTGCTTAGGTTGCTCCACGTGTAATACACTTTTAACAGGTCCCACTTTCAGTCACCCCCATACAGGCAAAAACATCAAGATACAACACCGTGTCACCTGTACTACTACACATGTAGTGTATATGTTGAAGTGCCCCTGTGGTCTTGCCTATGTGGGCAAGACCCAGAGGCAATTCCGTGAATGCATGGCTCTGCATCGTAGTGCTATTAAGCAGGCATTAGAGAAGGGGGCTAGTGAACAGCCGGTAGCACGACATTGGCTTCATGCCAAACACAGTGTGGCAAGCATGAGAGCGATCATCATTGATCATGTGCCCCTGTCACACAGGGGGGGAGATCGCAATAAAATCCTTTACAGCGTGAGAGTAGATGGATTTATATGTTGAATACATTATCACCACGTGGCCTTAACGAGTCATTGGGTCTTCAATGCTTTTTATGACTCTATTCTTTAGGGTCATGTTATACATAGATATATAGGTTTCAGCATTGAATAATATACTTGTGTTTATCTAGTCGTGATAGCTGTCCTATAATGTGTTACATTTATATAAGAATATAATTAGTACTTATTATCATGCATTATTCACAATGATTGTACCTATGGTAATTTGATTAGATTATGGTGATGGTGTTTCTGTATAACACGAGTTGCGTAAATTTATGTGATTGTCTTTTTTTAGTTTTTCTCTTTGTTTGTTTACAGATGTTGCTTAGTTACAGAAGCACCATTGCAGTGATTGGCACCTGTTCTGGTGCCACCTCCTGACGTCGGAGCTCGGAGTTGACAGCACAGCGTGGTGTGACGCGGCAAGGGAGGCGGTGCTGGACGGGCGTTGCTTATGTCAAAGTCAGAAAAATATCTCTATGCACACTACCATATTTGCACCTCACACAGGTCCGTGCTGCGCATGCGTACGCTCTCCCGTACGTGCGCATACTCACAGTCGCGGGCACCCGCAGGCGCACGGTATGCGTATTTACGGTAGAGTTTATGTGATCGTAGCGTGCGACTCAATCGTTACATATTTTCACTATATAATGTATTTTGTAGATCATGGTCCCTTTGATAGATTCTGAAAGTTTAGTTAACATAGCATGTTCCTGAACGGAGAGATCCCTCTTCGTATTGTACGAAGGGTCTAACAGGGGTCATACAGTGGTGTTTGGTACCCATCGGAAGAGTATTTAAATAGCAATATTCCGGTGTTGGTCTGGAGCGGATTAATCGCTCGTGCGAATAGTTATGGACATAAGAAGTTTATGTCCATTTACTATTATTTGTTCTTATTTAGTCATGCGGCGGGAAACCCAGTATCCCACCCACCTGAACAGTTGGAAGCAGTCACAGCCCACCTGTATGAATCAACCTATGACCTTTTGTTATAATGCGAAGCCGAATTCCTGTGTCCAATGAACAATGAGATTGTAGGGACCATTGAATTGCATTGTGTGTGGGGCATAAATAGGCAGGCCGATCACATCCAGCTCTCACTCTTCAACGGTTATCATTGCTGAAAATCGGGAGCTGGATGTCCAGAGGCGCATGCGATCGTTTCCTTTGTGCGTAAGTTTTTCTCCGCAACCATATTGATCTTCTTGTTATTGTGAGCCAATCTCTCTCTCTCTCTCTCTCTTCTCCTCTTTCTCTCTTATTTTCTCTTAAATAGTAATTGTATTATATTTCCTGTGTAGTTATCTGGTTAGGTAGTCTATGATATATTGTAGTGTATGATTTGTATTTGTATTAATTCTTTTGCAAGTATATCATTCATAATATATATATTAGGCGTTGGACCCTGAGCACGGTATCTGTGTATTTCTTATAGTGTTAAGTATTCTCAGAGCGTCGGTGACGCTAGAACAGCTTTAAAGGTAATAAGGTTATACTGTGTTGCATTTACACTCTATCAATACACTAAGGTTTTACAGCATATTACATTGTTTATGGTTTAGATTTAAAGGTTTAACATTGTTAACGTCAGCGCCGCTAGTGATCTCCTCGTGGTCCCGAGCGTCCGCTACGCTATAGCGAATCATTACGTTAGTCAGCAGCCAATAGCGTGCCTGCCTGTGATCTCTTGGCCGTGAGCGAACGTGACGCTTGAGCGTCTCGACTACGGCTAAGCGATTGTTACGCAACGAGCGTACCCTTACGGTACTTCATACGTAGATAGCGTACAGTGTTCTTAGACCTCATAAAGGGTATTATATACGATAAATATTCAGCTTTATCAATTGCGGGCTCGTCCTGTCCTTCACATATCTGCACTAGGTAATTTCAGCAGACATTATCCAGCAGCAAAGGGCGGGAGATCATATTCCTCGTAGTGCTGTTTGGATAAGCGTCTGCTTCTCTTAGTAAAGGGTGCTGAAGGAATCCGGGAACCGGAGGTAAGAACAACACGCTAGTCTCTTTTAAAACTGTTTATTTCTGTCTTGCGCACACACGCACGCATATCTGCATTTCTTTTCATTCGTGTATTTTCATATATCACTCTCCTGTTTGCTATTGTATAATTGATAAACGTGCTAAGAGAGATTTGACGCTATTTCATAGTTTAAGAGTAAAAAGGTAATATAGTTAAAGTATAGACAAACACAGCTGTGCCTGAGAGACAAGGCGAAGTCAGTGTGGTGCGCGGTAGATGATAAAGGATCATCTACATTGATAAACGTATAAATTGTGTTACGGTGGATCTTTGCTTTGCGTACACGTGTCTCTAACAAAGGACTGAGACTTGCGTACGCAGCCCAAGGGCCGACGCACGCAGCGTATATTACGCAACGGAGCGTACGGGTACGCCCACGTAACTCAAATCACAAGTGTTAATTTTTTTTTCAACGCGATAAATAGCGCAACGCGGTAAATAACGCAAGGCGATAAATCGCGCAAATCTATTTTAACATTCAAAATTTAAATTAATAAGATCCTTCTCCTAATTTGTAACACATCTGGTCTAAAGAGAAATTTCTGCGCAGAAATAGAAATAGAAGCAAAAGTGTATATGTGGTGAGTGAGTGTTTGTTTTTACAATTTTTGAGGTTGAACCACAAGAAAAGTCGAGTTCTCGTGAGGTACATGCGTGTAAGTGACGTACATGGTGGCTAGGGAGGCATCCCTGGTTAAAACATACAATTTGAGCATTAGAGTGTAGCAGACCAGGAGGTCATACTGTAACAGACCAGGAGGTCATAGCAGACCAGCAGGTTCAGGTACAGCAGACAAGGAAGTCCGCTATACAGTCCACAGGCACAACACCTAAAAGGGTTGGTGCAACACCCATATAGGCCATACAAGCTCTGGCTGAAGGAATTTGCAGCCGTAATTTTCGATTCCGTTGGTCGCTCAGTACATAAGATTAGTTGCTTATGTGCTGAACGATTGTACCGCACGTAATTGTGTGCATTAGTAAACCTGACC
The DNA here is from genome assembly GCF_028390025.1 of Pseudophryne corroboree. Classification (NCBI taxonomy): domain Eukaryota; kingdom Metazoa; phylum Chordata; class Amphibia; order Anura; family Myobatrachidae; genus Pseudophryne; species Pseudophryne corroboree. The sequence continues at coordinate 160,441,691 of NC_086452.1, read as the reverse complement.
GGTACTATTTGTGTACGAAGGTCATAAACGCTATTTGTACATTCTAACGTGATTTGTGTAATTTTTTTTATTTTAAGGGAAGTTCGCTGGTCACTCAGGAACTATCCAACAACCGATACTTGCTGGGGAACGCGCCCCAGTAAATAAAGGTTCACAGGGGCCCTAGGTTGGGTACAACAGCTCTGGATACAGTGATTGTGTTACTGGCCAACGTGGGCGAGAAGTGAGTGGAGCACTCGGTAAACTTCACCGCCAGCCTGCCCTGGGCATCTTGGTTTTTGTAAGGGTTCGCTGAAGAAAAGCAACACCTGCAAGTTATGGGGGCCAGTTGTTCAGGTAGGGGGCGATCAACCTCGGTTCGGGTTGATTTAGTAAACCGACCAATCGGGTCGGCCAGGTATGTAATGTGTGAAAAATACGGTTCACACATAGAGGTTTTATGTGATGAATGGGAAAGAATGACTGTACTGGACGGGGAGAAATTCCCAAGAATAGGTAGCTTTAGCCCAGAAGTGTTACTAAATCTAAGGAGAAGGATAGGTCTTATTGAACCAGCAAAGAGACGGATCAAACATTATGATTGTTTAAAGTTATGGCAACAGGAAAGTGAAATGCAAAAAGAGCTAACTGACATATCTGACTCTCATCTTGGGAGGAGAGATGTGGCAACGGAGAGGATTATGGTTGCGGAGAAAGGCACAATGTTGAACAATAAAAACGCACTTAGCAACTGTAGTGTAGATGATAAGAATAAGTGTAATAAACATAACAATGATAATTGTAATGCTGTTAAATGTACAACTATTAACCCGTGCAAGTTGCACCCCATGTCAAACTTCCCTCAGGAATACGAGCAAGAAAGTGAACTCAACACGATGTCGGCACCACTTCCAGCAGCCATCACACAAGACATCCAGGTGGACGCGACCAAATCGGTAAAGGCAATAATCAAACCCCCTAACGGAGGGTCAGGTGAGGTCGTGTCCACAGGTACGTACAATGTTTTATATCACGCACAAACAAATGTACCCCATATTGTAAGACCAAAACAAGGTGATGTAATTGAATTTAGTCCTGTCAGGGTGATCACAGTCCCCAATGGGAAGACTGACGATCAGGGAACCATTCCCGTCCAAGACAGTGCAATGCGCTGTCCCTGGTCCCGGACCGAATTGAGGTCAACTATGTCCGAATTTCCTGATCCACGGAAAAAGTCGCATGTCAAAGGTTCATTAAAGAACTAGGAAACTCAACAGAACCCACCAACAAAGATTGGCGGACAGTGCTGAGGGCATGTTTGCCCTCCGGTGTTGACTCTGCGACATTTATTACTGATTGTCAATTAGACACAGAAGTACTTCAAACGGAGGAACACAATCAGGAATGTATTAAGCAGATAAACCAACAGTTGGAAGTATATTTCCCTGCCGTTGTCAAGTGGAATGAAATCTTCTCCATAAGACAAAACGAAAGGGAAAGTATCTCCAGTTATTTCAATCGAGCACTGCAAGTAATGGCTAGGAACACTGGGATCACAGACATCAAAACATGCGCACAGCATAGAGAAATAGCGGTTAAGGTATTAATGAATGGTTTAAAGGAGGTATTGAGTACAAGGGTACAGACCACCAACCCAAACTGGAGAAATATCTCGGTGGCCGCATTAAGAGAGGCCGCTATTGATATTGATCAAAATATCACCAGATACAGAGAGTCACAAAGTGATAAATTAATGGCCGCAAGTATACAGACCCTAACCACAAGACCACTCCAGCATAAGCCCCAAACCCCTGCGAGAAATTTAAATGTGGAAGTCTGTTACAATTGTCATAAAAAGGGACACTTTGCGAGAGATTGTAGATCAAGAGAAATACAAAAGTCATATCAATCCCCTAGACAACAACATAACCATGATATCCAAGGAAGCAGGGAAGCACAGGGAAAGCGGTTGATGGTGATGAGCATCCGAGCGTTTGAGGAGGCATCAAATCAACCAAAACCTCAGGTCACTGACACTTGGAAGAAGCCCCGGGTTTGTTATCTTTGTAAAAGAGAAGGGCATTATGCCAGCAACTGTAATAGCACACATAAAGTCAGACCCCCTAGACATGAAAATGAGCATAAATATGACACACCAAATTACAATCAGGGATCACATAGGAAGAATTTTGAGCCACACCCATGATATGTAGTCAAGAAAGGTGATCATACGACTGATGGTAAGCCTGAGGTAACGGTTAATAAATTGGGAGGTCATTCCCTGAAGACACAGGAATGACCAGGTGAAACGTTGTAAATGTATTTGTGAAAAATGTTTTTTTTTTCTCTTTCTCTCTCTCTATCCCCATCTCTGACGATTATTGGTAGGATTCAAACATTGCATATATACTTGGTCTTTGCAGAAGTCTACCAAACCCCAGCATGACCTATCCGCACCAATGTATTCTGGCCAGATACAGACAATGGAATATGGAAGTGCTGGGGGGGAGGGACTGCGCAAGGAAACCATTAGACATGTAGATATGACAGCCTGATGATCTGACAATGTTTTAAAATGTTTGAAAATGTTTGAAAACTGTTTGTTTGAAAAATGTTTTTTTTCCTGTTGTTGTTTATTGATGTGTTATGTTATATATATACATATATGAATTGTTCTCTCTCTCTTTTGTTTTTTTTTTTTGCTGTTGTTGTTTTCTCTCTCTCTTCTCACTCATGCTTTCATGTTTTAAAGATGGTATGTCACACCTCAGTTAGGCAAATGGTAATGCAAGATTTTTTTGCTCCTTACAGAAAGATCGCTGGTTTGGAGGGAATATTGCATCACCAGAATGTTCGTTTGGAAGACTGAGAGACAGCACCTTTGAGAAGACAGCAGAACAAGAAGAACAACAAGACGAGAGAACTAATTATCGTAACAAGTTTCTCTCCCCCTCAAACTGATTTTCTGTACCCCATTACAAATTTCTTCTTTTCTCCTCCTGTAAGATGGACTTGCCCCAAGAGACTGTGATATGGATTTTTCCTGTTGACCATGATGTTGACCCAAGCAGTCTGTTTCGGTGAGAGTACCAGTGAGGTCGAGAAAGGACCCAGAAAGGTTCCAATGACTAAGACGGAGGTGTAAATTTCCAATAACAACCCAATCACCAAGCAAAGGCGAGTACCGGAAACGATCCAGCAGTCATGTTATTTGTAAACATTGTGAAGGATTGTTAGCTGAAAAGAGAACTGTATCTGTAGACTCTGTGACAGTGTAGTAGAGGATGGGTGCATCAAGAAATGTCAGTCCAGTTTTGATATCCACATGGACCGGCATCCATTGAGTGACTATCACTCCTTAGTGGGTAGTGTGTTAAATAAGGCAGATTGTTGGGTGTGCTCTCAAGTGCCTCAAGGTCATAGAAAATCAGGGCTAGTACCATTTCCTTTGACGTTAGGGGAGGTACTTGAGTTAAGTGGTGGGAGACCGGTGGACAGGAGGTTTAATATCTCCAGCCCTCCTAGTTTGAAGCTCCACCAATACCATGTGGATAGGTCCCTATTATGTTTTAACATCTCCAATCCCCGAAAGCCGGGAAATTGGGAAGTGTCATGGAGTAATCAAACCAGGACCTTTTCGCATAGAGCAGATAGAATGCCTACAGATACAGAGCTTATACGCCACATAGCCAGTAGAGGAAAATCTTTCCGGTATAGGTATACCTTAGGAAATAGGATTACGAGAGTTGGAGAGGTATCACCAGGATACTGTGCACATATCGTACAACCTGATACGTGTACTAAGCAGATGGAAGAATTAGGGTTAGGAGATATCACATGGAAGGTGTGTAATATGGTTATGTCCTACTCCGTCCCATATGTTCTCCCCGATGATGCATATTTCATATGCGGGAGAAAGGCGTATAAGTGGCTTGCCCCAAACTCTGAAGGATTGTGTTATATTGGAAAAGTACTGCCTGAAGTAATGACTGTATCACATGACAAAATGAAAGACATACACCGTGTTGCCCAAACTCCTTATACTCACACCCATTACGAGCACGTAGTTAAACGGCACCTGATAGAAAGAACAGAGCATCCGGCCTCTGACATGATCCATGAATCCACCGGGATTCAGTTTCTAATCGCGTTAGATATCACTCGCACCGCTAGAGGAGTGTTGAATTATAAATACATATCTGCGCTCGCCAATTTGTTAGATAATATCACTGAAATGTATGATGACACGTTTAGGTATACTGGAAGGGAACTTCAAGCTTATAAAACAGAACTGGTACAGCATAGAATGGTTCTTAATTACCTCACAGCAGTGACAGGCGGATATTGTGTCACACTGGCAACACAATACGGCATGAAATGTTGCACATATATTACGAATAGCACCGAGGACCCGGTCGAGGTCATAGACCAAAAGATGGACGATATTCTCCAACTGAAGTGGGAATGTCGCAGGAGACACAATCTCACTCTTGCTGCTGTAGGTAATGAGCTGACTGGTTGGGTGTCATGGTTGAACCCGCGAAATTGGTTCTCTGGTTTAGGAGACTGGGCTCAAGGAGTCATAATGGATGTTGGGAAGTTTCTCCTATGTATCTTAGGTGTTATCATAACGATTGGTTTGATATTTAGATGCGGTCAGGCTTTAATGAGGTGCAATCGTCGTACTAGGGTAATGAGTTTAAGGAGTGAGGAAACTGTAATTCCAATGGATTTGATTTATGACCCAAATGTAGAAACAATGATGTGATGAAAATGCGATTTCTACGGTCCGTTTCTTTCACCTGTTTTTCCGTTTCCTCCAAGGTAAAAAGACCCACTTGGACGAGGAATTTGATGAGCCGATATACAGACAACAGAGAGATTAAAGAAGAAGTTTTGACAACCTGATACACAGATTTTTGATGAACTATGCCATGGATCCCCAGTTTCCCTAGAAATTTTAAAATTACGCTAGCCCAACACTTTTGTAAATCTATGGACATTGACAGCTTTTGCTCGCACCTTATGGGCAAAAGCACAAAGAAGACTGCATTCAACAGGCACCAAACAAGACCTCAATCGACGAATGTACATTTACCTGACATAGAATACCACCGCATTTACCGTAATTATGTCTTTTCTTCATTTCTACAACCCTCAGGTAATGACACACATAGTCGATAGGGAATACAGGCACAGATATCAGCAATCACATATCTCCCCCATTCATGTATCATCAACTAAAATGTGCTCCCCCATTTTGTTACAACCAAAGCCGAAAAGAGCTCGGTAAAGTTTGACAGCCCATCCACAGACCCGTACCACGGGATAAGAAGGAATTCAAATGTATACTTCGCAATACCTCGAAGCTTGATGTACCACACGTACGGCACGATGATACATGACCCCCCAAACATGGACTCATACACACATGCTTCTGCTATCTCACTAGGTCATACCCTCTTCACACCTTCTCCTCTCTCCTCCCTTACCCAACCATGGAAATGTATTAACCCCTGACATATATTTTTCTCTTTTTGAAATGTTTTAGAAGGTGGCAGTTATTATTGACTGCCAAAGGGTGGACTGTCAAAGTCAGAAAAATATCTCTATGCACACTACCATATTTGCACCTCACACAGGTCCGTGCTGCGCATGCGTACGCTCTCCCGTACGTGCGCATACTCACAGTCGCGGGCACCCGCAGGCGCACGGTATGCGTATTTACGGTAGAGTTTATGTGATCGTAGCGTGCGACTCAATCGTTACATATTTTCACTATATAATGTATTTTGTAGATCATGGTCCCTTTGATAGATTCTGAAAGTTTAGTTAACATAGCATGTTCCTGAACGGAGAGATCCCTCTTCGTATTGTACAAAGGGTCTAACAGGGGTCATACAGTGGTGTTTGGTACCCATCGGAAGAGTATTTAAATAGCAATATTCCGGTGTTGGTCTGGAGCGGATTAATCGCTCGTGCGAATAGTTATGGACATAAGAAGTTTATGTCCATTTACTATTATTTGTTCTTATTTAGTCATGCGGCGGGAAACCCAGTATCCCACCCACCTGAACAGTTGGAAGCAGTCACAGCCCACCTGTATGAATCAACCTATGACCTTTTGTTATAATGCGAAGCCGAATTCCTGTGTCCAATGAACAATGAGATTGTAGGGACCATTGAATTGCATTGTGTGTGGGGCATAAATAGGCAGGCCGATCACATCCAGCTCTCACTCTTCAACGGTTATCATTGCTGAAAATCGGGAGCTGGATGTCCAGAGGCGCATGCGATCGTTTCCTTTGTGCGTAAGTTTTTCTCCGCAACCATATTGATCTTCTTGTTATTGTGAGCCAATCTCTCTCTCTCTCTCTCTTCTCCTCTTTCTCTCTTATTTTCTCTTAAATAGTAATTGTATTATATTTCCTGTGTAGTTATCTGGTTAGGTAGTCTATGATATATTGTAGTGTATGATTTGTATTTGTATTAATTCTTTTGCAAGTATATCATTCATAATATATATATTAGGCGTTGGACCCTGAGCACGGTATCTGTGTATTTCTTATAGTGTTAAGTATTCTCAGAGCGTCGGTGACGCTAGAACAGCTTTAAAGGTAATAAGGTTATACTGTGTTGCATTTACACTCTATCAATACACTAAGGTTTTACAGCATATTACATTGTTTATGGTTTAGATTTAAAGGTTTAACATTGTTAACGTCAGCGCCGCTAGTGATCTCCTCGTGGTCCCGAGCGTCCGCTACGCTATAGCGAATCATTACGTTAGTCAGCAGCCAATAGCGTGCCTGCCTGTGATCTCTTGGCCGTGAGCGAACGTGACGCTTGAGCGTCTCGACTACGGCTAAGCGATTGTTACGCAACGAGCGTACCCTTACGGTACTTCATACGTAGATAGCGTACAGTGTTCTTAGACCTCATAAAGGGTATTATATACGATAAATATTCAGCTTTATCACTTAGTTACTGAGAAGCTTTCTCTGTGATTGGCCCCTGATCTTGCGCCCCCGGCTGACGTTGGCGCCTGGCGCTTACTGCACAACGAGGGGGGATGCGGGGCGGGAGTGTGAGCGTGACAGGTGAGTTCAATCACTGACAATGATTGCTCTTCTTGGAGGGTATATATATCATGTATAAGTGTTGTGTGTTTACATACTGTTTGTCCCTGAAGACTGGGAGTGTCCCCGAAACGGCGTAGGACCGCAATAAAGACGTTTTAACTATTTCTTCAGTCTGCTGAGTGCCGCTGTTCCGATACTTGCTACATAGGATCCTGCAAAAGATCCACGGGAGGCACCGCAGCCAGTTAAGTTCTCCTACACAACTTGAGTGCCGGGTCTCACCGCTATAATATATATATATATATATATATATATATATATATATATATATATAAAGTGTTTTGATTAAGGTTATAGGATAAACAACAGCGCTGGTTTTCTTCCTTTTTCTAGTGCTTCATTATTAGGGATTGACGCCCCTTTACCAGCTGTTATTGGCAGCGCAGTGGATACAGTATTTATTTTTGTTTACTCCTTAGGTATGATGACATTTCTCTTCACCAATCATTTTACAGATAATTAAATAGTTTTGACACCAGTGTGTATATAGGCTTAAACTTTTGCACAATGCACCTCTTATAGTTTTACATGTCTATGGGGTTGATCATGATATATTAAGCAGTGAAAATAGTGGAGAAGTGAACTAGTAGAGAAGATGCCCATTATCCACTAATCTGCTTTGAGGTCTCATTTACAGTATCAAGTACATTCTATAAAGTGACAGGTAGATGCTGATTGGATTCTGTGGGCAACTTCTCCTCTAGCGAAGGAATTAAGCAGCTGATGAAAAACTGCTTAGATACAAGGTATGACCTTTCAAGCAGAATTTTCTTAGTAATAAAACCTCTCGTGTACATGAGAAATAACAATTTGCCTCATTTGCTGTTTGCCTGTTTGAGTTTTATTTTACTATTTATATTAATTTTATGCATCAGTTAGTAACAGCAACATGTATTACTATATGGCGCCACCCCCCGCCCCCCTGCAACCTCAGTGGCCAGACTCAAACCCCCTATCAGGCCACCGACTGCCGCGATCAGAGCTGAGCAGAGCTCCGATCGGGTAGCGTTTGTAAACGGTCCCCTGCAGGCCTGCTGGTGCAGCTGCTCAGTGTCATTGTGTGTGCACTGTGCAGAGCTGCACTTCCTCGTACTGCAAGCCCCGCCCTCTGTGTGACATCATGCAGGGGCGGGGTTAACACTTGGCACTGTAGCCATGTGAAACAGACTACACCACTACAGAGGCAGGAAAAGCCAGGTAAGAGGGAGTACTTAGAATAGGGCTGGCCAAACCAGTCCTCGAGATCTACCAACAGTTCACATTTTCCAGACCACCTAGCTGGTGCACAGGTGTAGTCATTACTAATTAAGATGTGCTGCATTCATTCCTAACTGACAATTCTACAGATCTCCAGGAAGCCTGGAAAACATGAACTGTTGGTAGATCTCGAGGACCGGTTTGGCCAGCCCTGACTTAGAACATTACTATTCAATTGCTGGAGCCTTTTCTTCTAGTAAATGAAGGTGGTGTACAGACAGTATATTTGGAGTCAGGAAGTTTGTTCTACATCTAAGCCAAGCTGAGCTACAGTATGCTTCCCACCCCAGTATAATCATATCAAGTCTGATTGCAGCTAATACAGTTACAAAAGCAAATTATATAACGATTAAACGGCATAATGGTTGTGTAAATGAGTGTCAGGATTAATCCACTGCCAGAAAAACAATTATGTATATCTTAATTTATGCTATGTCATATATTTCTGTTGACGTCAAAGGTACAATTTCAATATGCAAATTGGCTGCTCCCAAGAGAGAGGAACATTGAACAGCAGTGTGCATTTATTCCAGTACACCATGTTTTCTTTCACTGCTCTGCCTTAGATCGTCATGTAGAAGGTGTCTATAACTAAACAGGCAAACTGTGACTGACAACTTGTCACACTTGCTTTGCCAAACAGCACATCATACACAAGACAAAGGGACGGTGATACTATGTGCCTGCAAAACCATCTTTATAAATTCTTAGATCCCATGATAGTTTTTTAATATGTTTGAGAAGCTTCAGCTGTCCATAATTTAGTTGACAGCTAATTACAACAGAGAGTTGGGGTCATGGCTGTTCCTCTTTGGCAGGCCCTGTACGGTCCCTCCTCTTGGCACCCTTGCCCTGGATGTGGTGCAATGACAGTGGTGTGACACAAATTGTAGCCAGCTCTTCCATTCTCACAGTGACCAGTGTGCAAAACCTTTATATCTGTGCACATGGGTCTGAATAATTGCTGCTCATGCTGTGTCTCTTTCTCTCTCTCTCTCTCTCTCTCTCTCTCTCTCTCTCTCCTGCTTTCTTTCTGGCTGTCTGCGTCTTTCTGTTTCTACCTGTGGGGGCCAATGTATTTTTCTCTGACGTCCTAGTGGATGCTGGGTACTCCGTAAGGACCATGGGGTATAGACGAGCTCCGCAGGAGACTGGGCACTCTTAAAAGAAAGATTAGGTACTATATCTGGTGTGCACTGGCTCCTCCCTCTATGCCCCTCCTCCACACCTCAGTTAGTATCTGTGCCCGGCCAGAGCTGGATGCACCCTAGGGGCTCTCCTGAGCTTCCTAGAAAAGAAAGTATTTGTTAGGTTTTTTATTTTCAGTGAGATCTGCTGGCAACAGACTCACTGCTACGTGGGACTGAGGGGAGAGAAGCGAACCTACCTGCTTGCAGCTAGCTTGGGCTTCTAAGGCTACTGGACACCATTAGCTCCAGAGGGATCGAACACAGGCCCAGTCCTCGGTCATCCGGTCCCGGAGCCGCGCAGCCGTTCCCCTTGCAGAGCCAGAAGAACGAAGAGAAGTTGAAAATCGGCGGCTGAAGACTCCGGTCTTCATTAAGGTAGCGCACAGCACAGCAGCTGTGCGCCATTGCTCCCTTAGCACACCACACACTCCGGTCACTGATGGGTGCAGGGCGCTGGGGGGCGCCCTGGGCAGCAATTAGATTACCTTACTTGGCGAAAAGCACATAATACAGTCTAATAAACTGTATATGTGCATTAACCCCCGCCATTAAAGTACATAAAAGGACAGAAGCCCGCCGCTGAGGGGGCCGGGCCTTCTTCCTCAGCACACCGGCGCCATTTTCTCTTCACAGCTCAGCTGGAAGGAAGCTCCCCAGGCTCTCCCCTGCAGTATCCTGGTACACAAAGGGTAAAAAAGAGAGGGGGGCACATAAATTTAGGCGCAAAACTGTGTATATAAGCTGCTATAGGGGAAAATCACTCAGTATAGTGTACATCCCTGTATTATATAGTGCTGTGGTGTGTGCTGGCATACTCTCTCTCTGTCTCTCCAAAGGGCCTGGTGGGGGAACTGTCTTCAAATAGAGCATCCCCTGTGTGTGTGGTGTGTCGGTACGCGCGTGTCGACATGTCTGAGGTAAAAGGCTCCTCTAAGGAGGTGATAGAGCGGATATGTGTGTGGGAGGGTGTCTCCATCGACAACGCCGACACCTGTTTGGATATGTGTAAGTGCTGAGTTAAAATTATTGCACAAAAGGTTAGGGAACAGAAAGGAAATCTACCCTGGTCTGTCCCTATGTCACAGAGTCCTTCAGTCTCTCTATGTTCACTATCCAAAATAACAAAGTATCGACACGGAGTTTAACTCCACTGTCGACTACGATAATGCAAAGTTACAGCCAAGAGGGCTAAAAGATATTCAATATATGATTATTGGAATAAAAGATGATTTGCATATCACTGATGACTCATCTGTCCCTGACACGAGAGTACACATGTTAAGGGGAAGATGCTGAGGTAAATTTCCCTCCTCTCATGAGGAAAAAGAGCGGGAATCTCCAGACAAGAGACGGCAGCGTCCCACAAGAGAATTCTCAGGCTGTATCCTTTCCCCACTAGGGCCAGGATGTGTTGAGAATCTTCCCCTTGGGTGTCCTGTTTGCACTAGCTATTCTCAGGGATCCTGCAGATAGTGTGCACATTCTAGTATACTACCCAGACCGGCTATTGTGTCGGCATGGGTTTATAGCGCTGTGGCAGCGTGGACAGGTACCTTATCAGCAGAGATTGAGACCCTAGTATGCATATAAATATTTTAAGATGCTGTCTTAAGGGATAGATATATAATTATAAAGCATGCCCAAAGGGACATGAGTATACTGGGTCCTAGAGACAAAAGCTATGTCGATTTCTGCTTGACGTGTCCTGTAGAATATACATTGGACAGATGATGCCGACTTAAGAGGCATATGGAAGGCTGAGGATTGTGTGGAGAAAGGTTCTCGGGCCTGGTCTCCACAGCTATAGCTGGTAATTCTGATATTTTGCCTTATATTCCTGCACAGCCTAGGAAAGTACGACATTATTAAATGCAGCTTTTCGAATAAAGAAACAAGAAAGTCTGAGGTGCGTCCTTTCTTGTCAGAGCCGGGGGCAGAGGAAAGAAGCTGTACAACACAGCTAGTCCCCAGGAACAGAAGTCCTCCCCGGCCTCTACAAAAATCCACCGCATGTCGCTGGGGCTCCACAGGCGGAGCTAGGCCCGGTGGGGATACGCCTTCGTAAGTTCAGCCACAAGTGGGTTCACTCCCTGTTAGATCCCTGGGCAATAGAAATTGTATCGCAGGGATACAGGCTGGACTGTGAGAAGATGCCCCCTCACCGAGGACCCGGCGGGCTTCCCCCCAAGAGAGGGAGCCAGTGTTAACTGCAATTCGTAAATTGTATCTTCAACAGGTGGTGGTCAAGGGTCTCCTCCTTTAACAAGAGGGTGTTATTATTCGACCATGTTATAATCCCGAAACCAGACGGTTCGGTTAGACCCATATTGTATTAAAATCCCTGAACATATACCTGAAAGGGTTCAGGTTCAAGATGGAATCGCTAAGAGCGGTCATTGCAAGCCTAAAATGAATCGGGACATAAGGGATGCATACCTTCGTGTCCCCATTTATCCACCTCATCAGGCGTACCTCAGAATTGCGGTACGGGATTGTCATTATCAATTTCACCAAGGTAATGGCGGATATGATGGTGCTCCTGCGGAAGCAAGGTGTCACTATTCTCACATACTTGGATGATCTCCTCATAAAAGCGAGATCAAGAGAGCAGTTGCTGGACAGCGTATCACCTTCTCTGGAAGTGAAACGGCAACACGACTGGATTCTATATATTCCGAAGTTGCAGTTGGTTCCTACAGCTCATCTGCCTCGCCTAGGCATGATCCTAGACACAGACCAGAAGAGGGTTTATCTCCCGATAGAGAGAGCTCAGGAGCTCATGACACTGGTCAGGAATCCATTGAAAACCAAAACAGGTGTCAGTGCATCACTGCACTCGAGTCCTGGGAAGGATGATGGCATCATACGAGGCCATCCCCTTCGGCTGGTTCCATGCAAGGACAATGGAACTTACTGGACAAGTGGTCCGGATCACATCTTCAGATGCATCGGTTAATCACCCTATCTCCCAGGGCCAGGGTGTCTCTCCTGTGGTGGCTGCGGAGTGCTCACCTTCTCGAGGGCCGCAGATTCGGCATTCAGGACTGGGTCCTGGTGACCACGGATGCAAGCCTCCGAGGGTGGGGGGCAGTTACACAGGGAAGAAAATTCCAAGGTTTGTGGTCAAGCCAACATACTTGCCTTCACATCAATATCCTGGAACTAAGGGCCATATACAACGCCCTAAGTCAAGCGGAGTTCCTGCTTCGCGACCAACCGGTTCTGATCCAGTCAGACCGCAGGGGCTCATGTAAACCGCCAGGGCGGCACAAGGAGCAGGGTGGCGAGGGTAGAAGCCACCAGAATTCTTCGCTGGGCGGAGAATCAAGTAAGCGCACTGTCAGCAGTGTTCATTCCGGGAGTGGACACGACCTCCACCCGGGAAGGTGGTGACTTCATCAGGAAGTCTTCACGCAGTTTTGCAAATTGATGGAAACTGCCTCAGGTGGACTACATGGCATCCCACCTCAATAAAAAGATAAAAAAGGTTTTACGCTGGGTCAAGGGACTCTCAGGCGATAGCTGTGGTCGCACTAGTAACACCGTGGGTGTTCCAGTGGGTCTATATATTCCCTCCTCTTCCTCTCAGACCCAAGGGCTGAGAATTGTAATAAACGGAGGAGTGTGAACAAAATTCTTTGCTCCGGATTGGCCAAGAAGGACTCGGTACCCGGAACTGCAAGAAATGCTCTCAGAGGACCCATGGCCTCTGCCTCTCAGTCAGGACATGTTGCAACAGGGACCCTGTCTGATCCAAGACTTACCGCGGCTGCGTTGGACGGCATGGCGGTTGAACGCCGGATCCTAGCGGAAAAGGGCATTCCGGATGCAGTTATTCCTACGCTGATAAAGGCTAGGAAAGACGTGACAGCAAGACTTTTTCACTGTATATGGCGAAAATAGGTTGCTTGGTGTGTGGCCGGGAAGGCCCTACAGAGGAATTCCAGGGGGGGGTCGATTCCTGCACTTCCTACAGTCAGGAGTGACTATGGGCCTAAAATTAGGATCCATAAAGGCCAAGATTTTGGCCCTATCCCTTTTTCTCTCAAAAAGAACTGGCTTCACTGCCTGAAGTTCGGACGTTGTTACAGGGGTGCTGCATATTCAGCCCCTTTTGTGCCTCCAGTGGCACCTTGGGATCTTAACGTGTGTTGGATTCCTAAAATCCCACTGGTTTGAGCCACTTAAGACCGTGGAGCTAAAATATCTCACGTGGAAAGTGGTCATGCTTTTGGCCTTAGCTTGGACTAGGCGTGTGTCAGAATTGGCGGCTTTGTCATGTAAAAGCCCATATCTGATCTTCCATATGGAAAGGGCAGAATGGAGGACTCGTCCCCAATTTCTCCCTAAGGTGGTATCATCGTTTCATTTGAACCAACCTATTGTGGTGCCTGCGGCTACTAGGGACTTGGAGGATTCCAAGTTGCTGGACGTAGTCCGGGCCCTGAAACTTTATGTTTCCAGGACGGCTAGAGTCAGAAAAACTGACTCGCTATTTATCCTGCATGCACCCAACAAGCTGGGTGCTCCTGCTTCAAAGCAGACTATTGCTCGCTGGATCTGTAGCACGATTCAGCTTGCACATTCTGCGGCTGGACTGCCGCATCCTAAATTAGTAAAAGCCCATTCCACGAGGAAGGTGGGCTCTTCTTGGGCGGCTGCCCGAGGGGTCTCGGCTTTACAACTTTGCCGAGCTGCTACTTGGTCGGGTTCAAACACTTTTGCAAAATTCTACAAGTTTGATACCCTGGCTGAGGAGGACCTTGAGTTTGCTCATTCGGTGCTGCAGAGTCATCCGCACTCTCCCGCCCGTTTGGGAGCTTTGGTATAATCCCCATGGTCCTTACAGAGTACCCAGCATCCACTAGGACGTCAGAGAAAATAAGAATTTACTCACTGGTAATTCTATTTCTCGTAGTCCGTAGTGGATGCTGGGAGCCCGTCCCAAGTGCGGACTCTCTGCAATACATGTATATAGTGTAACACTGTAGGGGTGCAAGGCGCCTTTTCCTGGGGAATATGGCAGCATGCAGCAGCTGAGGAACAACACAAGTCCAGTTTCTGGTACAACTGACCCCGGCCAGTTTTAATGAAACAGAAAATAAAACAAACCCCAAAATAAAAATACCTTGCCTGTCCGGCACTAACTAAACATAAGATATTCCTAACTGTCACTAAACAAAACACAGAGTTCTTCAGTACATACTGTACAGCTCACTTGCATCAGAAAGCATGTCTCTCACACACAGATCCTGCAGCCTTCCCAGGCAGTCTGCCCATACTAATCAGGTTAGAAGCACTATATCACTCTTACACAGCTGAAACCCTGATTAGCCCTCTGTGAGGCCAAAGACCCGAACTGGGCCCAATGTCTAGAACTCGCCTTATCTCTCTCTCAGAGCCTTTACCCAGCTTTTACAGCAAACTGAAAAGGTTCAGACAAAACAAAAAGCATTTTTCCTAGAAGTTAACATTTTCTAAAACATGTAAGACAAGAACCTGGGACAAATATACCTGCCCTCAAACACTATCCCAGTGTTCTTGTCACATATCCCCCTCCCCTGTTTCGACCTAGGGGCCGGAACACTTGTAGCCCCCAAACAGAAGATGCGAGACAATGCATCTGCGTTGGCCAATTGTGTTCCCGGTCTATGTTCGACAGTAAACTTAAAGTCCTGCAACGCTATAAACCATCTAGTTACACGAGCATTCTTGCCTCTATTTACATACATCCATTTTAAAGGGGCATGGTCTGTCACTAGTCTGAATTGTCTACCCAAGAGGTAATATCTCAAGGTATCTAGTGCCCACTTAATGGCCAAAGCCTCCTTTTCCACAATGGCATACCTTTTTTCATGCTCATTGAGTTTCCTACTCAAATAAATGATAGGGTGTTCGTCCCCATCTCTGGTTTGGGACAGCACAGCACCTATCCCTACCTCTGAGGCATCTGTCTGTACCACAAATTCTTTTGAAAAATCTGGTGTTATCAACATCGGTTGTGAACACAAAGCCACTTTTAACGCTTGGAACGCCTTTTCTGCATCAGGGTTCCATTTCACCACATTTGACTGCTTCCCTTTGGTAAGGTCTGACAACGGCACCGCTGTGGTCGCAAAATTAGGAATAAACCGTCTATAGTACCCAGTAATTCCCAAAAAAGCCCTTACCTGTTTTTTATTCACTGGACGAGGCCAGTTTTGAATAGCATCAACTTTATTCAATTGGGGCCTAATCAGACCTCTGCCTATGGTGAAGCCCAAGTATTTGACCTCCTCCATTGCGAGGCAGCACTTCTTTGGGTTAGCAGTTAACCCTGCCTCTCTGATTGAGTCCAGTACTGCTTGTACTTTAACCAAATGGGACCCCCAGTCTGTACTGTGAATTACCACATCATCCAAATAGGCAGCTGCATATTTTCTATGGGGCCTCAAAATTTTATCCATCGCCCGTTGAAAGGTTGCTGGAGCCCCATGCAACCCAAAGGGTAACATCTTATACTGGTACAGCCCCTCCGGAACCGAAAAGGCTGTTTTTTCTTTGGCGCTATCAGATAAAGGTATTTGCCAGTAACCTTTGGTCAGGTCCAATGTGGTGAGAAACCTGGCTGTTCCCAGCCTTTCTACAAGCTCATCCACACGGGGCATGGGGTATGCGTCAAACTTGGACACCTCATTTAACTTACGAAAGTCATTACAGAAGCGTATGCTACCGTCGGGCTTCGGGATGAGCACTATGGGACTGGACCACTCACTGTTAGACTCCTCTATGACTCCAAGTTCTAACATGGTTTTATCTTCCTTAGAAATAGCTTCTCGCTGAGCTTCAGGAATCCTATATGGCTTTAAATGAACCCTGACCCCTGGTTCTGTGACAATGTCATGTTTTATTATGGTCGTTCGGCCAGGCAGCTCTGAAAATACCTCCCTATTTTGGATGAGAAATTCTTTAACCTGATTGTTCTGATCAGCTGATAATGTCTCTGACACCTTCACTGCGGGAAGCAACCGGGGTGAAGACACCGAAGGGCAAGGCTCCGCTGACAGAGACAACCTATCTTTCCAGGGTTTGATTAAGTTAACATGGTAGATCTGTTCGGGTTTTCTCTTTCCCGGCTGGTATACTTTGTAATTAACCTCATTCACTTTTTCCCTAATCTCAAATGGACCCTGCCATTTAGCTAGGAATTTGCTTTCCACAGTGGGTACCAAAACAAGAACTCTATCTCCAGGAGCAAATTCCCGTATCTTGGCACTCCGGTTATAGACCCTCTGTTGAGCACTTTGGGCCTGTTCCATGTGCTCTCTGACAACAGGTACCACGGCTGCAATCCTATCCTGCATTTGTGTTACATGCTCAATAACGCTTCTATAAGGAGTGGGCTGTCCTTCCCACGTCTCTTTGGCAATATCCAACAGCCCTCTGGGGTGTCTACCATACAACAAATCAAATGGAGAAAACCCCGTAGAGGACTGAGGGACTTCTCTGATGGCCATTAACAAGTAGGGCAACAAACAATCCCAGTTTTTCCCATCTCTCTCAACAACCTTTTTTAACATACTTTTTAATGTTTTATTAAACCTTTCCACCAACCCGTCAGTTTGGGGATGGTAGATGGACGTCCTGAGGTGAGTGACCTTAAATAACTTGCACAATTCTTTCATGATCCTTGACATAAATGGAGTACCTTGGTCAGTCAAAATTTCTTTTGGTATTCCCACTCTACTAAATACCTGCACCAGCTCCCTAGCTATCGCCTTGGTTGTGATAGTGCGTAAAGGGACAGCCTCAGGATATCGAGTGGCATAGTCCATAATTACCAGGATATACTGATGGCCCCGAGCAGACTTTAACAAGGGCCCCACGAGATCCATGGCTATTCTGTCAAACGGGACCTCTATAATAGGCATGGGAACTAGTGGGCTCCTGAAATGGGGTCTAGGGGCATGATACTGGCATTCAGGACAGGAAGAACAATATTCAGACACTTCTTTATAAACCCCTGGCCAAAAGAACCTTTGTAAAACTCTTTCAGTGGTTTTTTCTGCCCCTAAATGTCCTGCGGTAACGTGACTATGAGCTAAATCTAGTACCGTTCTCCGATAAGGCTGGGGAACTACCAGCTGTTCCACCACATCCTCACCCCTTTTGACAATGTGGTACAAGAGCTCATTACAGATGGCCATGTGGGGATACGTAACCCTGTCACCTGGTACCACAGGTTCCCCATTAACAATCTTAACATTCTCTCTAGCCTTTATTAAGGTAGGATCCTTTAACTGTTCAGACGCAAACAGATCCTTCTTTACCTCCAGGTCAGGCACGCTTTCAGTTCTAACTACTATGTCTCTGTTCCCGGCAAGAGGGTCCTCACTGGACTCCCCATCTGTCACTTCCCCAGCCAAACTAGCAAAAGGCAAAGGGACAGAAAGTTCCGAAGACCCACGTACATCCATAAAATCACCGGTATTATCAACTGGGTTTTTACTTCTCACATCTGTTGATAACCGTGATTCCCACAGTTTCCAAAAATGAGGAAAATCCCTCCCTATTATGGCCTCATGCACCAAGGTAGGGACCAGTCCCACTTTAACCATTGCTGACCCACAACAAGTTTCTATATTCACCTCAGCAGTGGCATAATGTTGGGTATCCCCATGTATGCAAGTTACCCCAATAGGTATTTGCTGGACCTTTAAGGGGTTCACTAACCCAGCTTTCACGAGGGTAACTAAACTTCCTGAATCTAGCAAGGCCTCTACCCGGTTACCCTCTAAGAACACATCGCACATTTGTTTTTCCAGCTCAGGTGAAGGTACCACAGTACAGGCTAACCTAGCAAAGAAAGACATTCTGCGACATTCAAAGGCAGCATCACATTGCATGGGTTCTTGCGTGACTGGGCAATTGGCAATAACATGACCTGGCATACCACACCTAAAACATTTAACCACACGATTATCAACCCATTTGGGCAGCATAGACCGTTCTAGCCCCATTGGCCTGTTTCCAGGGCCAGTGTTTACAGTCTCTCCAGCCTTGCGTTCTCTTAACCGCCCAGCAACGTTTTCCCACGGAACAGTCTTACCAGTCTTTACTGAAGGGCGCTGTCGAGGATCTATGGGTTGCTGGGTGGTCATCAGTAGTTCCTCTGCTGCCAAATACCTCTCTACCATGTCCACTAATTGGTCAGCAGTACCCGGGTTTCCATGGCTCACCCACTTGCGCAGGACCATGGGCAAAGATCTCAAGTAGCGGTCCATGACGACTCTTTCCACCATCTGGGGACCAGTTAATGTCTCTGGCTGTAGCCATTTTTTTGTTAGCTGAATAAGGTCGTGCATCTGGGAGCGCGGAGGCTTCTCCATGGCGTACAGCCAACGGTGCACCCGTTGTGCTCGTACTGACAGCGTGACTCCCAGGCGGGTCAGGATCTCAGTCTTTAGTTTATCATAGTCCCGAGCCTCAGCAGGGCTTAAATCAAAGTAAGCTTTTTGGGGCTCACCTGACAGGAAAGGTGCCAGCAGACTGGCCCACTGTGCTTTCGGCCAGTTCTCACGCTCGGCAGTCCTTTCAAACGTGGTCAGATAGGCCTCCACATCATCAGCCTCTGTCATTTTCTGCAGGAAGTGACTGGCCCATATAGAACTAGAGCTGGTTGGAGCACTGACGGCCACATCTCCAACCCGAGCTGCAAGTCTCTGCACCACTTCTGCTAAGGCCTCTCTATCCTGACGCTGTTGCCTGTAAAGTTCATCAACAACTGCCTGCTGTTGTCTCTTATTTTCCTCCATTGCCACCTGCTGCTGTCTGTTGGCCTCCTGCTGTAGTCTCCAATTTTCCTCCATTGCCACCTGCTGCTGTCGGTTGGCCTCCTGCTGAGCCGCTGTAGCTTGCAGCAAGGCTTTAAGCAGATCCTCCATGTCGACAGATTTTTCAGGCGGCTTTGTAGCTGCTTTCACCCAGGACATATATCAAACCTTCAGGGGTGAGTCTCAGTAACTTCACGCTGGGCTGTATCTGCATAAACCACCGTTTTCTGCAGGCCTCACCAAGCTGCTGCTTTCACTTATGCGCAGAACGGTGTGCTCGCATTCTCCACCAAGTTGTAACACTGTAGGGGTGCAAGGCGCCTTTTCCTGGGGAATATGGCAGCATGCAGCAGCTGAGGAACAACACAAGTCCAGTTTCTGGTACAACTGACCCCGGCCAGTTTTAATGAAACAGAAAATAAAACAAACCCCAAAATAAAAATACCTTGCCTGTCCGGCACTAACTAAACATAAGATATTCCTAACTGTCACTAAACAAAACACAGAGTTCTTCAGTACATACTGTACAGCTCACTTGCATCAGAAAGCATGTCTCTCACACACAGATCCTGCAGCCTTCTCAGGCAGTCTGCCCATACTAATCAGGTTAGAAGCACTATATCACTCTTACACAGCTGAAACCCTGATTAGCCCTCTGTGAGGCCAAAGACCCGAACTGGGCCCAATGTCTAGAACTCGCCTTATCTCTCTCTCAGAGCCTTTACCCAGCTTTTACAGCAAACTGAAAAGGTTCAGACAAAACAAAAAGCATTTTTCCTAGAAGTTAACATTTTCTAAAACATGTAAGACAAGAACCTGGGACAAATATACCTGCCCTCAAACACTATCCCAGTGTTCTTGTCACAATAGTTATTGCTTAACTAAAGGGTTATTGTATGAGCCATCTGTTGAGAGAGGCTCAGTTATTGTTCATACTGTTAACTGGGTATAGTTATCACGAGTTGTACGGTGTGATTGGTGTGGCTGGTATGAGTCTTACCCGGGATTCCAAATCCTTTCCTAGTAATGTCAGCTCTTCCGGGCACAGTTTCCCTAACTGAGGTCTGGAGGAGGGGCATAGAGGGAGGAGCCAGTGCACACCAGATATAGTACCTAATCTTTCTTTTAAGAGTGCCCAGTCTCCTGCGGAGCCCGTCTATACCCCATGGTCCTTACGGAGTACCCAGCATCCACTACGGACTACGAGAAATAGAATTACCGGTGAGTAAATTCTTATTTTTTTTCTTGTGCAATGTTTTTCACCTGCGTTCCATAGGTGTTCGTACAAAGTTGCAGTAAAGACCCAGATGCACACACCAAGAAGTGTATTAGAATTGTGTTAAGCGTACCTAGGTGGTTACAGGGAATTGACTAATCAGACCCAGATGTAATGTAGTATGGGCGCGTTGCTAAAAGTAGTTGCGCATAGAGGTGCTGAATTGATCACATTTTGGGCCATACACAGACAGATGATCTGCCCCTAGCATTGGGCTGGTGAAAGTTTCAGTAATGCAACCAATGGGGGGCATCTCAGTCCTTGCACATTTTGTATGCATGGCAGTACACCAGGGAAGGACTGTGTAGCAAAAAAGACGCAGATACAACTGCAGAAAAAGTCGCAAGGAAGCTGCAAATTCGTCCAACTCAGAATCAGGCCTTATGAGGAGGGATCCCACCCCCTTCTACAGATCCCACCCACTCAGCAGTCCCCACCCCCATTAGGGCTGCTTCCTTGAATTTCCCGGGCTGGTTTTCCATCCCAATCCACCCCTGGCCACAAGTGTCCAACAGTGCCTCACAAAAGTACATAAACAAATGAGCGCACAAGAATACAATGATATATTAAAATGAAGTGCAAAACAAGTACACGGTTTGTAAACATTGCACCATCAGTGGTCATAGGGGGTTATTCAGGTTTGTTAGCAGACAAAAAAAGCATACTAATGGGCAAAACCATGTTGCACTCCAGGTGCGGTATGTGTAACATGTGCAGAGAGATTTAGATTTGGTGGGTTATAGGCATACTTGCCTACCCTCCCAGAAGCTGCAGGAGGCTCACGATTTTTCGGGTAGATCCCGCAGCCCCGAAATGGTAGGTGACTCTCCTGCATCATCCCACCAGATTCCTAGTGAAGCAGGCAGGATAATGATAAAATTAATACAATATTGGCAGCCATCTGACTCGAGGACCAGCGAATCGCGGCCATTTACTCCTCTTGGGGCTGGGCCTAATGACATCACAGTTCGGCCCTGCCCCCTCAGTTGCCTGCTGCGTCGGAGACTTAAAAGGTAGGCAAGTATGGTTATATTGTGTCTGAGCAGGGTAAATACTGGCTGCTTTATTTATACAGTGCAATTTAGATTTCAGTTTGAACACACCCCACCCAAATCTAAATCTCTCTGCACATGTTACTTCTGCCTCACCTGCAGTTCAAAATGGTTTTGCCCATTTAGTGTGCTGTTTTTTGTTTGCTAACAAACCTGAATAAGGCCCATCGACCTCAAATAATTATCAATATGGCAAAACCAATGGCTAGGTGCCATTAAAGGGAGTATGGAGTAGATCAGTGTCTCCCAAACTTTCAAGGAGCACTAATGTCCAGGTCAACCGGCAGGTGCATTGTGTATCACAAACTGTCACATTTTAAAAATCCGCAGGTGACCTGAAAAACATGAACTGTGTGGGGTCCTGAATACCGAGTTTGAGAACCACTGGAGTAAATGATAGTATAAGTAGGGGCAGCAAAAGCACATGAGGAAAGAGAGCCCCGCTCTTAAGAGCTTACATTCTATAGTGGTGGTGGGGGGGCAGACAGAGGTGACACAGATGGGTTAGATACTGAGCATGTAACAGAGTGTTAGGGTGAGATTTAATGAAGAAGTGAGTCTTGAGCACCCATTTGACGTTTTGTAGAGGGGAGGAGAGTCTCAGGGAGTGGGGGAGAATATCAGCGATAGGGAGCAGCACAGGCAAAATCTTGGAGGCAGGAATGGGAGGAAGTAATCAGATGGCAGGAGAGGCAGCATCTATTTGTGGAGCAAAGGGGGTTGGCAGGAGAGTGAAGGAAGATAAGATCAGAGAAGTAAATTGAACAGGAATGGGTGAGGGCTTTGTGACTGTGAAAAGCTTGAATTGGGTTCGAAAGGGGAGCCAATGTAGCACTTGTAAAAGAGTTGCGGCAGACATAGTGTGTTTGGAGAGGAAGATTAGCAGGTCAGCAGCATGGAGGACAGATTGGGTGAAGAGAGGTAGCTGTCAGGGTGGCCAGATTGGGGGGAGGTTATAGTAGTCCAATCTGGAGATGACCAGCGATTGGATGACGGTCTTAAGGCAAGTACTTTTTACAGAGCTCCCATCCCCGTCTCAATGATTGCACTGCAAGTGCCTTGCATCGGGCTACGTCTGGATACCTTCTACCTGCTGGCAGCTCTCCATGTGCCCCCCGTACCTTACCTGCTCCTGGGGACCCTGCTTAGCCATTCCAGGAGCTGCTGGTTATGGATCTTTGTCACAGCCTGCTTCCGTGGTTGGGGAGGCAGGCTGGATCTTTGGGCCGTCTGCCACGTCGTCAGAGGTTTCCACCGGCATTGAATCGGGAACCGGCTCCAGCTGCCGCAGTAACTTGTGGCTGTCCACAGAGGCGTAACTAGGGTAGGGCGAGTGGGGCACGTGCGCTGGGCACCTTGGCAGGCCCAGGAGAGGGAGCGCCGCCGGCGGCCTGGGCATCATGCCCCACTCACCCCCATCACGCCGAAATGTGAGGGGAGGAGAGCGCAGCGTCTCTCCCTCCCCTCACCGCCGCTGCCAGCACTAGCAGCGCTGCCAGCCGCGCTGCGTGTGTCTGGTCTCTGGCGGCATTAGCCAATCAGAGCTTGCGGACCGGCTCCTGATTGGCTGCCGGTCCGCGAGCTCTGATTGGCTAGAGAACCAGCGCCACATAGCCGCTGCTGGAGACCTGGAGCGGTGAGGGGCCGGAGAGGCGCTGCGCTCTTCTCCCCTCATATAGCTGAGGGAAGCGCCGCAGCGGTGAGTGACTGACGGGGGGGGGAGGAGAGTCTTGTAACTGGCACTGTGGGGCATGTATCTGGCACTGTGGGGCATGTAACTGGCACTGTGGGGCATGTATCTGGCACTGTGGGGCAATGTAACTGGCACTGTGGGGCAATGTAACTGGCACTGCGGGGCATGTATCCGGCACTGTGGGACAATGTAACTGGCACTGTGGGGCAATGTAGCTGGCACTGTGGGGCATGTATCCGGCACTGTGGGGCATTGTAACTGGCACTGTGGGGCATGTATCTGGCACTGTGGGGCATGTACAGTATCTGGCACTGTGGGGCATTGTATCTGGCACTGTGGGGCATTGTATCTGGCACTGTGGGGCATGTATCTGGCACTGTGGGGCATGTATCTGGCACTGTGGGGCATTGTATCTGGCACTGTGGGGCATGTAACTTGCACTGTGGGGCAATGTAACTGACACTGTGGGCCATTTTCAGTGGCCACACCCCCTCTGTTGCGTAGCCACACCCCTTCTGGTGGGGTTTTTTTTTGGGGGGGAGACGCCATTTTCCATCTTGCCCTGGGCTCCGAAAACCCTAGTTACGCCTCTGGCTGTCCCATACGTTCAGCTGCCTGCTTTGTGTGCAACTCCTGTGTGATCCGAGCAGGGCCAGACTGTTACCACTGACAGACCCGCTTCTGGTGGTGTTTTTTTTGGGGGGGGGAGACGCCATTTTCCATCTTGCCCTGGGCTCCGAAAACCCTAGTTACGCCTCTGGCTGTCCCATACGTTCAGCTGCCTGCTTTGTGTGCAACTCCTGTGTGATCCGAGCAGGGCCAGACTGTTACCACTGACAGACCCGCTATCTTGGCAGGTTTTCTTGCCATGGTAACTGCTTGTAACATCCTCCTGCGGGCTGGGTGGGTCACCTTCCCAGCTGTCCATAGCTCCAAGGGCTCCGTGTTTCATGCCACAACCGATCCTGCTGCATGCTGCATTACTGGAGATGCTCCCATTTGGCTCCTGACCTCCACTGCCTAGACTGCCTGCCTGCCAACACTGCTTCTTGCTAACTACATTGCTACAGATGTCCCTCTACAGCTCCCTGCTTCCACACACCTAGCTTGTCTGCTAGCTGAGGTAGCTGCCCAGTACCAGTGGCCTTGCATCGCCCGTCTCTGCAGGTCTAGCCCCCATGGATACCTTCGAGCTATGCCAACTTAAGACTCCTCCAAGTGAGCAAGGAGGAGAGGGGGAAGCTATATCCGTGTCTGGACTGCATCAGTTTGATGAACTTACTGACCACTTCTTATCACTGTACATCATTCAATGCCTTGCTCACTGCATTTCTTTTGTCTACCTACCACTATCACTCTGCCTACCATTAGCTCTTGCCCTAGCTACTGTTTTGTTTCACCCTACACTTGCACCCCACTGTATTTATTCCTGTTTGCTATACCTCTACTGGGAGGATGTATTCATACAGGGTATACAATACTTAAACACACAGGTCAGTTTTCCTAAATATGTCATGGGTCCTTATATGGCCTATGTCCCACAGTGTAACCTTTGCAGTGCGCCTAACATGGCTGCCTCACCTAATACACTTGTGGGTGGGATGAAAAATACATGGGCCTGACGGTTGTGTGTGGGACCCTGCTCCTGGCGTCAGGACGCTGCAACCACCCCAATTTGTGTCATTTCTTCTAGGTGTGTCCTATTCCACTCAGGATAATCCTACATAGGCCCTCATTCCGAGTAGTTCGCTCGCTAGCTGATTTTAGCAGCATTGCACACGCTAGGCCGCCGCCCTCTGGGAGTGTATCTTCGCTTAGCAGAATTTCCAACGAAAGAGTAGCAGAATTGCGAATAAATAATTCTTAGCAGTTTCTGAGTAGCTCGAGACTTACTCCTACACTGCGATCAGCTCAGCCCGTTTCGTTCCTGGTTTGACGTCACAAACACGCCTTGCGGTCGGCCAGCCACTCCCCCGTTTCTCCAGCCACTCCTGCGTTTTATCCTGGCACGCCTGCGTTTTTCCGCACACTCCCAGAAAACGGTCAGTTTCCGCCCAGAAACACCCACTACCTGTCAATCACACTCCGATCACTTCAACGATGAAAATTCTTCGTTCGGACGTGAGTAAATCTACTAAGTTTTGTGCTAAATTACTTAGCACATGCGCACTGCGTACCATGCGCATGCGCATTTTTGCCTTAATCGATCCGTTGCGAAAATTGTCAACGAGCGAACAACTCAGAATGACCCCCATAGTGCGCCCATCTGGTACCTTTTGTGGGTGGAGTACATGACCGTAGAAGTTATTACCCAAAATGTCTGCACCAACCCTGCAATATGCTTATTATGCCATCTAAGTTTCTGTTGTTTTTAATTATTCATGTGTGGTGTTCTATTTTCTGTAATCACCAAATACTTGTACAATGTACCATGTTTCTGATGTCTGTAAAGCGACTTTGAGTCCTATGGGAGAAAAGCGATAGACAAGTAAAATTATTATTATTACTACTTTATTTTCTATTTCTGTAGAATAGAGCCACACCATGCCATCACAATTAATAATCTGAACAAAATAGGCTCCATGATCCACCCACCACACCAACACTTAACTGAACCCAGCCCATTTTCCAATAGGCCCAGACCCTTTTAATAGGCCAAACCTAGACTATTTGGAGGTACTGTATGAGACACTAGTCCTACTCCTAATCAGAAAATATAACTTTATTTTTGTCAATCACTCAGTTTTTGCTGCTGTTAAAATTTTAAACATGTTAACAGCACTATGCAAATGGTCCTGACTACAAACAGCAAGCACTCTATAAAACTCTAGACTTTGCCCAGGCAGGTGGGAGTGTGAGAACTTAAGCACCGGAACATGATATGTGATAGAACATGATATGTGATAGCCGGGCAGCGGCCGGGCCATCAGTGATTTTAAAAAGCATTGACACGCCAGGCCTTCTCATCACATAAGCAAGCAGTTTATTCACAGTTCAGACAGGGTAATCACGACAGTAACATTTAACTTCTTTTTCTTTTCTCCAGCATAATATTCATATGGGTTCCATCAGGTTACATCTCCTTTCATTTGCTTCACTGGCAATAACAGCATTAACAGTGAGGTGACAGCATTACAGTACAGTACATACCAGCGCAGTCTCTGGGAATCAGTAGTGCGGCTTCCGCAAACTGAGATTCATTTCAGTGTGCTCGCCCCCATTCTCTAGGGGCTCTATCTAAACGGGATCTCTCATGGACACGTTACTGGGGGCCTTCCACCAAACGTGATTTCCTATCACTCACCCAGCTTGTCCTCTCCCGCAGACTCACACCTCCCGTCCTGCTTCTTGGGTACCCCTGAAGGTGAGGATCCCCTTTATTTCTTCCACTGATTGCTCATGCTGTAGCTGCTCTCACACTGCAAATCTGGATATCTCTTGCTCTTCCTAGCAGCACCTACATGCTGTTCCATAATGCCAGGGACTGTGGAGTTATAGATGCTTGTTCCACAGTCCCCAGACTGCGTTTCTCCTGGACACTAGCCTGTGCCCTCCATCTCAGTCCTCAGCTCACACTGCACTGTCCTGTGCTTTGTTCCTTTTGCTAAAATCCCCCTGCACTTCCTGTCCTAACCCCCTAGATGTGGCAGGGTCTGCCAGAACTGGTTTTGGGGCCATAAAACTCCCCCACTCACTGATAAGAATTAAATGGCTTTTGGAACTTTCCAATATCTGTTAACATTCCAGTATGCCACAGATAGATATAGCTTTCTTACCAAGGGCGGGATGTACTAAAGGGAAAATGCTGTAAAACCTCCGTTTTCTGTGGTTTTACCGCATTTTCATATGTACTAAGTCCCAGCCACCGCATTTTCACCACCAAGGGTATTGCCATCTTTTTATGGCGATACCCTATAGAAGCCTATGGGCTTCTTTCGCAACTGCCGCTGCCGAGCACCGCACCCGCCAACCAGTTCTGCACCCGCTGACCAGCGCCGCACCTGCCGACCCCCTGCTTACCTGTGTCTAGGTGCCGCTGCACGATCCCCCAGCTCCTTCTCCGCCGCAGCACAGCCATTTCTGCTGCAGGGGGGAGGAGGAGGAGCCCGCGGACTCCCTGTACACGTCACCTCCCGGGGCTGGGAGGTGACGGACCCCACCCGCACAATATCTAACAGGTAGCGCGGGGGGCCTCTGTCATCGCATTGCGATGTCAATCGCATATGTTAGTACATATGCGATTAGGATCGCAGCGAGGGGCGGCGATGTATTTTAATACATCCCGCCCGCTATCACTATTGAAACCATCTCATCCATAATCCTCACGAAAGAGGATAAACAATTATCTTATTTCCTTCCTTTCCCCAATCTCAATTATTGTTTAGTTTTTGTTTTTTTCCATCTCTAATTTAATTTAATTCACTTGACGTCATATGTCTGTACACTTGTTAAGTGCTTCTCAACTCATCAATTGTATATACTACATGTTCAGTTAAACTATTTACTTTCACATCTAGAACTTGACATTTGAGCTTGTTTTCATATTGATTAGTAGTACATACATGATTTTACCTAAAAATGCTTGAAGTGTCCATTTGTCCACTCATTTTATATCAGCACTCGCAATGTTTATTATAACAAGCATTTACTATTTGCGGTGTCTTGGGCTGAGTACAGTATACCGGATGCAAAGTGTCTGTATTAGCAGGTAGCCATGGAAGCCAGATTTACTAATTTAAGATAATGCGAGATTCCATAAAGTTAATGTGAGGATTGAGCTTCTGCAAACGGAAAGCCTAGAAGCCCACTGTTTTTACACCAACCACATCATTAGTATTGCCACTTGCACCAACCACATGCTAGGCAGGGGTGAAGCTAGAGGCAATTAATCATTTTGGGAAATAATAAAATAATTACATTTATGTACATTAAACTCCTAATTACATCCCAAAGTCTGATAAAAATAAAAATACCCTGAATACTTATTTATCACATTAATCATTAACCTGTAAAGTCTTAGCACTGCTGTTATTAGTAATAGGTGTGTGGCATTTCACAAATAAGGGACCCATGATAAGATTGTAGAATTTCATGTCTCATTTGTCTTTATCACTGTCAAAACAGTAACTCTGGACTTTACATCAGGAGAGTGGAGAAACCGTGAAAAAGTTACTTATAGCTACATCAAATGATATGTATAAAACAAACCAACTTGGCACTGCGCACTGCTATGGAGATCACTGGTCAACACCGTGGGCCTAATTCTGAGATGTAGCCAAACCCAATGGTTTACATACGTCTCTGACTGAGATCTGAGCATGTGCAACTGATGCCTCCATTTTGTGGTAGTGCGGAGTGCAGTGTCTGAGTCTTCCAACGCAGATTTACACAGCAGAGTTGAGGCAGTGGGGGTCATTCCGAGTTGATCGTAGCTGTGGTAAATTTAGCACAGCTATGATCATCTTCCCAGACATACGGGGGGACGCCCAGCACAGGGCTAGTTCGCCCCGCATGTCAGTCCGGCCCTCCCCCCGGCATAAGTACAAAAGCATCACACAGCGGCGATGCTTTTGTACTTGAAGAGTAACTCCTGGCCAGCGCAGCTTCTGCGGCTGGCCGGGAGTTACTCGTCGCTGCCCCGGGTCACAGCGGCTGTGTGTGACGTCACGCAGCTGCTGTGGCCTGCCCCCTGCGCGGTCCGACCATGCCTGCCTTGGCCGGACCGTGCCTCGAAAACAGTGGCTTAACCTCGCCGTGCCGCTCAGCGAACGCCTCTGCCTGTTAATTAGGCAGAGGCGATCGCTAGGTAACGACGGCCTTCGGACGTCTGGCATGCGCCGGCGCACTGCGGCGCTGGCACATGCGCAGTTCCAACCCGATCGCTGCGCTGCGAATCAGTCGGAATGACCCCCAGTAAATGTAGGGTTACTCAGATGAACGATGCTGTGACTGATGGCCGCAATGGTGATCTGTTGCTGCAACTTCGGACACAGTACTCAGATCAGCAATGCCAGCGGTGGGCATCTTTTGCCTTCAGACCTCTCCTGCAGCAATAGCATATTTCTGTACACCTGTGTTAAAGAAGCAGCAGCTGTGTGTTCTGCGTCCATCTCTAAATCATACCATATAGCCACATTGTAGTCTCTGCCTAACTAATTATTGATTATAAAGAATGTAAGCTAGAGGTAAAATACCACAAACATATTGAGAAAATTGTTCTTGAAGTCAGTAGGACTTTGTTCATTGTGTAAAAAGCTACAAGTAATATTTACTGTATTTCTTTACCTGTGAATGTAGGGGTTTCATAATAAGAGTCTTGTATATATATGAACAACTTATGTTTTACGTTACACTCTTCAATTTATAAACAGCTGACAGTCCCCTATCTATCTCATCAAGCAAACTGCTCCTTAAGCTGAGATAACTTAAACATTTAGAGTGCCTGGGACGGTCAGTTTATATTAGCAGAAAAGTACAGCAAAGTAAGTCTGGGATATCTGCTGGAAAAAACAAATATATACAAAATAAAGACTTGTTTTCCTGTCTCATCTTCCCACATCTGTATTTAAACAGAGCATCTAAACTTGCTTGGGAAACAATATCCCATTATCCGGTGTTTTTCTTTAATTATGAATGTAAGCAAAGTAATAGGAAAATGGTCTCCTGTTCCTTCTAAGCAGTCTATCAGTCACCATAATCTGCATTGGGAGAGCCAGATGATAATGTCATCTAAACATCACGGTTCTGTCTCGCTAGTATACCATTTTAAGAAACTACAGAAGTGTTACGGGGTTGTGCTCTTCTAGACAGAACATTTTGCATGCAAAACTAATTATACGGTAAGGTAAGTACATATTGGGACTAATTCAGAGTTATACAGTACATCTGCAGATTTTGTGGTTTTTAGTCATACGCAACTCAGGTAAAACTCTGTATGTGCCTGAAGGGGGCAGTTGGCACTCACACATAGGCAGTGTACTAAGGGTGTGTTACAAAGGCATATAGGTGTAACCAGGGGCATCACAAGGGGGGTGCATGCCAATCCCGGGTGTTAACCTTTTAGGCGGTGACATCAAGATGCCAGCTCCTTCTCAGTGACAGTGCAATGTGACATTACCCTGCAGCCACTGGTGTAAGTATAGATGGCGCAAGAGGTGCGCTTGCTATGGGGCCCAACAGCTTGGGGGTTGGGGGGTCGCGCTGGCAAATCAAGCAACCCAGTGCAGACTTTTTTATTTTTTTGTTAAATTGATTCAGGAAGAACAGTGACTAACCCATACCTCCCAACTGTCCTGATTTTCGTGGGACAGTCTAGTTTTTTTGGGACTGTCCCGCTGTTCCACCCACAAGCCGCAGTGTCCTGCGGAGGAGGGGCAGTTGGGAGGCTCCTGTCACTAGCTGCTCTTCCCAGCAGAGCAGCGGTGAATAGATGTTGTGCACATGCCACGGAGTCTATTCAAAGGAGACAGAGGGGCTGGGAGCATGTCAGCATCTTACAGAGTGCTGGCCATGCCCCCATAGTGATGGTTCTGATCGCGACATTCCCACAAAGCCACACCCAATTTTCTATAGGCCATACCCCTTGTGGTCAGGTAGTCCCGCTTCCCTGTCTCTCAATG
The DNA here is from genome assembly GCF_028390025.1 of Pseudophryne corroboree. Lineage (NCBI taxonomy): Eukaryota > Metazoa > Chordata > Amphibia > Anura > Myobatrachidae > Pseudophryne > Pseudophryne corroboree. The sequence continues at coordinate 160,410,671 of NC_086452.1, read as the reverse complement.
TTGGGAGGTATGACTAACCAGCTTGCGGCAGGGTGCCAATCACTAACTGATCACATGATCATACTATAACACATTATCTGCTTGACAGGCTACAATGTAACTCCCCTATTCTTCCATAGAATAGGGGAAATATGTTTTAAAAAACTCCCCGGTAAAACACTGCTCTGGATTACGAATGACATCAATATTGGAAAACACGAATGATAGAAACACGGGAGCTTAGTAAATTACTGGGTATGTTTGCTGAAAAATAGACATGAAAACGTCCGATGTCAGCCTAAATTGATCTCAGTTGGATTCGGCTGAAACATGGGAGTTTAGTAAATTTACCCAATAATCTACAAAAATTGCCACTGCGATTTATTAAACTCTATGGAAGAATAGGGGAAATATGTTACATTGTAGCCTGTCAAGCAGACAGTGTGTTATAGTATGATCATGTGATCGTTTGATTTGTCTCAATGATCCATGCACCGAGAATCTTAAATCAGGACAAACACAATGTAAACATTACCATTTTCCCAGCAGCTCTAGCTCTGCTACTCTGACCATGCGGTGTACCATTTGGACGTTCAGTTCCATCACAGTGGAATAAATCACATCATGGCTGCGCTGTGTATATCCCAGGCCCTGCACAGGCTTAGTGGGGTAAATTTAATTAAGGAGGGAGTTTTTTTTAGAACTGGTGGTGTTGCCCATAGCAACCAATCAGATTCTATAATCTTCTAGAAGCAGTTAGATAAATGTTAAGAAGAATCTGATTGGTTGCTATGAGCAACATCACCAGTTCTAAAGAAAAACTCCCACCTTGGTTGTCACTTTAGCGTCGTGCTATTTATCACTCTTCAAGGCTTGATAAATCTGGGCCATAGCCTGTAACATGACAGTTAGGAGCTGATTGGCTAGTACTTTATCTCTCTCCACTGTATCCCTCTCCAAGCTTTGATATATCTTCCCCACAATGCACAGTGCACTCACTCCGGCAGTGGGCTCGATTCAGACCTGATCGCTGTGCTACAAATGACACTGTCCTGCGGTCAGATAGTCGCCGCCCAGGGATGGTGAAAATTTGCCCAGTGCAAGTGTGCGATTGCATGTGTACGCTGTGCGAAAATTCCCCCCAGTCAGTGGACAGCTGCAAAACCATTCGCATCACACTCACAATCGAATGTTTTTCCCATCCTGTGCAGTCTGTGCGTAGCTCAATATTTACTCCTCCTGTGCGGAGGAATCAGGCTGATCGGGGCCAGACCCTCCCAGGAAACGACCAGTTACCACCCACAAATGTCCTCTTCCTGCTCCTCACCTTGCGAACGACCATGTGATCGAAATGTTTGCATCATCCTGTTGCTGTTTGGCGACACGCCTGCGCATTACAGTGCATACACATGCGCAGTAGTTCAATAATAACCCACTGTGCGAAAACGCAGAGCAGCGATCAGTTCTGAAACGGGCCCCGTGTCTCTCTCTGGCTGAACTAGTCATATGTTAAACTACTCTTAAGCTGAATGGAAATGCCATGAGAGTGTTGTGATCACTGTGTGATCTAATATCTCACTGAAGATAACAGGACATATATAATACATTGCATAGAAGTGCTGTAACCTGTAAGCAATCAATTTTATCTGTCTTTTATTCAAAAAATGCAGCATCAGTATCAATTTAGATGTGCTGCGTATTTTTATCATTAGCATTTGATGTTATCCCAAATTCGTTTATCTTATATACTATACTACACTACTGTATATTGTGTATGTATTGTGAAAGTTAATTAATGAATGAATACGAACAAACATGTACACAAATATGTATTTTTTTGTGTGCATGTCCCTCCCCTTTTTCCTAACTCAGTATGTTTTCCAGCTGTTCGGAAAATAAACTGATAATAATAAATATGGCTGGGCTTCAACGTTCTTGAACTAATTAGTAGGGCAAAGAACCAAGGAAGTATGGAATACTCAAATTTATAGGGGTGAACAGCAGTGCTGTCTGGGACGTCATGCATATTATCTGTTTTATGGATTACACCCCTTTGCCAATAGTTTAAAAAGCAGATTTTTCAAGGAACATTCTTGTATCTAGTCACAGAAAATAGTCTGGAATGACAGGAAATTATTGCTTATCCATTTCACAGTGCTGCTGTACTGTGCTGCTCTCAGTAAAATCTGTATAGGATATTTTACCTATTGAAATACAGCAAACTGTTTCCTCTATTGTAATGTCCCTGACTCCCACATTACATTATGTCACACTGTAGAGCCCCTGCTTCACATTATGCCACTTTGTAGTGCCCACACTTCACTTTATGCCACACTGTAGTGCCCCTATATCACAAACTGTGATGGCCGAGGTCTGTTGTTGCAGGGTCAAAAACTGGGGTGTAAGGTAGTCTTTTCCTGTGAGGCCACTCCTATTTTAGTGAGGCCACGCCCATTTATCGAGGCCCAAGTCGTGCGCACATTTTTTTTATGTTGGTGGATAGGGCTGTTTTGAATATCATTGGGGGGGGGGGGGGGGGGTACATTTTTTTAATGCTCGCATTGGTAACCAAATTGTCTAGAAACAGCCTTGGTCACCCGGTTCGGTCCACACAGCCCTAGTGCACCAATGAACCTAAGCAGGTCCACTAAAGAGTCTGTGTAATGGGGTATGATTATGTGACTGATATTAAGGTCAGTTTGCCTCTGCAGGATTGACTGCTTTCAACCAGGGTTGGATAAAAAGTTTATTTGGCCTCAGGGCAAATAACTTGTGGGGGGGCCCCAATAAAATTGTCAATATGATATTTGGTAATGTTATTAAAAAGTATAATGTGTAAATATTATTAGCATCCCGGTTCACATTATGTCACACAGAAACCCCAGGTCACATACAGTATGCCAATGCCCCCTGCACTGGTGATGTAGCTATGTGTGATGGGCCTATTCATATGCAGGGGTATACTCAGGGCCGGTGCAAGGTTTCTGGGCACCCTAGGAAACATTTAACCCACCACCCCTGCACCCTCCAATTCATTATATGCCACACATTTGTGTCCCCAATACATAATATGCGAAAAAGTCAAGCCCCAAATGTATACATTTATTGTATGCCACATAGTGTGAATTATGCTTTACATTGCCCCACACACACATTGCCAGCACTCATTAACCCACACCCACATATCCTGCCAGCCTGATGCTTGTGTTGGTACTGTCAGCCCGAAATGTAACACTAATAGCTAAATATTTCCGCTGTACTGTACCATATGCAATCTTGAATGGCGTGTAACTGAATAGGACATGCACATACTGCCCCTGTAAGCTGTCCTGCATAGTAAATATGTATACATATAGTAATTAAAAATAAAAAAAATGTCATAGTGGCTTTTTTATTATTCTATTAAATTGTCTATCATCAAATGAAGGCTTCAATGAAAATAATAAAATTGGGGCGGGGAGAAGGGGGGGCATTAAAGTCGTGCCTAGGGGCGCCCTTACCCTTAAATCTGCCCCTGCTGGTGTGACCGCTTTGTAGGGCCAGGGGGACATCCTAAGGCTTGCCGCTACTAAAAAAGACATCCTCCTTTTTCTTTTTTTGGGTGGACTTAGCGGCGCGCTCCAGTAGCCGGCACTCATAGGCAACTGCCTAAAGGCAGCACCAGCCCTGGGCATGCTTGCCTACTCTTCTATTCTGCCGAAATGGGAGAGTGGGCAAAGTGGGCAGGCCGGGTGGCCGATGACGTGATTTGCGCTAAATCTGTAATCTCAGCATTGAATAGCTTCTTGCGCCAAATCACACTCGCTCCCCATCCTCTATACCATGGGTCTGCAACCTGCGGCTCTCCAGCTGCTGTGAAACTACACATCCCAGCATGCCCTGCCTTAGTTTTAGCATTCCTTAAAAGCAAAACTGTGGCATGGCATGCTGGGATGTGTAGTTCCACAGCAGCTGGAGAGCCACAGGTTGCAGACCCACGCTCTATACCAAGGCACGCCGCCCACATCATCCACCACTGTGTCGACCTGCGGGGCAGCCATAAAGTCGTCAACTTTGCAGGGAGCCCCTGGGTGACTGCCCCTTGCCATCCTGTTGTTAATCCGTCTTCCAATCATAGTCCTATAAATGTACAGATACATAAGACTGTCCAGAAATGACACATCCAGGCTTTTCTGACAGGGAATATTATTATAAACCATATTTCTAATTGTGATCATTTTCTTTTTCTTGCTTCTGTTCCTCAATGTGTTTGAATGTCTTTGCAAGTTTGCAGCATGTGGTGTTTTTTTTTCCAATGCTAACACAAAAGTAGTTCTTGCAGCAGAATGGCTGCCATGATTGGACCCTATCAGTGTAAAAACAAGCCTCCAGCAATTAACCTACAGTATATTATATGTTCCAAAATCAGCTCACTGTTAAGGGAGAATGGACCACCTACTAATAATTTATACCAATAAGGCTATTTAACTGCAGCCAGAATCTTTTGCTAATAATGTAAAGGAAAATGTTCTTTCTTGTTAGTACAATATTTTATTATGTTTTACTCTCCCCTCTTTTTAAAAAAATGTAATTCACTAGGGCCACCCGCCGCCCTTGTTCACTACACCTGCAGATGTTGCTGAGTTTCATTGTTTTAGTTCAGAGTGTGTCTAGGTCAAGAGTCGTCAGCCTGTGGATTTCAGCTGCTATTGCACTAAATGTGATCATCTGCCAGGTGCTCTCAGAACCCTTTCTGGCTGGGAACCGTGGAAGTCGGAGTTTGATAATAACTGAAACACGTATATAGTGGGTCATTCCGAGTTGATCGTAGCTGTGCTAAATTTAGCACAGCTACGATCATTCACACTGACATGCGAGGGGACGACCAGCACAGGGCTATCCCGCCCCGCATGTCAGTGCTGGCCCCCCCTCACCGCAGAAGTGCTAGGGCATCACACAGCGGCGATGCCTTTGCACTTCAAGAGTAGCTCCCGACCAGCGCAGCTTTAGCGTGCTGGCCGGGAGCTACTCGTCGCTCCCCGGCCCGCAGCAGCTGCGTGTGACGTCACGCAGCCGCTGTAGCCCCCCCCTCCTTCCCCCCCACCCAGCAACCACCTCTGGCTGTCAATCAGGCAGAGGCGATCGTAGCGGCCCAATGGCCTTCGGGCGCCGGCGCATGCGCAGATCTGACCCGATCGCACCGCTGCGATAAACTGCAGCGTGCGATCGGGTCAGAATGACCCCCATAATTCCATGCAATCCAGATGTTGTTATAGACATACAGACCCTTATTTGGCTGTATTATTTGTATAAACTAAATTATTTCAGCAGCATAAATATGATTAACAAGTGATTTTGGAAATATACAGGGACTCTGTATACCACCCAAGGGCCTGGTTGAGAGTCACACACTATGTTTATGTAGTTGAGCAATATTTTCAACTGAAAAGTTCTGAAAACCCCTACGACCCATGCTTTACACACAAAGGTGCTGTTGTGATCGGGTCAACAGTGTCAGGAATGTTGCAGCAAAGTGAAGGGCACTCCTGGATGGTGACTGGGCGGTGGCTAGTAGTGCACGCAAAAACAGTCTGTTCAGTGGGCGTGTTATGGGAGTGACACTGGCATGTCAATGCAAGCGAGCGGCTGCATTCTCAGACGCAAGCATAGGAGGCGATGGTCAGAGGGAGAAACCGCACCTGCCATAGGGCTGGTGCAGTGGTAGGTACAGATTTGTGATTGTGCGGGCGATGGTGGTGTATAAGGACGCACCAATCATATTTATAGTGTATACGGATGCTGAAAGTTGGTGTCTCAGTCCTTGCACATTTAGCTGGGCGGTTGTACAGAAGGGAAAGAGTTTGTAGCAGCTTTTGCATATAGTCATAGACGGGCGACTGCCAGTAGGCATTTTTGCATGCGACTCGGAATCAGGCCTTAAGCATGTATTTCACATGTCCGTGTTTGTCCTTCAGCTGCTGACTTTTTTTGTTTTTGTTTTTACATCAAGAATGTCTGGAATAAACCTTAAGACAGTAAGAGGCAAAACAAGTGCAGCCTGTTTTCTAATCTATGCTATTAATTGATAATAATGATATTAATTAATGTATGCTTCAGATAATGTGACTAAGCCGAGTCATACTTCGCGCCATGCAGTTTTGTACCGAATGTTTGTCTCAGTCACACCTCTAGTCTGACAACCATACAATACACATGTGCCCGCACACTGGGGATGGCAATGAATGCAGCAGTGATATGCAAATCGTAAGCTAACCTGGGGAAAAAGCAAAAGTCTGAGCTCCGCCATGCATTGCATCACATAGTGTTCTACCTAATCTGCTTTTTTATACCAACTTCATTGTCACAAAAGGGTATGAATTACAGGGTCAACCCTAATTAGGTCAACAGTCATTAGGCCAACCACTATTGGTTGACATGGCAACGGTCAACATAAAATGGTGAAACATAAAATTGTGAAAGGGACAAAATGTCAACACTGGAAAAGGTCGAGATGACAAATGATCGACACAAAAAGGTCAACACAATATTTTGTTTTTTTGGGGTCGTTTTCACCGTCACAGCACATGAAACCCCAATTAGTGTACCATGTCCCATCGCATGCCTAATTACCATATTGACCTATTGTCCATGACCTAATGCATGTCGACCATTAGTGGTCGATCTATTGACTGTCAACCTAATTAACCGGCTACCGTCTCAACAATACTAATGCCACATGCCCGGTTCACTATAAGTGACTTTGGGCCTAATTCACTATTGATCGCAGTTGAGGCTGAGATAGCAATTTTCACAAATCTGTCCCAGCATATTCAAATCAGTGAGAATGCAGTCGCACCGGGGCGCCATGTTTTGAATGCAGCATTCGCAGATGACATGAGATACACGCCCTAAAAATGTCCATGACACGCCAACGTTTTCCCAACCACTCCCCACAAACCCCATGTTGCCACCCACAGACGGTCACTTCCTGTCAATCAAAATGCGTTCTCTTTACCATTAGGCTGCATACGCAGTGCGATCGCATTTTACCCTTCATGCATTCACAGCGCATGCACAGTCTGACGATAATCGCTCACTGCATGCAAAATCACATACAATTCCCATGATTTGATATAATGCACCATTGGCGTTTCTATAATAGGTGCAATGTGTGCGGTGCACATGGGCCCCTGGGTCCAGGGGGGGCCCACACTGCACACATTGCACCCATTTAAATACTTACCTAACCGGAGTCCAGTGTGGGGCGCAGCGTCCGAGGTGGAAATCGCCGCCAAAATGGCCACCGTGCATGCGGGGTAGCCAAATTAGTCTCCGGATCATGGCGGGCACCATGTTTCCGGAGACCTGCGCATGCGCATTGCGCAATAGACTCCCGCACATTGCCGGAGTCTACAGCGCCGTTCAGAGGAGGGGGCCCACCCGGAGGTGCACATGGGCCCCCTCCTCTGTAGAAACTCCCCTGTAAAGCACATACAATTCCCATGATAGACAACTGTCCCATAAAATGCCTGCTTATAGCCTCAAATACCTCAGTATAGCCAGGATGCAAAAATATAGCTCAGAGGTTCCCAAACTCCATCATTGCAGTCCAGATTCTAAGAATATCCATGCTTGAGCATAGGTGACTTAATTAGTACCTTGGTCAATTTGATTTAACCACCTTTGCTCAAGCATGGATATCCTTAAAACCTGGACTGTAATGGCGGAGTTTGTGAACCTCTGATATACTGTAGCTAATACAAGTACAGAAACCCTCATATACCACAACAATTCCACCTGTAATGTGGGATCGGGACTTAAAGCAATATTAATACTGTACTTTTCTCCTTTATACAGTCAAGGGGGTAAGATTACTAAGATTCATGTCTGCCTTTCATTACAAACCACTGGACATTACTGGTGCTTAACTATACAGAAAATACTATCATATTTAAGTGTCTACTGCATAGCACCAGTGATAACCATCCTATTTTTTATGTGTAAACACCCCGTTGGATCGTCCATTATTGATACACACCACAGTCGAATACACATCTGAATGCGATGTAAGGCGTTCAAATTCGCTACAAAACCACAGTTGTTTCCTATAACTTTCCTATTTGTAGAAGCAAGCACATGACTCTGTCATCATCATGTCAGTAGATAAATGTCCTAAACCGTACAAACATGTGCACTGTAGATGGATCAGGTAACAGGAGCTAACACTAGTGTTGATGATGATGTTTGATGGCGCTTTTTTGGAAATAACTAGAGATGTGTGGCTGGCACTTTTCGTGTTTTGTGTTTTGGTTTTGGTTCTAATTCCACTTTTGTGTTTTGGTTTTGGCTTGGTTTTGCCAAAACCACCCTTTCGGGTTCTGGATCTGGATGATTTTTGAAAAAAACATAAAAATGGCTAAAATCACAGAATTTGGGAATAATTTTGATCCTACGGTATTATTAAACTCAATAACTTTAATTTCCAATCATTTCCAGTCTATTCTGAACACCTCACAATATTGTTTTTAGGCCAAAAGGTTGCACCGAGGTTGCTGTATGACTAAGCTAAATCGTACCTTGGGGGTCATTCAGATCTAGTCGCACGCTGGCGTTTTTTTGCACTGCTGCGACCAGGTAATCGCCGCCTACAGGAGAGGGGGTAATCGCAGTGCAGGGGTGCGATCGGCTGTGCAGTGAGCTGCACAAACAAAAGTTTGTGCAGTTTCTGCACAGCTCAGGACTTACTCAGCCGCTGCAACGATCCGGGCCGATGCTGACTTCAGGAATCCTCCTCCTGAACGGCTGGGCATGCCTGCGTTTTTCCGGACACTCCCTGAAAATGGTGAGTTACCACCCACGAACTCCTTCTTCCTATCAATATTTTTGCGATCGCCGGTGCGATTGCTTTCTTCGTAAGTTCTGTCGCTGGCCGGCGATCTCCGTCACTGGTGGCCGACACGCCTGCGCATTGCGGTGCATGCGCTGTTCAGACCCGATCGCACGGCTGCTAAAAAAGGCAGCGTGCGAACGGGTCTGAATGACCCCCTAGTGATAGGCAGTGTGGGCTGATTACCACATAGTTTGTTTAACATACTCCACCGGCAAGTCATCACTGTTACTGGTTAGACGTCCGGTCCACAACCCATGCTGCTGGCAGCTACCAGAGACCACAGCATGTTGGGGCCGTGGTAACCAGGTATGAGATGCAAGAGTCTGGGAAGGTACATGCATCACCAGGCCACGCACTAATGCACTAACGCATTTCATCATAGTGCCCTCTGATGAAGTATGATATAAAGACAATTGAATATACCAAATAATGCTTTTTTATAAAGAATATAAGAACATATGTTCAGATGTATAAAATGTATAAAGAATCAGTGTTGCAGGTGACAATTTTCGTCGTATGCATTATCTTCCCAAGTGAAACTTTTTTCTCCATGTACTTACAACAGATACATTTATTACATGGGTAACAACCAGACCTTCTACTTAACAAAATTTTTACATTATTCGTCCAAATTTCAGAATTACCTTATTTTTGGGGTTTTCATTTACTAGGGGCTAATATACTCTTCATGTTATTTGCCCGTTTGAACACTATACTAGTTTCTTGGGGAGATTAGGTCTCAATAATGGGTCTTTAAGTAACAGATAGCAATGAGGCTCCAGGATTTTCCCTATCATGCCATTTTCTGAATTACATTTTTTACTAAAAGGTCTCTCATATTCATTGTCCTTTTCTTGCTCATGTTGTTTTACTTTTAATTACTCCTCTCTGTTCAATAATAAGGGCCGTAATCTTTCATTTTCTATCATTGCATTGTCATAACCTCTTTCCAGACTAATGCCAATAAATATTGTCATCACTTTAATTTTTCTTTAACCTAAAGAATTGAGCATATGGAACAATATTCTTCCATGCTGGTACATGGCAGCTGTTAGAAGGGATAAAACTGTTGGCATCTGTATCCTTAAAATAAGTAGAGATGTGCACCGGACATTTTTCGGGTTTTGTGTTTTGGTTTTGGATTCGGTTCCGCAGCCGTGTTTTGAATTCGGACGCGTTTTGGCAAAACCTCACTGAAAATTTTATGTCGGATTCGGGTGTGTTTTGGATTTGGGTGTTTTGTTTTTGAAAACCCCTCAAAAACAGCTTAAATCATAGAATTTGGGGGTCATTTTGATCCCATAGTATTATTAACCTCAATAACCATAATTTCCACTCATTTCCAGTCTATTCTGAACACCTCATAATATTATTTTTAGTCCTAAAATTTGCACAGAGGTCGCTGGATGACTAAGTTAAGAAACCCAAGTGGCCGGCACAAACACCTCACCCATCTAGGAGTGGCACTGCAGAGTCAGACAGGATGGCACTTAAAAAAATTGGCCCCAAACATCACATGATGCAAAGAAAAATTAAAGAAAAAAGAGGTGCAAGATGGAATTGTCCTTGGGCCCTCCCACCAACCCTTATGTTGTATAAACAGGACATGCACACTTTAACAAACCCATCATTTCAGTGACAGGGTCTGCCACACGACTGTGGCTGAAATGACTGGTTGGTTTGGGCCCCCACCAAAAAAGAAGCAATCAATCTCTCCTTGCACAAACTGGCTCTACAGAGGCAAGATGTCCACCTCCTCCTCATCGTCCGATTCCTCACCCCTTTCACTGTGTACATCCCCCTCCTCACAGATTATTAATTTGTCCCCACTGGAATCCACCATCTCAGGTCCCTGTGTACTTTCTTGAGGCAATTGATGGTGAATGTCTCCACGAAGGAATTGATTATAATTCATTTTGATGAACATCATCTTCTCCACATTTTCTGGAAGTAACCTCGTACGCCGATTGCTGACAAGGTGACCGGCTGCACTAAACACTCTTTCAGAGTACACACTGGAGGGTGGGCAACTTAGGTAAAATAAAGCCAGTTTGTGCAAGGGCCTCCAAATTGCCTCTTTTTCCTGCCAATATACGTACGGACTGTCTGACGTGCCTACTTGGATGCGGTCACTCATATAATCCTCCACCATTCTTTCAATGGTGACAGAATCATATGCAGTGACAGTAGACGACATGTCAGTAATCGTTGGCAGGTCCTTCAGTCCGGACCAGATGTCAGCACTCGCTCCAAACTGCCCTGCATCACTGCCAGTGGGTGGGCTCGGAATTCTTAGCCTTTTCCTCGCAGCCCCAGTTGCGGGAGAATGTGAAGGAGGAGCTGTTGACAGGTCACGTTCCGCTTGACTTGACAAGTGTCTCACCAGCAGGTCTTTGAACATCTGCAGACTTGTGTCTGCCGGAAAGAGAGATACAATGTAGGCTTTAAACCTAGGATCGAGCACGGTGGCCAAAATGTAGTGCTCTGATTTCAACAGATTGACCACCCGTGAATCCTGGTTAAGCGAATTAAGGGCTCCATCCACAAGTCCCACATGCCTTGCGGAATCGCTCCGTTTTAGCTCCTCCTTCAATCTCTCCAGCTTCTTCTGCAAAAGCCTGATGAGGGGAATGACCTGACTCAGGCTGGCAGTGTCTGAACTGACTTCACGTGTGGCAAGTTCAAAGGGTTGCAGAACCTTGCACAACGTTGAAATCATCCTCCACTGCGCTTGAGTCAGGTGCATTCCCCCTCCTTTGTTTATATTGTAGGTAGAGCTATAGGCTTGAATGGCCTTTTGCTGCTCTTCCATCCTCTGAAGCATATAGAGGGTTGAATTCCACCTCGTTACCACCTCTTGCTTCAGCTGATAGCGGGGCAGGTTCAGGAGTGTTTGCTGGTGCTCCAGTCTTCGGCATGCGGTGGCTGAATGCCGAAAGTGGCCCGCAATTCTTTGGGCCACCGACAGTATCTCTTGCACGCCCCTGTCGTTTTTTAAAAAATTCTGTACCACCAAATTCAATGTATGTGCAAAACATGGGACGTGCTGGAATTTGCCCAGATGTAATGCACGCACAATATTGGTGGCATTGTCCGATGTCACAAATCCCAAGGAGAGTCCAATTGGGGAAAGCCATTCTGCGATGATGTTCCTCAGTTTCCGTAAGAGGTTGTCAGCTGTGTGCCTCTTCTGGAAAGCGGTGATACAAAGCGTAGCCTGCCTAGGAACGAGTTGGCGTTTGCGAAATGCTGCTACTGGTGCCGCCGCTGCTGTTCTTGCTGCGGGAGGCAATACATCTACCCAGTGGGCTGTCACAGTCATATAGTCCTGAGTCTGCCCTGCTCCACTTGTCCACATGTCCATGGTTAAGTGGACATTGGGTACAACTGCATTTTTTAGGACACTGGTGACTCTTTTTCTGACGTAGAACCTAGATGGTATTTGGTACCGGGGACACAGTACCTCAAGCAATTCTCTAATTCCCTGTGAATTAACGGTGGATACCGGACACACGTTTAACACCAACGCAGCTGCCAAGACCTGAGTTATCCGCTTTGCAGCAAGATGACTGCTGTGATATTTCATCTTCCTCGCAATGGACTGTTGGACAGACAATTGCTTACTGGAAGTAGTACAAGTGGTCTTCCGACTTCCCCTCTGGGATGACGATCGACTCCCAGCAGCAGCAACAGCAGCGCCAGCAGCAGTAGGCGTTACACTCAAGGATGCATCGGAGGAATCCCAGGCAGGAGAGGACTCGTCAGACTTGCCAGTGACATGGCCTGCAGGACTATTGGTTTTCCTGACTAATGAGGAAATTGACACTGCGGGGGTTGGTGGTGTGGTTTGCAGGAGCTTGGTTACAAGAGGAAGGGATTTAGTTGTCAGTGGACTGCTTCCGCTGTCACCCAAAGTTTTTGAACTTGTCAACGACTTCTGATGAATGCGCTCCATGTGACGTATAAGGGAGGATGTTCCTAGGTGGTTAACGTCCTTACCCCTACTTATTACAGCTTGACAAAGGCAACACACGGCTTGACACCTGTTGTCCGCATTTCTGTTAAAATAATCCCACACCGAAGAGGTGATTATTTTTGTAATTTGACCAGGCATGTCAATGGCCATATTCGTCCCACGGACAACAGGTGTCTCCCCGGGTGCCTGACTTAAACAAACCACCTCACCATCAGAATCCTCCTTGTCAATTTCCTCCTCAGCGCCAGCAACACCCATATCCTCATCCTGGTGTACTTCAACAGTGACATCTTCAATTTTACTATCAGGAACTGGACTGTGGGTGCTCCTTCCAGCACTTACAGGGGGCGTGCAAATGGTGGAAGGCGCCACATCTTCCCGTCCAGTGTTGGGAAGGTTAGGCATCGCAACGGACACAATTGGACTCTCCTTGTGGATTTGTGATTTAGAAGAATGTACAGTTCTTTGCTGTGCTTTTGCCAGCCTAAGTCTTTTCATTTTTCTAGCGGGAGGATGAGTGCTTCCATCCTCATGTGAAGCTGAACCACTAGCAATGAACATAGGCCAGGGCCTCAGCTGTTCCTTGCCACTCCGTGTCGTAAATGGCATATTGGCAAGTTTACGCTTCTCCTCAGATGCTTTTAATTTAGATTTTTGGGTCATTTTACTGAACTTTTGTTTTTTGTATTTTACATGCTCTCTACTATGACATTGGGCATCGGCCTTCGCAGACGACGTTGATGGCATTTCATCTTCTCGGCCATGACTAGTGGCAGCAGCTTCAGCACGAGGTGGAAGTGGATCTTGATCTTTCCCTATTTTACCCTCCACATTTTTGTTCTCCATTTTTTAATGTGTGGAATTATATGCCAGTAATATATCAATAGCAATGGCCTACTATACTGTACTATATATGTATACTGTTGGTCACCAAAATGCTGCACTGTAATACTATATATACTGCTCACAAAAATGCAGCACAGATATGGAATGGATACGTGCAGTGACACAGAGCTGCAAGATACAGCAATGGCCTTCTGTACACAACTATATACTGTTGGGTCACCAAAATGCTGCACTGTAATACTATATATACTGCTCACAAAAATGCCGCACAGATATGGAATGGATACGTGAGTGACACAGAGCTGCAAGATACAGCAATGGCCTACTGTACACAACTATATACTGTTGGGTCACCAAAATGCTGCACTGTAATACTATATATACTGCTCACAAAAATGGCGCACAGATATGGAATGGATACATGCAGTGACACAGAGCTGCAAGATACAGCAATGGCCTACTGTACACAACTATATACTGTTGGGTCACCAAAATGCTGCACTGTAATACTATATATACTGCTCACAAAAATGCCGCACAGATATGGAATGGATACGTACAGTGACACAGAGCTGCAAGATACAGCAAATGGCCTACTGTACACAACTATATACTGTTGGTCACCAAAATGCTGCACTGTAATACTATATATACTGCTCACAAAAATGCCGCACAGATATTGAATGGATACGTGCAGTGACACAGAGCTTGAAGATACAGCAATGGCCTACTGTACACAACTATATACTGTTGGGTCACCAAAATTCTGCACTGTAATACTATATATACTGCTCACAAAAATGCCGCACAGATATGGAATGGATACGTGCAGTGACACAGAGCTGCAAGATACAGCAATGGCCTACTGTACACAACTATATACTGTTGGGTCACCAAAATGCTGCACTGTAATACTATATATACTGCTCACAAAAATGCAGCACAGATATGGAATGGATACTTGCAGTGACACAGAGCTGCAAGATACAGCAATGGCCTACTGTACTGTACTACTATAATTATTATATACTGGTGGTCCCCAGTCCCCACAATGCAGCACACTGATTAGATATTTGAAGCACACTGAGCACAGATATGGAGCGTTTTCAGGCAGAGAACGTAGATATTTTCAGCACACTGAGCACAGATTATTTGCAGCACACTGAGCACAGATTACGGAGCTTTTCAGGGAGAGAACGCAGCCACGTCCTCTCCGTTCAATCTCCAAAGCACGAGTGAAAATGGCGGTGACACGCGGCTCCTTATATAGAATACGAATCTTGCGAGAATCCAACAGCGGGATGATGAAGTTCGGCCGCGTTCAGGTTAACCGAGCAAGGCGGGAGGATCCGAGGCTGCCTCGGACCCATGTAAAATAGGTGAAGTTCAGGGGGGTTCGGATCCCGAGGAACCGAACCCGCTCATCTCTTAAAATAAGTTCTTGTTTTTACATCTTTTATAGGATTTGCTTTTAAAAAGATATCTAAATAGCCAATATGTTCACAATGGTATTTAAAAGTACATTTCAAATTATTGGTGTTCAAATGTATATCCCCGGTAATTTGTTCTATGCTGGTGGACTCACCATCTTAAATACGGATGAGATCATGTAGATATCTTGGGTAAAAAAAAATTATGTTTTCATTAAATGACTATGTACCAACCACAAATTTCTCCTCCCAGTTTTCCATACAATGTTTGCATACGATGGGGCAAACTTCATCCCCATCAATGTTTCTTGTTTTTGGAGATAGAACTCCCTCCTCAGAATCAAAATAGTTATGTTCAAGTTTAAATTTAATATTTTCTAAAAGGAACACTCCTTCTTTCTGGGATATTTTTGGGTCACCTATTAAGATTTTTTCCACTGCTTAATAGCAGACCCCAAAAAAATCCTTCCAGAATGCTCCCAACCAGGCTGGGGGGATTGTGGGAGTTATAGTTCCAGAATAGTTGCTGGACTTAGTCTATGCAGAAATGGCAGTATGCTAGGACCAGTGCTAGGGTATTCGGCCTCCCCCTGTAAATGATAAATTTGCGCCCTCCCATACGTAATAAAGGGATAGACGTGCATCACAAAAAGGGGTGTGGCCTCACCAGGAAGGGTTGTGACCACACAATAGTTCAATTCAAATTACACCACACAGTAACACAATCTTATTCACATTACACTGCACGTAGTGGCCATGATTCATATTGTACCACATAGTAGTGTACCTTATTCACGTTACCACACACAATAGTGCCCTTTATACACATAACTCCCACAGTAGTAGTGCCACACAGTAGTGCCTCACATAACACCCACAGTAAAAGTGCCACACATAATGCCCACAGTAGTAGTTTCCCTTACACTTATGTCCACAGGAAGGGAGAGGAAAGAGGGGGAAGTGTAGTACTTACACGGGTGATCTCCAAGAGCAGAGTAGGCCCCCAGGCAAAACAATGCACAGGGGCCCCTACCAGTGGCACATGTGTGGGAGGGGGAAGGGGTCTGCTATTGGCGGCTGTGATGACTGGGAAGGGGGGGGAACTGTCAGCGGCAGTAGCAGTGATGTTTGGGGGTGGGTGCTAGTTCAGTGCATTGCAAATGCATAGAACAAAATTTTTATTGACTTTTATTAAAGCACTGCTGCACTATGCTGCTGCTATTATTATTATTATTATTATTATTATTATTATGAAATGATTAGTAACAATGACAACTCTGCTTCTGTGCTGTGGTCACATCTCATGGCTGGGGAACTGAATGTCAGGACCACTATAACAGAGCTATCACTGTGTAATGGGAAAGCGGTTAAGATACCAGCTGTTGGGATCCCGACAGGATTAGGAGATCAACATCGGAATCCTAACCGCAAGTATAGAGAACGGTTTAGGGGTAGGGCCGTGGAGGGGGGGTAGGTTTAGATGCCACCTGAGGGGTTAGAGTTAGGCTGCGTGGGAGGGAGGAGTTTAAGGTTATGCTGCGGGGAGGGGGGTTAGGCACCACCGGGAGGAAGTTACTTTTAAGCACTAAGGGGGGAGGGTTAGGCTTCAGGGAGGGGGGCTTAGGTTTAGGCACCACTGGGGGAGGCAAGGGAAAGGCATTAAGAGGGGAGGTTAGGGTCAGGCTGTGGGAAAGGAGGGTTAGGAGATAGCATACTTACCTCACCCCAGTCAGGATTTTAAACAATGGGATGTCGGTCACACATACTGAACCCGTACAGTAGCTGCTAATAACACTGTTTACTGTCTGCCATCCGTGAGCAGGGCGCTGAGCTGCAGTAACAGAGTATAACACCGCACACCCAGGGTTCCACAGCATGCTCATTGCCAGAGGTCTCATGCTCATGGGCAGGGTTCTCATGCTCGTTGCCAGGGGTTTCATGCTCATTGCCATGGGTTTCCTGCTTGTTGTCATGGGGTTCCTGCTTATTGCCAGGGGTCTCCTGCTTGTTGCCAGGGGTCTCATGCTCATTGCCAAGGGTTTTGTGCTCGTTGTCAGCGATTTCATGGTAGAAGATGCATTTCTGCATTTTCTTCCGGCGGCGCCAGTGTTCCCTGCACTTCCACGTCACTGACAGATGCTAGAGGTCAAGTATGACTTCTAGCAGCTGTGTCCTGTGGCAGCCATTATTGGAGGACCTTTTTACACAGGGGGCAGGCGGGTGCCCCCACATCACCCAATGCTACCAAGAGACTGCGGGGGAAGCGGGGGCTAGGAACACAGAATCAAACATCATATGCATGAATCAAACTTCATAATACAAAAATAATTTAGTAGAATGCCAGATTTCATAAACAATGGGCAAAGCCATTTAAAAAGTAATGTGTTTGGTTTTGGTAGTCAGATCTTAGACGCCATACCTGAAACACAGGTTAGTTCTTCCAACACCAGCACTTCATGTAGTGCCTCACCCCCACAAACACCACCCAGATGTGGAATCTGCATAAGAGATGGATATTTACAGATATTTCCTGACAGAGCAACTTCTACTCAGCCTAATAAAATGAATAATAAAAATGCATTTTACATTTATTAAGTCAACATAGATTTCTTGAACTTTCCATGTTTCTGTAAGTATCTTCTACAGTGATGGATAATTCTTGGACCTTTTATATTTAGATGTTTTAATAATAAAAATATATTTGATATTTGCAAATTAATGCTTGCAGTATAGATGCCATGTCAAATTATGTTCACACATTTTACACATTAATATTACTGTGGAAGGTGGGGGTCATTTGTAAATACTAGTAGGGCAACAGTACATTATGGCTCACTCACTAGAAATAGTTCAATGTCACTATAGTTTTTATTACGTTATAAACCCTTCTAAGAGGGGTTACATTATGAACACACAAATATAAAAAGAAACATGAGAACTTTTGCCAGTAGTTTAATGTAGAACTGCATATAACACACCTTACTTAAGGGTATGTTTTTGACAAATGTATGGAAAACATTGGGGGTCATTCAGACCCGATCGCGCGCTGCATTTTTTCACAGCCATGCGATCGGGTCTGTACTGCGCATGCGTGTGACCCGCAATGCGCAGGCGCGACGGCTGTCTCCGGGCAGCGACGAAACGAACAAAGAAAGCGATCGCACCAGCGATCGCAAGAAGATTTACAGGAAGAAGGCTTCATGGGCGGCAACTCACCATTTTCTGGGAGTGTCCGGAAAAACGCAGGCATGCCCGGCCGTTTCCAGGGAGGGTTCCTGACGTCAGCAACATCGGGGATCGTCGCAGCGGCTGAGTAAGTCCTGGGCTGTGCAGAAACTGCACAAACTTTTGTTTGTGCAGCTCTCTGCACAGCCGATCGCACCCCTGCACAGTGATTACCCCCTCCCCTGTAGGCGGCGATTACCTGGTGCTAAAAATAGCCTGCATGTGACCAGGTCTGAATTAGGCCCAATATTTCTACTTTTAAGATGGAAACATTTTTATTCAATTATGTTCTCACAACATCTTTGATGCTGTAAAGTATACTTACAGGTGAAAAATCTTTCGATTAGTGACTGCCTGACCTGCCCCTCGCACTTTTTGTGGGCTGAGAGATGCCTGATGGTAACAAGACCCATATCTGCTCATTGTCTATTATGTCTGGGGGGAGGAGGCTTATGCAGATTATGCAATAAGCAGCAGCAGAGCACAATATCGGACAATTTGCTTGGACTATAAAACAATATTTCACCCTATTTGTCAAGGCACCAGAACCTACATTTAAATAGCCAAATCTAGTGAATTTGTGAAACTTTATACTTATGTTCAGCAGGAATCTGTAGAAGGGACAATGGTGTCAGAAGCTAGGAGCAACAGCAATAGCCTGAATCACCTGAAACTAATATAATCATTAGGGGTTCAGTTATAAAGCAACACATTTGTTAATGTCTTTAACAAATGTCTTCATACACAGCAGCCACCTGAGGATGAAGATATTGTGACAGGAGCCAGTATAGCCAGCTACATGTTATTTTTTTTCTTTTTTGCATTATGTTAAAAATTTGGTAAATCTATAGAGATGTAAATTTGACACGTCTTAATGTAAGTAAATATTAATCCATGGTTCTTGGCGTTACCGGAGGAGCACCTGTAGCAGATATGGTAAAAAGTGAGAGGACGATTTTTGTAGTTTATTACATTCTACACACTGGAGGTGCACTTAAAATTTTTATCCGATTGTCCGTTTGGGCGTTATTGTTCCTGTAACGCAAGCTACACATCGGTAATGATGTCATTATGTCAACCCCTTTTCTTCCCTTTAGGGGAGGTTTATAAAAAAAATCTAATTATATAGTTTTCCCATGTCCCACCGGAAGAATACCCATGTTAAATTTCAGCTTCCTAACATATCGGAAAGTAAGAGAATTAGTGATGAGCCAGTGAGTGAGGGAATGAGTGAGGGCTTTCACACATACACACACATGTATATATATATATTCATTGAAAGGAGGCGGCACTCAGAGACTTTTCAATATAAGTGGTGACCACTTATATTGAAAAGTCTCTGAGTGCCGCCTCCTTTCGATTAATGTATTGAGGACAGTGAGCCTATGAGGAGGGCACCATGAGCAAATATTGTTGCAGCTGAGGGCCTGTTGGAGTGCCAGATCATTCTGCTTGTATATATATATATATATATACATATATATATAGAGAGAGAGAGAGAGATCCTCCATGTATTCGGCACTCACCATTCCACAAATAGACAACGAGCTGGGTGCCTTCCTATGTATCAAACAGCGGGAACAGGGGGTCGGCGGCACTCACAGCAGTTGGATACAGAGACCAAGAAAAGGCAAACAACCTTTTAACTCAACGTTTCAATTACTATTCGAATTTTTACTCAGGAGTTCATTACAACAGTATAAAGTAACTTACCTATAAGGGAGCCCATCACCAATCACCATGTGTGCACAGCCTCCTCCTGCCTGGATGCGCCAGCGTCCAGGCCACTCTGTGTCACACCCGCGATGACGTCACTGGGCAGTGGAGAGTTGCTAAGCAACAAAAGAAACCAGGAAATAGTGCTGCATAGAGAGAGCATTACACAGGCAGTGCAAAATTTATTATAAGCTACCGCAATAAAGGTGAATATGGGCAAAGACTATAATTCAGTGTATGTTATTAGGTGTCCATGCAGGTTACTTTACATAGACAAGACTGTCAGAAAATGTAAAGAGCGTATGTCAATGCATCGCAGTTCCATACAGTTAGCCCTGGAGGCCAAACCAACTGATCAGCCAGTAGCAAAACATTTCCGTGATCATAAACATGGACTTACAACAATTCGTTACAAAATGATCGACCACATACCTGAACATCATTGAGGTGGAGACGGGGCAAAAAAATTACTTCAAGCTGAAGCAAGATGGATTTATGAACTTAACACCGTGCATCCGCACGGACTGAAAGAGCAACTTAGCTTAAATTGCTTTCTTTGATTTAGTAATTCCCATTTCTGCATTCCGTATATTATGGTCATTTAATCTATGTTTTTACACTGTAGGTTGGTCTGAATTATAGTCTTTGCCCGTATTCATCTTTATTGCAGTAGCTTATAATACATTTTGCACTGCTTGTGTAATACTGTCTCTATGCAGCACTATTTTCTGGTTTCTTTTGTTGCTTAGCAACTCTCCTCTGCCCAGTGACGTCATTGCGGGTGCGACGCAGAGCGGCCCGGACGCTGGCGCATCCAGATGGGAGGAGGCTGTGCACACATGGTGATTGGTGAAGGTTTCCTTATAGGTAAGTTACTTTATACTGTTGTAATGAACTCCTGGCGAAAATTTTTAATAGACATTGAAATGTTGAGATAAAAGGTTGTTTGCCTCTTCTTGGTCTCTGTATCCAATTGCTGTGAGTGCTGCCGACCCCCTGTTCCCGCTATATATATATATATATATATATATATATATATATATCAGCCTTATTCTTTGGTGACCTCAGCCCAATGTGTGTGCTATAGCTCACAGGACATTAGGCATGTCTGCAAGACTATAGAAAGCTACCCTTAACTTGTGCCACTGTGACAGGCTATTCAGTGCTGCCATAACCTGGGGGAGGTGCCAGGAAAAGGGTGTCAGAGACATGCCAACCAAATCAGAGATAACGGACTGGAAGGAGTCAGTGGCAAAATAATGCAGAACAGCTAGCAGCTTGTGTAGGCCTGATACCGCATGAGACAATGCAGTGTCTGGCTAAAGCTCAGTCTTTCCTGATATACTATGCATATCATCCACTGCCTATCCATGTCACCATCTACCTGTCACCCACTGATTTTCTCCATCACCCACTGCTTGGCATTCTAACCCTGTCATCCACTGCCTCTCTCCATCACCCTCTAGATCACCCACTGCCTGGCATCCTCTCTCCGTCATTCACTCCCTGTCACCCACTGCTATAACTCTCTCCCTTTAATCAACTGCCTGTCACCTTCTCCTGGTCACCCACTGCCTCTCCCTGTCACCAAATGCCTGGATCTTCTCCCTACCACCAACTGCCTCTCCCTAGCATCACCCACTGCCTCTCCCCATCTCTCTTTGCCTGCACCCGCTGCCTCTCCCAGTCACCCACAGCCTGTCGTCTTCTCCCTGTCCTGTCACTGCCTGGATTCTTCTCCCTGTCACCCACTGCCTCTCTCTAGCATCATCCACTACTGTCTCTGTTACCCAATCCCTGTCACCCTCTCTCTGTCACACACTGACTGTTACCATCTCCCCTTCACTCACTGCCCGTCACCCTTTCCTGGTCACCACTGCCTCTCCCTGTCACCCACTGACTGTTAGCCAGGGGTGTAGAGAGCTGTGTCAGGCATAGTTACTAAATTGGGGTGTGTGGCCTAATCGTGGGAGGCATGGCCACATCCACATATACAAATTAATGTAAAAAAAAAGTCTTCTTAGTGCCGCAAAGTGCAAGTTTGGGCGGCTCTATGAGCCAGGGTCTGCAAGCTGTCAGCAATCACTGTGTGTCTCTCCTGCTGCTGCTGGAGATCTCTGGTTGAGATTTCATCATCCAGATATCTCCAGCAGCAGGAAAGTGTTTTCTGGCAGCCTGCAGACCCTGGTATCTTGGACTAGCAGACTTGAAAATGGTTCAGGTGCCACAGACAGGAGGAATGAACATTAGGTATAAATAGAATCCCCAGGACACTCTCTCTCATACCCTGGGGAAGACATAGCATTGAAATGCATTGGTGGAGAGAGTTGTGCATGCCTACTGAGCTCCAATCCTAAGAAACTTGATACCAAACCATCTGTGGGACTTAGTCCGGACTCTGCACCCATTTATCAGGTCAGATGATCAATTTTTACTATCTTTTTTGACACCAGGTTGGAGTGTTAGTCTGTGCACTACCTGCATGTTTATAGATCCAAATAAATTCAGTTTTTGAAGCGTAATGTGATAGAGACCCTCATTTATCCACACATATTCCATTGCCATTAAGGGGAATTGAAAGGGATTGCTACAGAGGGCCACAAAGAGTATTCTTCCTGGATAAAGAAATCTTGATGAGCATGCTACAACATATAAAGTTGTAAGTTGGGTACGCCCCATTTGCTATCCTTTATTTGGCACTGCTGGGAGAGCTTTAGGATAGAGTGGTAATAGAAAACACCTACAGTACATTGGTGGACCAGAAAGAAACCTTTATATATGGGCCTTTCTTCACATGGGTGTGAGTATGGTACGATAATCTAATTTCACTTACTGGTGAAGGAGAATTCTTAGTCGAAATCACCTTTGTTTCTTAAATTATCTACAGTTCTGGAACATACTACACTATATTGCGTTTTTTATTTGTTTTCTCTGATTACATGAACATTGAGAACATCTTGAAAGTCCAAGAGAGAGTTGAAAACTCCATACAGATTCCGAGAATACCTATGATATGGGCAGTAATTCAGATCTGACTGCTAGGCAGCGATTTTTGCTGTCCTGCTATCAGATAGTCGCCGCCTACAGGAGGAGTGTATTTTCGCTGTGCAAGTGTGCGAACACATATGTAGCACAGCTGCACAAACTCATTTTGTGCAGTCTCTGCACTCAGATGTACAGTTCGGATCTGATCGCCCGAAAACGCACAGCAGCAATCAGATCTGAATTACCCCCATGGACTTTCTCATCTGACGTATTGTACAGTATATGTGCATATTGCAGTGCTGCTGAAGCTGGTGTAATTATCACAGGGTGCATTGTGGGTTTTTGTTACAGGTTGTTTTTTTTTAGCAAATTTGCCCAAATCGCATTTCCCATTATAAGTATGGGAAATGCAATCGAATCACTAAAAAAAAAGGTGATTTAATGATTTGGAGCAGTTTTTGTTGAAAACTGCTCCAAAAGCCCTTTAATACATTTGAGTGATACTAGAATAATGTAAAAAGGATGTGAAAACACCCTTTTTCACACTTTATTTTAGTAAAAATAATGTTAATAAATAGGCCCCTTAATCAGCCTACCAGTTTACCATAGTTACATTTTACATAAAAACACATATCATATAGATATTAGAGATGAGCGCCTGAAATTTTTCGGGTTTTGTGTTTTGGTTTTGGGTTCGGTTCCGCGGCCGTGTTTTGGGTTCGAACGCGTTTTGGCAAAACCTCACCGAATTTTTTTTGTCGGATTCGGGTGTGTTTTGGATTCGGGTGTTTTTTTCAAAAAACACTAAAAAACAGCTTAAATCATAGAATTTGGGGGTCATTTTGATCCCAAAGTATTATTAACCTCAAAAACCATAATTTACACTAATTTTCAGTCTATTCTGAATACCTCACACCTCACAATATTATTTTTAGTCCTAAAATTTGCACCGAGGTCGCTGTGTGAGTAAGATAAGCGACCCTAGTGGCCGACACAAACACCGGGCCCATCTAGGAGTGGCACTGCAGTGTCACGCAGGATGTCCCTTCCAAAAAACCCTCCCCAAACAGCACATGACGCAAAGAAAAAAAGAGGCGCAATGAGGTAGCTCGGTGAGTAAGATTAGCGACCCTAGTGGCCGACACAAACACCGGGCCCATCTAGGAGTGGCACTGCAGTGTCACGCAGGATGGCCCTTCCAAAAAACCCTCCCCAAACAGCACATGACGCAAAGAAAAAAAGAGGCGCAATGAGGTAGCTGTGTGAGTAAGATTAGCGACCCTAGTGGCCGACACAAACACCGGGCCCATCTAGGAGTGGCACTGCAGTGTCACGCAGGATGTCCCTTCCAAAAAACCCTCCCCAAACAGCACATGACGCAAAGAAAAAAAGAGGCGCAATGAGGTAGCTGTGTGAGTAAGATTAGCGACCCTAGTGGCCGACACAAACACCGGGCCCATCTAGGAGTGGCACTGCAGTGTCACGCAGGATGTCCCTTCCAAAAAACCCTCCCCAAACAGCACATGACGCAAAGAAAAAAAGAGGCGCAATGAGGTAGCTGACTGTGTGAGTAAGATTAGCGACCCTAGTGGCCGACACAAACACCGGGCCCATTTAGGAGTGGCACTGCAGTGTCACGCAGGATGTCCCTTCCAAAAAACCCTCCCCAATCAGCACATGATGCAAAGAAAAAGAAAAGAAAAAAGAGGTGCAAGATGGAATTGTCCTTGGGCCCTCCCACCCACCCTTATGTTGTATAAACAAAACAGGACATGCACACTTTAACCAACCCATCATTTCAGTGACAGGGTCTGCCACACGACTGTGACTGATATGACGGGTTGGTTTGGACCCCCCCCAAAAAAGAAGCAATTAATCTCTCCTTGCACAAACTGGCTCTACAGAGGCAAGATGTCCACCTCATCATCACCCTCCGATATATCACCGTGTACATCCCCCTCCTCACAGATTATCAATTCGTCCCCACTGGAATCCACCATCTCAGCTCCCTGTGTACTTTGTGGAGGCAATTGCTGCTGGTCAATGTCTCCGCGGAGGAATTGATTATAATTCATTTTAATGAACATCATCTTCTCCACATTTTCTGGATGTAACCTCGTACGCCGATTGCTGACAAGGTGAGCGGCGGCACTAAACACTCTTTCGGAGTACACACTTGTGGGAGGGCAACTTAGGTAGAATAAAGCCAGTTTGTGCAAGGGCCTCCAAATTGCCTCTTTTTCCTGCCAGTATAAGTACGGACTGTGTGACGTGCCTACTTGGATGCGGTCACTCATATAATCCTCCACCATTCTATCAATGTTGAGAGAATCATATGCAGTGACAGTAGACGACATGTCCGTAATCGTTGTCAGGTCCTTCAGTCCGGACCAGATGTCAGCATCAGCAGTCGCTCCAGACTGCCCTGCATCACCGCCAGCGGGTGGGCTCGGAATTCTGAGCCTTTTCCTCGCACCCCCAGTTGCGGGAGAATGTGAAGGAGGAGATGTTGACAGGTCGCGTTCCGCTTGACTTGACAATTTTGTCACCAGCAGGTCTTTCAACCCCAGCAGACTTGTGTCTGCCGGAAAGAGAGATCCAAGGTAGGCTTTAAATCTAGGATCGAGCACGGTGGCCAAAATGTAGTGCTCTGATTTCAACAGATTGACCACCCGTGAATCCTTGTTAAGCGAATTAAGGGCTCCATCCACAAGTCCCACATGCCTAGCGGAATCGCTCCGTGTTAGCTCCTCCTTCAATGTCTCCAGCTTCTTCTGCAAAAGCCTGATGAGGGGAATGACCTGACTCAGGCTGGCAGTGTCTGAACTGACTTCACGTGTGGCAAGTTCAAAGGGCATCAGAACCTTGCACAACGTTGAAATCATTCTCCACTGCGCCTGAGACAGGTGCATTCCACCTACTATATCGTGCTCAATTGTATAGGCTTGAATGGCCTTTTGCTGCTCCTCCAACCTCTGAAGCATATAGAGGGTTGAATTCCACCTCGTTACCACTTCTTGCTTCAGATGATGGCAGGGCAGGTTCAGTAGTTTTTGGTGGTGCTCCAGTCTTCTGTACGTGGTGCCTGTACGCCGAAAGTGTCCCGCAATTCTTCTGGCCACCGACAGCATCTCTTGCACGCCCCTGTCGTTTTTAAAAAAATTCTGCACCACCAAATTCAAGGTATGTGCAAAACATGGGACGTGCTGGAATTTGCCCATATTTAATGCACACACAATATTGCTGGCGTTGTCCGATGCCACAAATCCACAGGAGAGTCCAATTGGGGTAAGCCATTCCGCGATGATCTTCCTCAGTTGCCGTAAGAGGTTTTCAGCTGTGTGCGTATTCTGGAAACCGGTGATACAAAGCGTAGCCTGCCTAGGAAAGAGTTGGCGTTTGCGAGATGCTGCTACTGGTGCCGCCGCTGCTGTTCTTGCGGCGGGAGTCCATACATCTACCCAGTGGGCTGTCACAGTCATATAGTCCTGACCCTGCCCTGCTCCACTTGTCCACATGTCCGTGGTTAAGTGGACATTGGGTACAGCTGCATTTTTTAGGACACTGGTGACTCTTTTTCTGAGGTCTGTGTACATTTTCGGTATCGCCTGCCTAGAGAAAAGGAACCTAGATGGTATTTGGTACCAGGGACACAGTACCTCCAACAAGTCTCTAGTTGGCTCTGCAGTAATGATGGATACCGGAACCACGTTTCTCACCACCCAGGATGTCAAGGCCTCAGTTATCCGCTTTGCAGTAGGATGACTGCTGTGATATTTCATCTTCCTCGCAAAGGACTGTTGGACAGTCAATTGCTTGGTGGAAGTAGTAAAAGTGGTCTTACGACTTCCCCTCTGGGATGACCATCGACTCCCAGCAGCAACAACAGCAGCGCCAGCAGCAGTAGGCGTTACACGCAAGGATGCATCGGAGGAATCCCAGGCAGGAGAGGACTCGTCAGAATTGCCAGTGACATGGCCTGCAGGACTATTGGCATTCCTGGGGAAGGAGGAAATTGACACTGAGGGAGTTGGTGGGGTGGTTTGCGTGAGCTTGGTTACAAGAGGAAGGGATTTACTGGTCAGTGGACTGCTTCCGCTGTCGGCCCAAGTTTTTGAACTTGTCACTGACTTATTATGAATGCGCTGCAGGTGACGTATAAGGGAGGATGTTCCGAGGTGGTTAACGTCCTTACCCCTACTTATTACAGCTTGACAAAGGGAACACACGGCTTGACACCTGTTGTCCGCATTTCTGGTGAAATACTTCCACACCGAAGAGCTGATTTTTTTGGTATTTTCACCAGGCATGTCAACGGCCATATTCCTACCACGGACAACAGGTGTCTCCCCGGGTGCCTGACTTAAACAAACCACCTCACCATCAGAATCCTCCTGGTCAATTTCCTCCCCAGCGCCAGCAACACCCATATCCTCCTCATCCTGGTGTACTTCAACACTGACATCTTCAATCTGACTATCAGGAACTGGACTGCGGGTGCTCCTTCCATCACTTGCAGGGGGCGTGCAAATGGTGGAAGGCGCATGCTCTTCACGTCCAGTGTTGGGAAGGTCAGGCATCGCAACCGACACAATTGGAGTCGGACTCTCCTTGTGGATTTGGGATTTCGAAGAACGCACAGTTCTTTGCGGTGCTACTGCTTTTGCCAGCTTTAGTCTTTTCATTTTTCTAGCGAGAGGCTGAGTGCTTCCATCCTCATGTGAAGCTGAACCACTAGCCATGAACATAGGCCAGGGCCTCAGCCGTTCCTTGCCACTCCGTGTGGTAAATGGCATATTGGCAAGTTTACGCTTCTCCTCCGACAATTTTATTTTAGGTTTTGGAGTCCTTTTTTTACTGATATTTGGTGTTTTGGATTTGACATGCTCTGTACTATGACATTGGGCATCGGCCTTGGCAGACGACGTTGCTGGCATTTCATCGTCTCGGCCATGACTAGTGGCAGCAGCTTCAGCACGAGGTGGAAGTGGATCTTGATCTTTCCCTAATTTTGGAACCTCAACATTTTTGTTCTCCATATTTTAATAGGCACAACTAAAAGGCACCTCAGGTAAACAATGGAGATGGATGGATTGGATACTAGTATACAATTATGGACGGGCTGCCGAGTGCCGACACAGAGGTAGCCACAGCCGTGAACTACCGCACTGTACTGTGTCTGCTGCTAATATATAGACTGGTTGATAAAGAGATAGTATACTCGTAACTAGTATGTATGTATAAAGAAAGAAAAAAAAACCACGGTTAGGTGGTATATACAATTATGGACGGGCTGCCAAGTGCCGACACAGAGGTAGCCACAGCCGTGAACTACCGCACTGTACTGTGTCTGCTGCTAATATATAGACTGGTTGATAAAGAGATAGTATACTCGTAACTAGTATGTATGTATAAAGAAAGAAAAAAAAACCACGGTTAGGTGGTATATACAATTATGGACGGGCTGCCGAGTGCCGACACAGAGGTAGCCACAGCCGTGAACTACCGCACTGTACTGTGTCTGCTGCTAATATATAGACTGGTTGATAAAGAGATAGTATACTCGTAACTAGTATGTATGTATAAAGAAAGAAAAAAAAACCACGGTTAGGTGGTATATACAATTATGGACGGGCTGCCGAGTGCCGACACAGAGGTAGCCACAGCCGTGAACTACCGCACTGTACTGTGTCTGCTGCTAATATAGACTGGTTGATAAAGAGATAGTATACTCGTAACTAGTATGTATGTATAAAGAAAGAAAAAAAAACCACGGTTAGGTGGTATATACAATTATGGACGGGCTGCCGAGTGCCGACACAGAGGTAGCCACAGCCGTGAACTACCGCACTGTACTGTGTCTGCTGCTAATATAGACTGGTTGATAAAGAGATAGTATACTCGTAACTAGTATGTATGTATAAAGAAAGAAAAAAAAACCACGGTTAGGTGGTATATACAATTATGGACGGGCTGCCGAGTGCCGACACAGAGGTAGCCACAGCCGTGAACTACCGCACTGTACTGTGTCTGCTGCTAATATAGACTGGTTGATAAAGAGATAGTATACTCGTAACTAGTATGACTATAAAGAAAGAAAAAAAAAACACGGTTAGGTGGTATATACAATTATGGACGGGCTGCCGAGTGCCGACACAGAGGTAGCCACAGCCGTGAACTACCGCACTGTACTGTGTCTGCTGCTAATATAGACTGGTTGATAAAGAGATAGTATACTCGTAACTAGTATGTATGTATAAAGAAAGAAAAAAAAACCACGGTTAGGTGGTATATACAATTATGGACGGGCTGCCGAGTGCCGACACAGAGGTAGCCACAGCCGTGAACTACCGCACTGTACTGTGTCTGCTGCTAATATAGACTGGTTGATAAAGAGATAGTATACTCGTAACTAGTATGACTATAAAGAAAGAAAAAAAAACCACGGTTAGGTGGTATATACAATTATGGACGGGCTGCCGAGTGCCGACACAGAGGTAGCCACAGCCGTGAACTACCGCACTGTACTGTGTCTGCTGCTAATATATAGACTGGTTGATAAAGAGATAGTATACTCGTAACTAGTATGTATGTATAAAGAAAGAAAAAAAAACCACGGTTAGGTGGTATATACAATTATGGACGGGCTGCCGAGTGCCGACACAGAGGTAGCCACCGCCGTGAACTACCGCACTGTACTGTGTCTGCTGCTAATATAGACTGGTTGATAAAGAGATAGTATACTCGTAACTAGTATGTATGTATAAAGAAAGAAAAAAAAACCACGGTTAGGTGGTATATACAATTATGGACGGGCTGCCGAGTGCCGACACAGAGGTAGCCACAGCTGTGAACTACCGCACTGTACTGTGTCTGCTGCTAATATATAGACTGGTTGATAAAGAGATAGTATACTCGTAACTAGTATGTATGTATAAAGAAAGAAAAAAAAACCACGGTTAGGTGGTATATACAATTATGGACGGGCTGCCGAGTGCCGACACAGAGGTAGCCACAGCCGTGAACTACCGCACTGTACTGTGTCTGCTGCTAATATATAGACTGGTTGATAAAGAGATAGTATACTCGTAACTAGTATGTATGTATAAAGAAAGAAAAAAAAACCACGGTTAGGTGGTATATACAATTATGGACGGGCTGCCGAGTGCCGACACAGAGGTAGCCACAGCCGTGAACTACCGCACTGTACTGTGTCTGCTGCTAATATAGACTGGTTGATAAAGAGATAGTATACTCGTAACTAGTATGTATGTATAAAGAAAGAAAAAAAAACCACGGTTAGGTGGTATATACAATTATGGACGGGCTGCCGAGTGCCGACACAGAGGTAGCCACAGCCGTGAACTACCGCACTGTACTGTGTCTGCTGCTAATATAGACTGGTTGATAAAGAGATAGTATACTCGTAACTAGTATGACTATAAATAAAGAAAAAAAAACCACGGTTAGGTGGTATATACAATTATGGACGGGCTGCCGAGTGCCGACACAGAGGTAGCCACAGCCGTGAACTACCGCACTGTACTGTGTCTGCTGCTAATATAGACTGGTTGATAAAGAGATAGTATACTACTAATATTATATATACTGGTGGTCAGGTCACTGGTCACTAGTCACACTGGCAGTGGCACTCCTGCAGCAAAAGTGTGCACTGTTTAATTTTAATATAATATTATGTACTCCTGGCTCCTGCTATAACCTATAACTGGCACTGCAGTGCTCCCCAGTCTCCCCCACAATTATAAGCTGTGTGAGCTGAGCACAGTCAGATATATATATACATTGATGCAGCACACTGGGCTGAGCAGTGCACACAGATATGGTATGTGACTGAGTCACTGTGTGTATCGTTTTTTTCAGGCAGAGAACGGATATATTAAATAAAACAAACAACTGCACTGTCTGGTGGTCACTGTGGTCGTCAGTCACTAAACTCTGCACTCTCTTCTACAGTATCACAGCCTCAGGTCAATCTCTCTCTCTCTCTCTCAACCCTAATCTAAATGGAGAGGACGCCAGCCACGTCCTCTCCCTATCAATCTCAATGCACGTGTGAAAATGGCGGCGACGCGCGGCTCCTTATATAGAATCCGAGTCTCGCGATAGAATCCGAGCCTCGCGAGAATCCGACAGCGTCATGATGACGTTCGGGCGCGCTCGGGTTAACCGAGCAAGGCGGGAAGATCCGAGTCGCTCGGACCCGTGAAAAAAAACATGAAGTTCGGGCGGGTTCGGATTCAGAGAAACCGAACCCGCTCATCTCTAATAGATATCTTACTTATTAACATTAAACCGTTCTTGCAGTCCAATAATCTATTGAGCATCCAGCTATATTCAATGTATATATATGTCAGGTAGAGATGAGCAGGTTCGGTTCTCAGAAAACTGAGTAAAAATTCAGGGGTGCAGTGAAAATAAATGTATACTGGCCCTGTCTTGTATGCTGTAAAAATACAGGGGTGCAGTGAAAATAAATATACAATGACCCTGTCTTGTATGCTGTAAAAATTCAGGGGTGCAGTGAAAATAAATGTACAATGGCCCTGTCTTGTATGCTGTAAAAATACAGGGGTGCAGTGAAAATAAATGTACACTGGCCCTGTTTTGTATGCTGTCAAAATTCAGGGGTGCACTGAAAATAAATGTACACTGGCCCTGTCTTGTATGCTGTCAAATTCAGGGGTGCAGTGAAAATAAATGTACACTGGCCCTGTCTTGTATGCTGTCAAAATTCAGGGGTGCACTGAAAATAAATGTACACTGGCCCTGTCTTGTATGCTGTCAAAATTCAGGGGTGCTGTGAAAATAAATGTACATCGGCCCTGTCTTGTATGCTGTTAAAATTCAGGTGAGCTGTGAAAATAAATGTACATTGGCCCTGTCTTGCATGATGTAAACATTCAGGGGTGCAGTGAAAATAAATGTACACTGGCCCTGTCTTGTATGCTGTAAAAATTCAGGGGTGCTGTGAAAATAAATGTATTTTGGCCCTGTCTTGTATGCTGTAAAAATCAGGGGTGCTGTGAAAATAAATGTATTTTGGCCCTGTCTTGTATGCTGTAAAAATACAGGTATGCTGTGAAAATAAATGTACACTGGCCCTGTCTTGTATGCTGTAAAAATACAGGGGTGCTGTGAATATCAAGGGGTGCTGGCCCTGTCTTGTATGCTGTAATATTACAGGGGTGCTGTGAAAATACAGAGGTGCTGGCCCTGTCCTGTATGCTGTAAAAATACAGGGGTGCTTTGGGTGCTGGCCCTGTATTGTATGCTTTAAAAATGCAGGGGTTTAGTGAACATAAATGGACACTGGCCCTGTTTTGTATGCTGTAAAAATTCATGGGTGCTGTGAAAATAAACGTACATCGGCCCTGTCTTGTATGTTGTAAAAATACAGGGGTGCTGTGAAAATACAGGGGTGCTGGCACTGTCCTGTATACTGTAAAAATACAGGGGTGCTTGCCCTGTCTTGCATACTGTAAAATTACAGGGGTGTTGTGAAAATACAGGGGTGTTCGCACTGTCCTGTATACTGTAAAAATACAGGGTGCTAGCACTGTCCTGTATGCTGTAAAAATGCAGGGGTGCTTTGAATATAAAGGGGTGCTGGCCCTGTCTTGCATATTGTAAAATTACAGGGGTGTTGTGAAGATACAGGGGTGCTGGCACTGTCCTGTATACTGTAAAAATACAGGGGTGTTGAGAAAATAAATTTACACTGGCCCTGTCTTGTATGCTGTCAAAAAGCAGGGGTACAGTGAACATAAATGGACACTGGCCCTGTCTTGTATGCTATAAACATGCAGGGGTGCTGTGAAAATAAATGTACACTGGCCCTGTCTTGTATGCTGTAAAATTTCAGGGGTGCTGTTAAAATAAATGTACACTGGCCCTGTCTTGTATGCTGTAAAAATACAGGGCTGCTGTAAATATAAAGGGGTTCAGGCCCTGTCCTGTATACTTTAAAAATACAGGGGTGCTGTGAATATACAGGGGTGCTGGCACTGTGTTGTATGCTGTTTAATTACAGGGGTGTTGTGAAAATACAGGGGTGCTGTCACTGTCCTTTATGCTGTAAAATTACAGGGGTGCTGTGAAAATAAAGGGGCACTGTTCTGTGTGCTGTAATAATAAAGTGGTGCTGCCCTATGAAATGGAGAACAAAAATTTGGAGAAAAAAATTGTGAAAGATCAGGAATCACTTCCAGTTCCTAGTACTAGTGCTGAAGCTGCTGCTGCCACCAGTCATGACATTGACGATGCAATTCCATCAACGTCGTCTGCTAAGGCCAATGCCCAATGTCATAGAGGGCAAATATTAAGAACAAAAAAAACCCTGAAATTATCTGATAAGAAACGTAAAATTGACAAAATGCTATTCACAACACAAAGTGTCAAGGAAAGAGAAGGCTTTGGCCTATATTCATAACTGTTGGCTCAGCTTTTCATGAAGATGAAAGCCCTCCTCCCTCTCAAAAAATAAAAAAAATAAAACTTGTTAAAGCACAGGAAAAAAAAAACTGTGCGTTCAGAGATATCACAAATCCCCAAGGAGAGTCCAAGTGTGTTTGCAGTTGCGATGTCTAGGCCTGACCTTCACAACACTATATGGGAAGAGGAGGCTCCATTTGCACGCTGGAGAAGCACCGCCAGTCCAGTTGCTGATATTGAGATTGAGGATGCCACTGTAGAAGTACACTAGGATGAGGAGGATATTGGTGTAGCTGGCGCTGAAGAGGAAGTTGACGAGCATTCTGATGATGATGTGGTTTGTTTGAATAAGGCACCAGTGGAGACAGTTGTTGGCCATGGGATAAAACAGCCCATTGGCCAACAACTGTCTCTCGGTGTGGAATTATTTATCTGCAAATCCAGACAACAGGTGTCAAGCAATCTGTTGCCTTTGTCAGTCCATAATAAGTAGGGGTAAGGACATTAACCACTTAGGAACATCCTCCCTTATACGTCACCTGCAGCGCATTCATCGTAAGTCATTGTCAAGTTCAGAAACATTGGGTAATAGCGTAAGCAGTCCACTGACACCTAAATGATGTGGGCTGTTTAAATATTATTTCTCTGTGAGGATGTAAACACTGAAGGGGGGGACATCTTGCCTCTGTAGAGCCAGTTTGTGCAAGCAGAGATTAATTGCTTCTTTTTTGGTGGGGACTCAAACAAAGCAATCATTTCAGCCACAGTCGTATGGCAGACCCTGTCACTGAAATGATTGGTTTGTTAAAGTGTGCATGTCCTGTTTATACAATATAAGGGTGGGTGGGAGGGCCCAAGGACAATTCCATCTTGCAAGTCTTTTCTTTGTCTGTACATCATTCCAGGGGTGCTGCCCTATATGGGGTGCTGCCCCACTGCCATTTAAGTCCAGGGGTGCTGTTGCCTGTCTGCTGTGCTGTGTAATTCTCCAGGGGTGCTGCCTATCTGCTGTATAAGTCCAGAGGTGCTGTCGTATAATTCCAGGGGTGCTGCTGTACTTGATCCTAGGTTTAAATGAAAGCCTAGAGCAAAATATGAAACAAGCTTCAACATCACAAACATATTTGTGAAATGTAAATGCCAAATTGCTTTCTAACAAATATTTAAAATGCCCGCTCTAATATATACTGTGGATACCTGCGCATCTTATTACCATGTGCTATGAATGTGCGCTATACATCGCAAAACACTGCATCCCATAAGAGAAAACAATACACCCACACATTATCTGAGTTCCAAAGCTCATTGATGTATATATTTGTTATTAAAAGGATATGTATTCAATATATCACAATGTACAGTATATATATAGTTACATGGTTACAATTTACACAGGAAGCAGGAATCCATACAGTTACAGGCCAGCGATACAATTACCATCTCCCTCAATGCTCACTACGCTCCCCCCTCCATGCTCAAAGGAGCAGAGTATCGGCAGAAACCCATCTCGTTCAGGACCCATGGGAAAAAGCACGCTTCCGTGTGTCTCTTCAGCAATACACACTGAGTCTCTTGGGGGCATATACAGATCTCTTGTAACTAGTCTAGGGGAGGGAACTTTCTCATTCATGATGAGTCATTGGGGGTAATTCCAAGTTGATCGCAGCAGGACATTTTTTAGCAGTTGGGCAAAACCATGTGCACTGCAGGGGAGGCAGATATAACGTGCAGAGAGAGATAGATTTGGGTGTGGTGTGTTCAATCTGCAATCTAAATTGCAGTGTAAAAATAAAGCAGCCAGTATTTACCCTGCACAGAAACAAAATAACCCACCCAAATCTAACTCTCTCTGCAAATGTTATATCTGCCTCCCCTTCAGTGCACATGGTTTGCCCAACTGCTAAAAAATTTCCTGCTGCGATCAACTTGGAATTACCACCATTGATCAGTTCATATGCAAGCAATGTCCAGCCTTAATAGTGTAATTACAAGAGATAGAGACTGGCTCCAGGCTACAATCATGCTGTCTTCCAGGAAATCCATTGTTCTAATAAGAGTGACTTTAGCTTTCATACATTTAATCATATCTACTTGTTGCAATGAGCTACAACTTAATAACAGGCATCAAATTGATATCCACGTTAATCTGGTTGCTTTAACACCAAACACGACATGTCCATCTTGCTTCGTTCCAATAATACACATACATGACGTTACTCCATTATATAATTTTAAAACATTATGATGTCTGTCACTTGATATGTTATAATTATGTGCTGTATGAAATATGTGTTGAATCTATCTTTGTGGCATGTCTGTGTAAATGCATATGTTACCTTATATTGCTGTGCTCACTGTGCGTATTTGCAAGCATAGCGACTCATAATGTGTGGAGTCTGTATGTTATCTCTATGTAATATTTTTGACTTCGACAGTCCACCCTTTGGCAGTAAACAATAACTGCCATAAATTATTAACATAAGAAAAATATTTCAGACAATAATCGGTGACCTAGACACACGTATGTATTCATTTCACAAATCAGACATTTGACTATATTTGGGGAAGACAGGGAGGAGGACGAGACATCCTCTATATGCACTTGGCGGTCACGGGACCACTGGTTGGGTGTGGGACAACATTCAACCTATAGAGTATGCTGGGACAGTGCTTTGGCCTATAATGTCTGATTTGGATGAACATGTCACACATACATGTACCTACATTTTTGTACACTGATGTTCGGATTCGATTGAGGTTCTGCTGGGTAGGGGGAGAAAACACAAACAAATCGTGAAAGTGACATATAAAATTTTCATGATTTACATATTCCTATAATTTTTTGAACATTGTTTCCATTTCTGGAACGTATGGTCCTTCCTAGATAACATAAACCTTCGGAGTTCGGGGAGAGCCACTCATAAACCTTTCTTCCACATATATTAATGAGCTCTTTATCTGCTATGTGTGAATAGCCATTGTCTGATTGTTCCTGATTACCTCCCAATTTCCTGAAATTGGTGAGATTTAAACATACCAAGGATTTATCTATGGTACTGGTGGATCTTAAGGCTAGGGGGTCTAGTTATATTATATTCTTTGTCCACTGGTCCCCTCCCCCTTCCGTGTAATTCAAGTACCTCAGCTAACTCTAAAAAAAATATGGCACTAATCCTGCATCTTTTCGTCTTAGAGGTACCTGTGAGCACATCTAGCATTCTGTTTGGTTTAAGACCTTACCCACTAGTGAGTGGTAATCACTCAAGGAATATCTGTCACCTTATTGCTAGACTGACATCTCTGGATGCTCTCATCTTCAAATATGGGGTCACAATAACTACAAAATACAGTATTCCTCAGACAATAGCCTATCACGTTACCTCCGAACTCCGTAACTACTAGACCTTTGATTTTCTCTGGCTTTAACAAACTGATCGGCTAATCCTGGGATCCTATAAGGAAATCACTCCTTCCTCCAGAACCAGTTCCAGTCCCACACTTGACTCCTCATGAAAAACCTTGCAAAAATAGAATGTCCTGAAAAAAAAAATGTTTGTCAGCGGGAAAGAGAGAAACGAGAAATAGAACAAAACAACTCTTGTTCATAGCAACGACTGGTCTTTCTGTAATACTTTAGTACGCTCAGGTAGTGTTCAACAGTGCCGTCTCTCAGTCTTCACGGAACAGACTCTCTGGTGATACTTTTGCGATCTCACTCCATTTACGAGTTCCTTCCGGACTACCGACTTTCCTGCAATGGGAATCGTGGACCCAAGTCTCTCTCTCGGCTACTTTCACTGGGATAGTGCTGTCATCAAAACTTGGTATGGTCCTTGCCACCTGTCTATTAGGCAACCTGAGTGTAAGAACAATCACACAGTCTCTTGGTTCACAATCAAGACAGTTAGTATTTGGCATACCAGGAATCAACAGTTTCAAGTTCTTTTGTCAAGTTCTCAAATGCTAGCTCATCTCAATAAGGTACTGTACTGTCACCTCATTGGTGTATTTCTGATCATTGTGCGGATCAATCATGACATGAGGTTGTCTTCCAAAAACAACAAAAAAATACAAAAACAAAAACAAAAATTTAGAAGAGGGTGATTCGTTAAGTGAAGATCTGGGAGTGGTTCCGATGCTACATAATACTAGTGGCAGTGTCTATGACCACAATAGTCCAGTATCACTTTGCTCCTACTTTTAGGGGTACCATATCTATACACAAATTTCTGCGCAATTTTCTTTGCGGTAAACACAGAAGCATCCATGGCGGCAGGAAATGCCTCTACCCAGTTTGAGAAAACATCAGTGCACACCAATACATAACAATAATTCTAAAGGGTGTTAACTGTACGAAGTCGATTTGTATTACCTGAAAAGGTCCATCTGCAGGAGGGATATGGGATGGCTCTATTAGTACTACCTTACCAAATGTTCTTCCTCATGCAAGTAAGACAGGTCATTGCTTTCCTGCTTGCCTGAGAAGAAAACCCTGGTACACGCCAGTAAGCTCTTACCAATTTGCACATACCTTCCTTACCCTAGGTGAGTCAGATCATATGCCGCTTCAGCTAGGCTTGGGAGATATGTCCTGGGGGCCACTGGCTTACCATGTCCATCTCTCCAGAGTCCTGGGGACTCCTAACCATACCCCTTCGACTTCCAGACCTCCTTTTCCTGTAGTGAACACAAATTTTTATCTTAATTTAACTGTTGTGTGTTTGCAATGTAGAGTACCATGAGCATAACTAAAAAAAAAACATCTCTAGAGGAGAGAAAGAAGGAGAAAATGAAAAAGAAAATGTCAGGTTTGGCATTCACCAACAGGCATATCAGTGTCTATACAAAATTTCCCTTCACCAGTATTCTCATCCTTCCTCCACCCTTTGTGCATGACAAGGCACACTGCAGTAATACTGGTGTTATCGTGCTGGTGAGATATACTGGGTTCGGGCAGAACTCTGAAGGACCAATTAGGCATGTAGTGTTTGAACTGTAATCGGGTCCACGTATTGTACCACCCTATGTGACGCAAAAGATGAAGAGGAAACTGTGGAGAAACAGAATAGAGGTTGGTGACAGATGAGTTTGTAGAGGTGGAGAAGATTTTATTAAAATGACAACTGGATTGGGCACTACGGGGAATTGACTCTCAACTATCTTGTTTATCCCCCTTAGATCCTGCACTAGCCTGTAACCCCTCCCCCCACTCTTTTTTCACAGGGAAGATGGGACAATTGGCTGTGCTGGACATCCTGACTAGGATGCCCTGCTGTAGCAGCCGCTCTATGACGGGGTACACTCCTAATTCTACCTCTGGCTTTAGAGGATACTCAGGGATTTTTGGAGCTATCCTGCCACCTTTTATTTGTACTACTACTGGGGCTACATCAGCCATCAATCCAGTGTCCTTTCCATCTTAAGTTCATAGGGAACCCGGTATCTTGTGAGATAATTTTCTCTACCTGTGATGGACATGAATCTAGAACAGTGTAATGAAACATTAGTCTTCGTGGGTGTCTAACATACTTTGTACTTCCTGAGCGGGAGCACATTATATGTATTTCACATTTAACAAAATCTCTGTCGATTAAGTTAGTCAGGGGCCAATGCTGTTAGGAAAAAGAAGGAAAGGAAAGGGTTTAGCATTGTGGTGGCCCAATCGTAACTTCAGCAGGTTTTTGTCAGAGGGTAATGTTGGACTTCTTTCGTTCCTCCCATTTGCCGAATTAGTGTTTTCCAGTGATCTTATCCAGACGGAGAATTTTCTAGTACTGCAAAAGACAAAAAGAGGAAAAAAATTAACAGGCTTCTAGGTCATGCGAAGTATTCATTCAATCCTTCTCATCCCGTATTAAGGGTCTGTACATGGTCCAACAAACATTTCCGAGCTCATCTTGACTAGGGGCATTATTAGGAATGAATACTTCTTATATGGTAACTAAAAGAAATACCCGGGGGTTACTTGTCTCTGTCCGCTTTCCTACTGGCAAATACTAATGTGCGGACAGGTTTTTCTCCATTTCTGACGTTACTTTCTTGATTTTTATTTTAGTTTTGTGTTTTGCTATATATGTACACGAATGACACCATACTTACCAGTTCCACTGGTCTCAGCCACTTCCCCTGCAGGCTACTGCCCTTCTTTTACCGGTTGGATACTCCTCTGAGTGCATGAGAAATGGCAGAAACCAGTCAGGTCGCCTTCTCCTCCTAGATAAAACTTCGACATTCATTAGTACATATATAGGTTACATTCATATTTTTAATATTTTTATTATTTTCTATAGTTTGTATGCTGGCCGTAACTGCTTCCACATCTACATATGGCGGTGTACTTGCTTTCTCTTTTTCTTCCTACTTGTTTATTGTTGCTACTAGTTCAAATAATTCTTATATTTCCGTTCTTGTCTTATATGACTTTGGTTAGACATACCACCTGCAATACCTTAGGATCAAACTCACCAACCCCAGGGAATGATACCCTATCTTCAGCAGTCATACGCACCCATTCATTGCAATAAGCCTCTGTGTGTGGATCATATTTCCCACACATAATAAACCTTGCTGACCCTCTCGGCCGCAATTCTCCAGCCTGAACCCTGCATACTGAACGTCTCTCACTTGAGCAACTGGCTCCCATATTTGTGGTCCTTTTCCCACAAACACCAAAATACTCAATGCAAGCAGACGGTGAAAGTTACTCGAGCGCCTTTCACACGCTCTCGCCCATGCTGGCCAGTACAACGATACACTGTCGATAGTGGATCGCAATGTACCCAACTTAGGGCTCCTATAAGACCTCACAGCACCGCAATTTTTTTCGGTGGAGGTTCTGTTGGAATATTTTCCTGAGTGAGGCAGCGAAAAATTCCTTTTGGTATCTTTCCATTGGAATTTTTGTAGGGTGAAAAACAGAGAAATTAGATAACTATTGTTCACCCTTTCCAATGGACTTCCACAAGGGAGATTTCCCGACGTTATCAAAGAAAACCCCCTTTGTCTATACAATCACGTCTGCGTATGCTTTTCCACAGCGCCTATGACACAATGGTATCACGTTGTGCTGTGTAGAACACATGGACGTGCGATTCAATCACACAGCCTATAGATACTAGTAATCTATATGCCCTACGATTTCTGTATACCACCTAGAACACCTAGACCACTCCAGATCACCTAGTAGTTTGGGACACCTTGACCACTCCAGATCAC
This sequence comes from Pseudophryne corroboree, assembly GCF_028390025.1. NCBI lineage: Eukaryota > Metazoa > Chordata > Amphibia > Anura > Myobatrachidae > Pseudophryne > Pseudophryne corroboree. The sequence goes on along the minus strand of NC_086452.1, from coordinate 160,369,978 downwards.
CTACTCCACCTAGTTGTAATCACGTAAGGTAGCGAACCCTACGCGACCGGGCCTCTACTAACCCAGTGTTTCCTACGGGATCCCGAATTCCGGGGTTCAGCTCCACTCACTCGGCTTTCACTCACTCAAATACACCTTGTTTTTCTTTTCTGTACAGAAAATACCACTCCCTCCGATTGATGGTTTTAACCCAAAAGCAGTACCGTCTAAACAAAGTCTTACACTAATCTGCTTTTGAAATCGGATAGTAATGTGCTATTGTATTAAATGTATACTATCCCGCCTTTAATTGAACAATTATCGTGTGATTTGTACTTAGCGTCCGTAATCCTACGCAACCTTGCATAAACACGTGACCGTGCGTGCCTTTACGCTATGTGCGCTCCTGTACTTTGTCCGTACCGCGTGTACAACGTACGTCCGCAATTCAACAAACCACACAGTCTCTATAAATGTGAGCAGTACTAATTATAATCACTCACTTAACACAACCCACACTTATTCTGTATAAACCTTAACAACCAGGCCAGAACTGCATTTTGTGTTTTATAATTACACCCTTAAATACATTTATTTCAAATTTATCTATATAGCAAACAAATGTATCCGATTTCACACATATCTATAATGACTACAATAACCTATGATTTAAATGCTATGATTCAGATTGGATAGCTATCTTGCTGAACATACACTGATATAAATATACACATAATTATAATAATATTATATATATATATATATATATATATATATATATATATACACACACTATATACTGCACTTCTATGAAACCACTTCATATGTATTTGTGGGCACACTGAATGACTAGATTCTCTCAGGGCCTCTAATTTGCATATCAAAGATATTTGCCTTGCCTATACTAAAAAAAAGTAGTCACACAAGTTAATTTGCATTTCAATAGCTATCCTACCCTAGTAAGCAGACTCTACAAGTCTTGGAAGAAGAAGAAAAACAAAACTCTTTTTTTCCTTTTTCTATCTATGTGCAACCCCCCACTTGATGTAAGGTTATTACACACAGACAAGAGGGAAAAAAACATTCACTTACCTCACCATTTACTCTCACTAGGCCCAAATGAAACTATTTGTAATTGATTATGGCATGGGTTAAATAAATTCATTGGTAACTCATAAATGGTGCTGGATTTGTAGATATGTGGAAATTTTGTGACAAAGGAAACTGATTGTTCTGAGCAGACTGCAAATCAACTATTTAGAAAGTGACTTTCCTAAAATGGCCACTGCTGCTCCCCCTTCCACATCCATGAGGCTTACACAAGATGGTGGACACGCCATGTGGCTAGGCCAAAATGGAGGACAGACCATGCAGCTCCTTTGTCACAAAGAAATCACACTCTATACAGGCACCAAAGTTTAAAAAAATATATACACATTTTCTCAGCATGCTAACACAGCTATATTATGGCTATGCAGCAACTTTTAAATGTACTTTAAATTTACTTAGCAGATAAACAATCCAATCTGAATCAAACACAATATGACTTATTTGAACTTTGATTTGCAACAATAAAAATATGCTTTAGCATCTTAAATATTATGCGAAACACACTGTTCCTTGAATTTCATATCAGCGCCTTACTAATAACACAACAGAACACACGGATGTGATTTGTCAGCATCACGATGCATCCACCGTTAGCTGGTCGACCACAGCGTCATGTTTGTAATGTACAGTGCATCATTAAGAACATGATATCGCGGTTCCGAGCCCCATCTATAAATGCCAAATTGCTTTCTAACAAATATTTAAAATGCCCGCTCTAATATATACTATGGACGCCTGCGCATCTTATTACCATGTGCTATGAATGTGTGCAATACATCGCAAAACACTGCATCCCATAAGAGAAAACAATACACCTACACATTATCTGAGTTCCAAAGCTCATTGATGTATATATTTGTTATTAAAAGGATATGTATTCGATCTAAAAAAGGGGTGCTCTGGGTGTGGCCTAGCCGGCATCAGGGAAAGCTGGGAATCACTGGAGCTCCGGGCTGAATCTCCTTTTTATATGTGCCCAGACCTAATAACAAAACACCCGGCTGCTCCCTACCCACACATCAACAACTGCTGACCTGTCCGGTGCCGTGAGGCGAGTGCTGCGGAGTCGGGGGGGCCCTGCTTCGCCCCCTGCGGATTGCGGCCTACCTCCGGTGCTGAGGCCGGGACCTCGATTTCGGGGACAGGCCGCTGGAACGATCGGCCGGCTGGATCCGGGACGGCCCGCCTCACATCGCGGACTGCCTCCCCCCTCTCGGACGTCGCCCTCTGCGGCAAGAGTCATCATCCGGCCAGCCGAGAAGCCAGCCGGGGACCGAGGACTGCTGAGGCTGCACGGGGTGAGTGCTGCAGTGGGCGGCGGCGGCCATATTGCGACTGGCGCCGCCGAGTGACCTGATACTGGGGCTGACGCTGGGGAGCTTCCTCGGAGTGCCTGGACCCGGCGCTGCGCTCCCGTCGGTCCCGCGACACTGACCCCTCGCACCAGCGGCAGTGAACACAGTGGGGAGCCGCGGGACAGGACGGCTCCATCTGCCGGCCGGCGGCCATCTTTTGATTGGCAATACTAATAAATTAAATTATCCTGCTCCCCGTCCTGTGCACCCTGGAGCGCGGAGCCGAGAGAGACACTAGGCCTCTCTGCGGTTCGCGGCCTGCCTCCCCCACGCGGCCCAGAGTCTATATTTTGAGGCGGCCCGCCGGGGCCCGTTTGTCCACCTTAATCAACCTGTGACCTGGGGTCCCCCGGACTGTTCCTCCACCGCACCCGCCTCCAGTGAAGCCGTTTGCCACCCGCAGCTGCCACGACTCTCCTCACCCCCCCCCCCAACTATTCAGAGGCTCCTAACACTTTAATCAGGGGCTCGCTGATCCCTATCCACGGCTTTGAAGCTCTGCTGCTGCTGCTGCTATACAACCGCCCCCCCTCGTGGTGACTCCTGGCCGGTGACGCACCACCCCTTCGGCCTGGGCCTTCTCACCCGAGTGATACCGTCACACTCTCCTGCACCGTACCTGTCCCCCTCACTGTCGCACCTACTTCTCTACAATACGCGACTGCACAAAACGACTGCGGAGAGCTATCTCTGATCTACCAGCGACCGCCCGACGCTGCGAGTGTGACGAACAGCCCATAACCCCCGGACCTCATCTTACATACACCCAGGCCCTCGTCGCTACCACAGCCGTATAAAAGTTACGTCTCCACTCCAAATACGTGGCGACTAGCACACACACCCACGGCAACGACTGGGCATTCTTCAACTCTCTAAGACGCCCACCAGCTCTCATGTTCCACTGATCATACCATAACTCAACCCTCCAGTGGTTCCCTCTCTGGCAACCTTCTAGTCCCACTCTACCCACCTACCTCAAAGCCTTGTGTGATCCCTTCATCCCCAAATCCGCCTACCAAGGTGCAAACATGTCCAAACCCAACCTGAACACAAGAAGACGTGCGGGTACAGATATCTCCCAACATTTCACCAAAACCGACAATAGCGATAAGCCCTCCCTACCCTCAGGCCCTCCCTCTCCCAGCCTATCTGCCTCAGGTGGAGACGACCCATCACCCGTCCCATCGACCAAAGAGGACATCATGGCTCTGAAGTCGCTCATAATGGACTTCAAAGAATCAATGGAAACCAAACTCGACAGAGCAGTTACCTCCATTAGGTCGGATATCTCATCCCTGTCCTCCAGAACTTCCAAACTGGAAGCCAGACAAGACGTTCTACAGAAAGACCACATTGAGACAGTCAGAGATATAGACCACCTCATCCAAGATATCACGGAACTCCGGGCCAAGAACGAGGATTTGGAAAATCGCGAAAGGAGAAACAATCTCAGAATTCGCAACATTCCAGAGTCCGTCCTCCCGGCGGCCCTTGAAACATACCTCCAACGACTGTTTTCCATCCTTTCGCCAAATGCAGGTTCTCGAGAACTGCCCCTGGAAAGGGCTCACAGGGCCCTCCGACCTAGGCCCCGCGAGGGCGAACCCCCGAGAGACGTCATCATGCGCTTCCTCAACTTCAAAGATAAAGAGATGGTCCTTCTCCCGACCCGGGGCAAACCACACATAATGTTTGAGGACGTCAAATTACAATTCTTCCAAGACTTGGCCCCATCCACCATACTTAAAAGGAGAGAACTCAGAGATTTAACTTCCGCTCTCCGCACACGAGGTATCCGCTACCGCTGGGGATTCCCCTTTAAACTCTTGGTCGACTATAATGGAAAAACAATAGTCATCAAAGATCCGAGGAAAGGGGGCGACTTCCTATCACACCTGGAGGACTCAGATCCACTCATTGAGCAAGGCTCCAACCCCCGCCCACCCTGATCGCCTCTGCACCTACAATTACATGGACACTCCATTTGTTATATTGCTACAATACTCCTGTTGACTACGTTATCTGTTTTGGTTTCGCACCCTGATTGTTTCACACACCTATTGTATAATGCCCGCCCTTACCTTTCTTTAGCCCACTTTACTAACCCCGCTACTTGAAGTCCCACGACTAAAGCTACCTCCTTGGGCTCGCCCGTATATTTGCTTCACGCAGCATATAAATAACTAACACACACTTTTACTCGGAATTAGGAACCAGGATGTTCAGTTTGAAAATTTAACTGTTTTCTCTGTATTAATGCAGTATTGCTTTTGTTGCACTTGTTATTTGACCTTACATACCACCCTTTACTCACATACCATTCACACAATGTTTATTCGCCTCTCAGCTAATACTACTTCTTTCACACAGACCACCACTGGAGGGATGTGTTCCTTCAATCCCTGTACTTACCACACAAACCCACACTGTTGTTCCCAAGCACCTAGACCCGCTCCCACACCTCTTCCCCTCCGTGGAGGGAGTACTGTCGCTCCCCGACGCTCCTCCACTTTGGATCCTTTGATCCTACTCGCTGTGCCCGTTCCTTCTCGCTGGTCGTAAGGAACTCCTACACAGCCCCCCCCCTCCCCACACACTTTTTTGTTTTTGTTTTGTTTTGTACTTACTTGATTACCTTTTTTGCATTTTCTTTCTAACATTCCTACTGTTTATTTTCTCGTCCTCTCTTCACTCCTTCTACGCCTTCCTCTTTCTCCTCTCTTCCTCCTCTGCATACCCTTCTAACACCTTAAAAGATGCCCCTGCTCCTGGCATCCTTGAACACCAAGGGTCTCAATACCCCCCAGAAACGCTCATCTTTGTTCCGCTCTCTTCAAACTCTAAAAGCGGGAATCGTGCTTATCCAAGAAACTCACTTCAAATCCCGATCGCATCCATCCCTAACCACTAAACGCTACCCAACGGCTTTCTATTCCTCAAGCCAATCAAAACACAACGGGGTGGCCATCCTGATCCACTCCAAAATCCCATTTACACTACAATCGACCCACACAGACTCTGATGGCCGGTATATCATTCTGACGGGCATGCTCGGACACTTAGAATGCACGATAGCCACCGTCTACGCCCCCAATTCTGGGCAACCCTCTTTTTTTAATTCTTTCTTCTCGGATCTAAACAAAATCAAAAAAGGTTACTTAATACTAGGAGGAGACTTCAACACTGTCCCAGACGTCGACTTAGATAAATCCTCAGGCCAGACCCGCCCCCATCGAGACTCGTCTTCACGCTCTTTAAATAAACACATCCGCGAATCTGGCCTCTTCGACGTCTGGCGTGCTCTCAACCCAACAGCCAAAGACTATACCTTCTTCTCGACCCCGCACCAATCATACTCCCGAATTGATCTTTTTTACTGCGGCACATTGCTCTCTCAACACGTACTAGACTCATCTATTCTCACTAACCCTTGGTCAGACCACTCCATTATCACCGCCACCTTTGACTTCCTTGACACCCCGACAACTCGCCCCAACTGGAGATTAAACGAAACACTCTTGAAAATCCCTCAGTTTCAGGAAAAAATCACTCTAGCCCTAGCTGACTACTTCTCCTTAAACATGACCGACTCCACCTGCACCCCACTAATCTGGGAAGCTCACAAAGCCGTAATTAGGGGACACATCATTAACTACGCATCACATAGGAACAGAGATCGCAAACAAAAAATATCATCCCTCACAATAGAGGTCCACAACTTAGAAACACTACATAAGCAACAGCCCTCGCAACCTCTTTATTCTAAGCTCACATCCACCAGGGCAACCCTAAACGCTTTACTAGCCGAAAAAACCGAGCACTCACTCCGCTGGCTGAAACAAAAATTCTACGAAAAAAGTAATACAGCCGATTCGCTCTTGGCCGGCAGATTGAGGGCTCGGAAAGCGCACACTGCTATCCTGGCTGTTAAAGACGAGTGCAACTCCCTCCAGTACAACCCAAAGACTATTAACTCTCTTTTTCGGATGTACTATGAACAGCTCTACAATTTACCAGACACCTCCTCTTCATTAGACCCGACCCACCCCACGGTCTCAGAATACTTAGATTCCTCAGATCTACCCCGAATAGACGCCGACACTTCCATGGCCCTTAACAAACCCATCACCCCCGAGGAAATAACCCTTGCCATTGGTAGTCAGAAGCCATCTAAAGCCCCGGGCCCGGATGGCTACCCAATGTCATATTATAAAACTTTTCAACCTGCATTACTTCCCCACCTCACGTCAGTATTTAACCTTATTCTGGATGGGTCCCCCTTCCACCCCCACACTACCAAGGCCGTCATCACCGTGATCCCAAAACCCAATAAAGACCCCCAGCTTATTTCTAACTACAGACCCATATCACTTTTAAACTCGGATTTAAAAATCTTCGCCAAAGTACTAGCCAATAGACTTAACCCTATCCTCCCCTCACTCATACACCCTGACCAAGTGGGCTTCGTCCAATCTAGACAGGCACTCGACAACACTAGGCGGGTCGTGGATATTATTGACCACATCAATCTCCAAAAGATCCCGTCCCTGACTCTCGCCCTAGATGCAGAGAAGGCCTTTGACAGAGTTTCTTGGCCCTTTATGCGACAGACTTTACAACGTTTTGGCCTTCAGGGTAGATTCCTTCAAGCCATACAAGCCCTATACCAGAACCCCTCGGCGTCGGTTCTCTCCAACGGCTTGCTATCGGATCCCCTCAAAATTTCGAACGGAACAAGACAAGGATGCCCATTATCACCTCTCATATTCGCACTCATCATTGAACCCCTTGCAAACCGCATCCGGTCCAATCCTGACATCACGGGAATCCAAGTCAACCATACTCAATACACCATCTCTCTCTTCGCCGACGACATCCTCCTGACTTTGACAAACCCGACTATTTCCCTCCCGAACCTCTTCCATGAACTAACCACATATGGCAACCTCTCGGGTTATAAGATTAACCAGACAAAATCTGAAGCCCTCTCTTTGCACATCCCCAAACTAACTAAATCACTGCTACAAAAGAATTTTAATTTCTCCTGGCGCAGACGCTCCCTCAAATATCTTGGGATCTCCATCACCAAATCCTACAGCTCTCTCTACAAGGCTAACTACCCCCCCCCCCCCTCATCACATCAATCCTTACTGATATCCAACAATGGGAATCTTACTTTCTCTCTTGGGTGGGACGAATTAACGCTATAAAAATGAACGTCCTCCCCAAATTTCTTTACCTGTTCCAGACACTTCCAATTGCGGTGCCCTCCCGGACCCTTAACAACCTCCAGTCTTCCTTCTGTAAATTTATTTGGGGCCACAAAAAGCCTAGAATCCGTCGGGATATCTTAGCTAAACACTCACAAAACGGCGGTCTTGGCCTTCCCATTCTCCAACGCTATTATGACGCGACCAGATTAAGTCAAATGATTGCCTGGCATTCCCCAAAACACACTAAAAGATGGGTCGATTTGGAGAGCGATTTGATGGGACTCCCATCTATCTCCCACTTGCCTTGGCTCTCTAGGAAAATACACACCCCACCCCACCGCACCTTACCCACAATAGAATTGACTATTACTCACTGGCGGAATCTAAATAAAAAATTTAAATTATCAAACCACCCCTCCCCTTTGACTCCCATCTGGAGCAATCCAGCTTTTACCCCGGGACTCTCTCGGGAAATGGCCCGCCCCTGGATCTCGGCAGGAGCCACCAGAATACACCACTTCATAGGGACGCACTCCATTAAGCCATTCTCTGACCTACAAACTACACACGACCTGCCTAACTCTCTATTCTATCAATACCTACAAATTCGCCACTTCCTCTCCTCTCTACAGTTAACATTTCCTCTATCGGCCCCCACACCTCTCGAGAGGCTCTGTATTTACAACCCCACCAGTAGAGGCACCATCTCCCTCCTCTACAAAACCATCCTCAGCCCAATACCCCCACCTCTCGAGCCACACGAGCTGGCTTGGGAGGCTGATATGGGGTGCCACTTAGAGGACGAGGGTTGGGACACAATCCGCACCGCGATATTACAATGCTCCATCAGCGTGGCCATCCGCGAAAACTCGTACAAAATATACACTAGATGGTACCTAGTACCGGACCGACTGCATAGGATCTACCCTAACACCTCCAACCTTTGCTGGAGGAATTGCGGTCACATAGGCACGTTTTATCATGTTTGGTGGACCTGCCCGGTGATTGTTCAATACTGGGCAAAGGTCCGCAAGCTTATTTCACGATTAATCGACTTACCAGCGCCCCTATCGCCCGCGAACCTCCTCCTCTGCTCTCCGCCCGACCACACCTCTAAAGACTCCAAAAACCTGGTTCTCTTTATATCTTGCGCAGCAAAATACCAAATAGCAAGTAAATGGAAGAACCCCGCAGCCCCCAGCAGCCAGGCACTCACAAACAGAATCTGGTTCGTTGCAAACATGGAATACATCACTAGTCTTCGCCAAAACACAGTTAAAAAGTTCCACTCCACCTGGCTCTCATGGTACAGATTTCATGACCACCCCCTCCCAGGACTAAATTAATTAAGGACCCCACTCCGCAACTATTGCCCCTCCCCCTCCCCTTTTTTTTTTTTTCTCTTTCCTTCTTTCTCCTTTCTCTTCTTTCTCTTTTCTTCTCTTCTCACCTAACCCCTGGACCCACGTCCCTTAACAGAAACCGTTCCATTCCCTTATTATCTTCCCTCCTACATAGCACTGGACCCTTTGGTTCCCAGTTTTTCGATTCCTACTCAACTTCTCTATCATTCGCACCACACTCCCTTACCGCTCTCTTGGAGAAATTTGTTATTCTTCTCACCATTCTGGCTTTACAGCCTTCTGTTCACTGTTTATGTAATAGCAATTGACTTGTATTTTTCTACTTTCAAATAAAAAAATTTTTATAAGATGAAAAAAAAAAAAAAGGATATGTATTCAATATATCACAATGTACACGGTATATATATATATATATATATATATATATATAGTTAGTAGTTACATGGTTACAATTTACACAGGAAGCAGGAATACATACAGTTACAGGCCAGCGATACAATTACCATCTCCCTCAATGCTCACTACGCTCCCCCTCCATGCTCAAAGGAGCACAGTATCGGCAGAAACCCATCTTGTTCTGGACCCAGGGGAAAAAGCACACTTCTGTGCTCACTGCGCGTATTTGCAAGCATAGCGACTCATAATGTGTGGAGTCTGTATGTTCTCTCTATGTAATATTTTTGACTTTGACAGAAAACATGTAGCCACAAAGGTGGACATGGAAATTGCAAATTTGATGAAGTGTTTTCCAATGAGACCACATTTGTGGCCAAAGTCAGTCAAACTCAGAAGAGACAGAATCATAATCCAGTGCAACTGCCGGAGAAAACTAGATTTTCCAAACACACCTATGTCTATATGTCTGCCATATAATTCCAGGGGTGCCCTGTCTGAACCCGCTCATCTACATCTTCTAGTGTGCACTATTTACTCAGCATTAGAGAGAGGTTCTTCTCAATTATTTCATGTTACAGACTCACTCAAATGAATGGCTCCAATTAGTCAACCTTAATTTTGATTTATTATTATTATTACTTATGTTCCACATTTTGGGATTATTTATTTACAAGATGTGCATTTGTTGTACAGGGTTCTTTTCCTAAGGGCTGCGTAGGGTTATTGCAAGACCTTGCGGTGTTAGAAGAACAGAGTTTCAGTGATCTTGCATTGCATCAGCTTTCCATTGCACGGCAGCACTAGATGGGCCAGGAGCTTCTGTGAGGCACAAACAGTTACTGAATAAGGCCCAGTATGGATTCTCATGGTGACTTAAAGCCAGGTAGATGCCTGGCTTGCCAGGCTGAGGCATGCTGTGGTCACAGAGGTTAGCATTGCTTCCTCCCACAGTCCTATTTATAGTATGAAATGATTTTCAACTGTAGAGTGGTAAGCTCCACTAGAGCAGGGGCTCAATAACAAAAAATCCACTGCACAGTACTTCTTAGTACTGTACCAAACCCACCCGAACTCAACTTGCCCCATCCGGGTCTGCTGTGGGGGCTCAGGAGGGGCTGCTAAAACATCTAAGGGGCTGCTTTATTAAAAATAAAATAGGAATAAAATAAACAAGACAAACAGGTATGCTCACAATGTGTGTAACTGGGGCACACAGGTATGCTCACAAGCGTGTAACTGGGAGGTGTGAAAAATGAAAATAAGGCATCTGCCACAATATATGTAAATAAAAATACAATAAAAAAATGGAAAAAAAGAAACTCACGAGATTTTCACAAAATAAGTCTCCAGACTCCTGTGGTATACACCAGTTTATTTGCATCCCAGCATTAAATCCGAGATTATCTTAATCCCTGAAAATGGAGAAGGGGGTACAAATTTGGAAGCTTTGGCCCCTAATTTTTCAGTTTGACCAGTAATGTGGTAATTATATATTTGCTTGGTTGAAGTCCTTACCATTCCACCCCAATATAGGAGTGGAGGTGAAAGCATGTGTGTTCCTGATTGCGTGTGCATCTCTAATTTTGAATCACCTTCTTGATACTGTCCTCTTCCTCTTGCCTCTTCTCATAATGTGAAAAGTCATCAAAGTAGGAGGTGGTATATTTGTAGTTAGCTATGATTTGGAGAACTTGGTGAGCTTTTTCCAGGGGGACCACCTGTCGCTGAAATGATGGGTTTATTAAACTGTGCATGTCCTGTTTAAACAACATAAGGGTGGGTGGGAGGTCCCATTGACAATTCCATCTTGCACCTCTTTTTTTTCTTTGCATTATGTGCTCTAGTTTTTAAACTGCCATCCCGTCTGCCATTGCAGTGCCACTCCTAGATAGGCCAGGTGTTTGTGCCACCCACTTGTGTTTCTTATCTTAGTCATCCATCTACCTCGGTGCAACCTTTTGACCTAAAAACAATATTATGAGGTGTGAGGTGTTCAGAATAGACTGGAAATGAGTGGAAATGAATGTTATTGGGTTAATAATACTGTAGGATGAAAAATACCCCTAAATTCTGGGAGTTTAGCTGTTTTTATGTCTTCTTTATAAAAAAAAATCCAGATCCAAAACCAAATCACGAAAGGGTGGTTTTGCAAAACCAATCTAGATCTAAACACGAAAGGAGATCCAGATCCAAAAGCAAAACACACATCCGAAAAGTGGCCACCGCACATCTCTAATGTCAGGTAAGTATTTAAATTTCAATTAATAAAGGGTGAGGGGGAAGGGAAATCTTCTGCACTAGTCAAGGTTAATATATATTCTTTTTGATATGATATATACCCCATTAATACTTATATTGTAATTTTTAATTCGCAATCATATGTTGGGGGTGCTGCCATAGACAATAGGATTGAGGACAAGAAAGAGGATAGAGAAGATTGTCTCTTGGTTGGCGCACAAAGAAAGGAGAAGTTAATCAGTCTAAAATATAACTTTTAATTAAGATCAATTAAAATGATGTGAAATATATATGGAAAAAATATTTAATAATAAAAGATACTGTATCTATAAAAAGTTTTTTCACTGTGTATTATTCGTTATATTCCCATTCGTGGTGGTGTTATTGTTTACAGGACCTGGGCCATTTGTCTCACTGTTCCCAATATAATTATACAAATGAGGATCCGCCAAATCAATACAATTCTTGATGGCCTTCGGATTCAATACGTCTGAGAAGAGATAATTTGTTTATTGAGAGGAATCACATTACAATGTGTTGAGCCCTATACTGTTGCGGTTCTATTCACTGATGCCGCAACACTGTAGTTGGTTGTATAGAGTTGATCCTTTCAAAAGTTCCTATACACGTTGCTATGACAGTTCACTTACTGGAAGAAATATACATTGTAACATATTAACATAAAATATTGCGGCTTTACTATCCAATGCCGTGACTCTGTGGCTACTTATATGATTGGAATTTGTCTATTACGAATAAGTTCAGCGGCCAGGTAAAGCAGGCTAATATGTTTAATTATCATATGCACAGGCTATTAGCAATATATATTCGCATGGCACATTGCCTTCCCAGCAATTGCTGCGATCGGTTCTATATATTAATCCTACAATATCATTCTTAGTGAGTGATCACGGGGGGAAATAGCTTGTTTACTTGAAAGGGATCACACTGTAATGTATTGAGCCATACCCAGTTGCGGTTCTATTATCAGATGCCTCAGTGCTGTAACTGGTTATGTGAAATTGATCCTTTCAAGACGCCTATGCGTATTGCTGTAATCATTTATTCATTTATTGAGGGGACCCACATTGTAATATATTGAGCCATATGATGTTGTGACTATGTCATCCAGTGTCACAGCACTGTGACTGTTTATATGGTTGAGTCTCGTCTATTACAGAAAGGCTCGCTGTCAGAATAAAGCAGGCTAGTGTGCGTAATAAGCTCAAATTATCAGCTACACAGACGCGTCACTGGTATCATTAAATGTGGCTGATTGCCTTATACACCTTGTCTGCTAGACATAAATATTTAGATGGCACACTGCCTTTGAATCGATTGCTACAGTTGGCTCTGTGTGTTCACTCTTGACAAACTTAGTGAGTAGCCATTAATACACATGGCGTATCATAACCAGATTGCCACAGCACTGTGATGTCTGATGTCTTCTAATTTATGGCAAAGGTGGCCTACAAATCCTTCACTAGACCCCTGGATCAACGTTGATCCAGGGGTCTAGTGAAGGATTTGTAGGCCACCTTTGCCATAAATTAGAAGACATCAGACATCACAGTGCTGTGGCAATCTGGTTATGATACGCCATGTGTATTAATGGCTACTCACTAAGTTTGTCAAGAGTGAACACACAGAGCCAACTGTAGCAATCGATTCAAAGGCAGTGTGCCATCTAAATATTTATGTCTAGCAGACAAGGTGTATAAGGCAATCAGCCACATTTAATGATACCAGTGACGCGTCTGTGTAGCTGATAATTTGAGCTTATTACGCACTCTAGCCTGCTTTATTCTGACAGCGAGCCTTTCTGTAATAGACGAGACTCAACCATATAAACAGTCACAGTGCTGTGACACTGGATGACACAGTCACAACATCATATGGCTCAATATGTTACAATGTGGGTCCCCTCAATAAATGAATAAATGATTACAGCAATACGCATAGGCGTCTTGAAAGGATCAATTTCACATAACCAGTTACAGCACTGAGGCATCTGATAATAGAACCGCAACTGGGTATGGCTCAATACATTACAGTGTGATCCCTTTCAAGTAAACAAGCTATTTCCCCCCGTGATCACTCACTAAGAATGATATTGTAGGATTAATATATAGAACCGATCGCAGCAATTGCTGGGAAGGCAATGTGCCATGTGAATATATATTGCTAATAGCCTGAGTGCATATGATAATTAAACATATTAGCCTGCTTTACCTGGCCGCTGAACTTATTCGTAATAGACAAATTCCAATCATATAAGTAGCCACAGAGTCACGGCATTGGATAGTAGAGCCGCAATATTTTATGTTAATATGTTACAATGTATATTTCTTCCAGTAAGTGAACTGTCATAGCAACGTGTATAGGAACTTTTGAAAGGATCAACTCTATACAACCAACTACAGTGTTGCGGCATCAGTGAATAGAACCGCAACAGTATAGGGCTCAACACATTGTAATGTGATTCCTCTCAATAAACAAATTATCTCTTCTCAGACGTATTGAATCCCAAGGCCATCAAGAATTGTATTGATTTGGCGGATCCTCATTTGTATAATTATATTGGGAACAGTGAGACAAATGGCCCAGGTCCTGTAAACAATAACACCACCACGAATGGGAATATAACGAATAATACACAGTGAAAAAACTTTTTATAGATACAGTATCTTTTATTATTAAATATTTTTTCCATATATATTTCACATCATTTTAATTGATCTTTATTAAAAGTTATATTTTAGACTGATTAACTTCTCCTTTTCTTTGTGCGCCAACCAAGAGACAATCTTCTCTATCCTCTTTCTTGTCAAGTATTTAAATTTACATGCTACTGTCTTCTAATGTATCAGCTCCAGTTTCTGCCTTTATTTTCGTAGACTTCATAACCTCTATTAAAATTGTTATTTCTATGTTTCTATAAAAGTGTCCCTTATTTAGGGAGAGATGTACTAAGTAGTGAAAACAGCGGAGAAGTGAGTCAGTGGAGAAGTTGACCATGGCAACCAATTGAATGACATTAGATGAAATGTATTGACATTAGATGAAATGTATTTAAAAATTACTGTTATCGAGGGGCATGGTTTGGCTGCCTAACAGGGAGGATGCCATTCTCTCGAGCTACGACATGTGCTGGAAATGAAAGCTGCCAGGTGAACCTTCTGAGCCTGACCGGGAGCCCTCATCACTTACACCACTGCCTAACTGTTATCCTGCCCAGCGAGGGTGGTCGCGGAGCCGGGGGCACTTCTGGACGTCCCAGCAGGTTGCGGCCTACCTGCTGTTAAGAAGCCGGGAACTCAATTTCGGTGGAGGTCCGGGAGGCGGGGTGGGATGAACATGGAGCTTTTCATCTGGATCCATCCTCCCGGCGCCCGATTCCCTGTGGAGGCCCAGCGCTGCTCTCCCCCCTGTCTTGTTGTGTGCTGCTGTAGTGAGATGAGCAGTGGTAAAATTAGGGGATTCTGCACTGGAAAATAACTTAGGTGTCCTCATAGATAGCAAACTAAGCAGTAGTACCCAAAGTAGGATTGCAGCAAAGAAGGCTAATAAGATATTAGCATGCATAAAACGGGGAATTGATGCTAGGGATGAGAGTGTTATACTCCTGTTGTATAAATCACTAGTGAGGCCACACCTTGAATACTGTGTACAATTCTGGGCACCATACTACAAAAAGGATATCCTGGAGCTAGAAAAGGTTCAGAGGCGGGCGACCAAACTAATTAAGGGCATGGAGATGCTGGAATACGGGGAAAGGCTTGCAAGGCTAGGCATGTTTACATTGGAAAAGAGGAGACTAAGAGGGGACATGATCAACATCTACAAATATATAAGGGGACAATACACAGATCTTGCGCAGGACCTGTTTTTGGTTAGATCAACACAGAGAACTCGTGGACACTCGCTCAGGTTAGAGGAGAGGAGATTCCGCACAATACAGCGTAAAGGCTTTTTCACGGTAAGGACGATACGTGTTTGGAATTCCCTGCCTGAGGGAGTTGTAATGGCAGACTCAGTCAACACCTTTAAGAATGGATTAGATAAATTTCTAATGGATAAGGATATCCAGGGTTATGGTGCATAGTCACGCACTATAGTTATTATAAAAAAAAGGGATAAAACGTAACGGCAGACATCAGCATCAGTCAAAATTTTATACCAAATAATCTTGCATAGGAGACCACAAATAGGTTGAACTCGATGGACAATTGTCTTTTTTCAACCTTAGATACTATGTTACTATGTTAATGCATAACCCTGTGGTCCTCACTCCCTGCACTGAGCCCTCCTCTGCCGCCGATCAACCACTGGACCGAGGTGCCCGTGGTCACAGCTGAGACACTGCTTTTCCGCCCAGACTATACCGCTACACTCCCGCGGCCGGAGCTTCGTCAAAGATGCGGTGGGCGCCCTCTGCCTAGCGACCGCTTGCTATCCCCATACCTTGCACAGCAGCCAGCAGTGCACTGCCAGCTATCCCTGCAGCTCACTTGTCTACAATGAGACCTGGTGAGAAACAGCCATTATTCATATCAATGTGGCCTGTCTCTGTTACCTGACTAGGCTGCTTACTTCATGTTTTCAGTTTATTATACTGCAACCTGTGCTTGTGGTCAACTCCTTGTTTTACATTGGGATGTTGTGTGATCCATCTTGTGGCAACTAACGGTGTAACATTGCACTGCAACAGGTTCTGCAATTAGTGCCATTTATTTATTTTTATCTTTTTTTTCATTTTCTTCAACATTTGCACCTTATTTATGCTTCGGAGTCCTTTTTTCTGAGGTATTATGCATCTGCCCTGATACATGGCCATCACTATGTCACAATAACTCTGATGGCGGCTGCTTCAACCACGTGGGGGGCAGTTCACAGTGATGACTCTCTTTCACATGCGATACTCTGACCTAGTGTGCGACGTCTGTTTTTTATTTGAATTGCTGAAATTGTGTTTTGTTACCCAGTTCTATGGTGACAAATAGAAAGTCTAAAACTAAGCCGGAGGGGGCTCCGAAACACACTGGAGGACCAACCTCTGACCTGCGTCAGTTTCTAAAGACTCCTACTACTGATCCTCTGCTAGAACGTTCTACACCCATCTCCTTGTCTCCTACCGCTTCTTCAGAAAACATATCTCACTCTGGAGACGCTCCATCCCAATCCGTCTCCTCCTCAATAAAAAGATTAGTGAGATCCTCTCGCATATTAAGTCGCTACCTATGAAGCAAGATTTCCAATCCTTAGAGAACCGCCTATTAACAACTATTAGGCAGGAAGTAGCCACTATACAAACTGTAATGTCTCAATTGGCTACGCGCATTAACTCTCTGGAAGATCACAAATCCGCAACGGTAGACACTCTCTCTCACTTTAAAGATGTGATTTCTCACCAAATGTCAGAAATCACCACTCTTAAATCTCGCCTTGAAGATTTGGACAACCGTGGGTGGTGGAACAATATTAGGGTCAGAGGTCTCCCGGAAGACATTCAACAGTCCAATCTGCCCGACGTCCTCACAGAGATTTTTGGCGAACTCCTGGGTTTAGATCCTGACACTGAAATCCTTTTTGACAGAGCCCATCGCGCATTACGACCCAGAGGTCTTCTCACAGACAGACCTCGTGGTGTGATATGTAGACTTCACTACTACACCCAAAAGAAGGACATTTTACAGAAAGCCTATCAGCTTGATGGTGTAGCCTTTAATGGGGACAAGATACAAATATTTCCTGACCTGGCGTGGTCTACCCTCCAACAGCGCCGGGCGTTGAAGCCACTCACCGATGCACTGCGCAAATTGGATTTGAAATATCGCTGGGGATATCCTTTCTCGCTACAAGTTACACATAATGGCAAAACTATCACTCTCCATAAACCAGCGGAATTACCGACCTTCTTTTCTTCAACCAATTGCGCTTCCTGACTTGGAATCTTTCCACGGTCAAATGGAGCTTCCGCCACTTCCATCCAAGGATGAACTTTAGAAACAAGCATCTACTTTGAGGAGACAACGCAAATCTCCATCAAAGTCTCAACCTACAGAAGTGACCTGATCCTTCACTACATTATTGATTGCTGTTGAGATAATTCTTGTTCTCATTTTTAGGCACATAGGGGGTCATTCCGACCCGATCGCTCGCTGCAGTTTATCGCAGCGCAGTGATCGGGACGGAACTGCGCCGGCGTGCGCCGGCATGCGCCAGTGCATGCCAGACGGCCGAAGACCGTTGTTGCCTAGCGATCGCCTCTGAGGCAGAGGCGTCACTGGGCGGGAGGTAGCTGGATGGCGGCGTTAAGCCGCTGTTTTGGGGGCGCAGTCCAGCCAATGCAGGCATGGCCGAACCATTGGGGTGGCGGGCTGCATTGGCTGCGTGACGTCACACGCAGCCGCTGCAACCCAGAGCAGCGAAGAGGTTCTCCCGGCCAGCCGCAGGAGCTGCGCTGGCTGGGAGTTACTCATCAAATGCAAAAGCATCGCCGCTGTGCAATGCTTTTGCATTTCTGACATGCAGGGCGGACTAGCTCTGTGCTGGGCGTCCCCCCGCATGTCTGAGTGTCTGATCGTAGCTGTGCTAAATTAGGCACAGCTACGATCAACTCGGAATGACCCCCTTAATTTCTCTCCTTTACTCATTTACATCATACAGCTCTGTGCCCCTTCGCCTATCACACCCCCATTAATTTTATATTGGTGATGTTCATAATATGCATTCTTTCCCTTAGGTGCAATGACATTTTTATGCTTAGCTATGGACATTTGCATATTTACTCAGTTTATTATAGTTGTGTTTCCCCGGGAGTTCTCCTCTCGCCGGATATTCTGCTGTGTAAGAAATTTTTCTTATTATTGTTTATGGTTTACTAAACAGTCATCAATGTTGCTGGCCCCCTTACAACCCCCTTTTACACTGCATTTTGGACCTTATTGTAAATCCCAGTTGGAATCTGCTATAGACTCCTACATTAGTATTAGTGATATTGAAGATATTTCTAAATTAACAGTATGGGAAGCACACAAATGTGTGTTAAGCGGTACTTGTATACAACTAAGCTCTTTCTTGAAAAAACAAAAAACACAAAGGAAAGCTGACCTTCTATCCAAAATTAAATCATTGGAAAAATCACACAAAAAATCCAAATACCCTACCTATTATGTTGAGCTTGAAGAAGCTTGTGCATCTCTTAATAGCCTTCTTCGGGATCAACTTAAGCTATCATATAGAAAATGCCGAAGTCGCCATTATTAATGGGGAAATAAACCCGGGAAGCTTCTAGCCAAGGCCCTTCATGAACAACGAGCCACAACCTTCATCCATACTATTAAAGATGAACTTGGCCAAACCCATAATGAAACAACCGCAATAGCTGAAGCGTTTAGATCCTACTACACCAAATTATATAATCTTTCTGAAGGTGTTAGTAAACTGTATTTAAGGTCTCCTAGATCAGTGGTCACAAATTACTTAAAGTCAATAGACTTCCCCACTGTGACACAGGGAGATGCGGACTTACTTGATGAGCCCTTTCTTGCTGAGGAAGTGGTAAAAACCATTGAGTCTTCTCCATCGGGTAAGAGTCCTGGTCCTGATGGATTTTCCATAGCTTATTATAAGTCATTCAAGGACAAACTTGCATCCCTTCTTACGCGCGCTTTCAACACGATCTCCGATAAAGTCCACTTTTTGACACACTCATTGGAAGCACATATAACTGTCCTCCCTAAAGACGGTAAAGATCCCAGTCTATGTTCCAGTTATAGGCCCATTTTCTTATTAAATATCAATTTAAAACTATTTGCCAGGCTAATATCAAACCGCCTAAAATTTTTACTCCCAAAATTGATTCATGGAGACCAGGTTGGCTTCGTACTGGGGCGCGAAGCCAAAGATAACACCACTAAAGTTATTAACATGATTCACTATGCTATGCAGCCCCTGACGCCCTCGATACTCATCTCAACAGATGCTGAAAAAGCTTTTGACAGGGTAGATTGGGAATTTATGACTGGTATTTTACGACACCTAGGACTTGTTCATATCTGTTTCCATAGAATCTTGGCCTTATACGACTCCCCCTCTACGAAAGTTAGGGTAAATGGCTCACTCTCCAAATCATCTGAGATCTCTAATGGCACCAGACAGGGGTGTCCCCTCTCCCCCTTGTTATTTGTACTATGCATAGAAACTCTCGCTAGAGCGATACGACTTATTCCAAATATTTCAGGTTTAAAGATAGGGGGTCAAGAATACAAGCTTGCATTAATTGCAGATGATTTATTGGCCCTGATTTCTAACCCTACTATTTCCCTTCCCAGCTTGATAGCCAAATTCCATAGATTTGGGGATCTTTCGAATTTTAAAATTAATTATTCCAAATCGGTTGCCATAAATCTTACTACCCCAACAAACATAGTTGGCAACTTGAAACATTCGTTCCCCTTTTCTTGGCATAATTCTAAACTGAAATATTTGGGAGTGCAAATTTCTAATGACCTTTCCCAATTGTTTTCTTTAAACTACACTCCCTTATTACATTCTTTACGATCAGATTATCAAAAATGGCGTTCTCTACATTTGTCTTGGTTTGGCAGGATGTAGTTAAAATGAACTCCCTTCCAAAAATTTTATACAGTATCTTCTTCAAACACTTAATATTCACATTCCCACTACATGGTTCCAGGTGATTCAGAGTCTTATATGCAAATTTGTTTGGGGACGGTCCCATCCCTGATTCAGACATGACATCCTTTTCAGATGGAAACACATGCTGTACTTTTGAGTCGGGTTTTAGACTGGATTCGCGCAAAAGACAATACGCTTTGGGTCTCACTGGAAGAAAAGAACCTTGCTCATTATATTGAGATTGTCCAATGACTACCCTACCGACAGTAGAACACCCAACTATTACTCCCACCCTCAAAATGTGGAAAAAGCTGCGTATACTACCACATATCTCTTTTAAGATATCACCTCTGACCTCTTTCCTTTACAACCCTCGACTTTCCTCCAGGTCTTCAAACTACCTCCTTTAAATTATGGGCGGAAGCTGGGATTTTTAGAGTGGGTCAACTGGTATGTCCAGAGGGGGTGCGCCCATTTTCTGATATTCAAGCGTTATGGTATCTCCCGATTTCAGAATTCTGGAAGTACTTACAATTACGCCATTTTATTGCTTCAACTCGTAAAACTATCGAACTACCATGAAATCTTACACTCTTTGAGCGATTGTGTGTCGATCCCCAGTCACCCTCGCATACTATCTCGCAGCTTTATGTAGTTCTTATTGAGAATCTTTTTTCCGGTCCACTCCCATTTGCAGTGGCCTGGGAAAAAGAGCTACAGGGACTGGTTTCTGATCTAGACTGGAGAGCAATTCTTCGCAGTACTTTTTCAAGCTCCTTATGTCTGGCAACGCTTGAAACTCTTTATAAAACTATATACCGCTGGTATAGGATTCCTATGACGTTACACAAAATGTACCCCACCATATCCAATAATTGCTGGAGATGTAAGTCAGCCTTAGGTAGTTTCCTACATATATGGTGGGAATGCCCGGTTCTTTCTACCTTTTGGGCTGATCTATTTAAATGTGCTGAAGCAATATTGAAAGGAGAAGTGACTAAAGATCCAGGTTTTTGGTTGCTAAACATCACCACAGCGAACAATACTACATGCAAACACTCAGTGCTTAGGCACCTTAATAATGCTGCAAAAGCAGTAATACCTACCTTATGGAGATCAAGAAGGGCTCCCTCGGTGAGGGACTGGTTCAGGAGGATTGATTATTACATGGAGATGGAAGATATTATTTCATTCCCAACTGGTAATATTTCAAATTTCTCAGCAATATGGCTGCATTGGTTAGAATTCAAAGAAACTTTATTATATCAATATTACTTAAGTTAATAATTTGTCCTTCCCCTTTGTATAAGCAGACGATTTTACCATTAAAAATCGATTCCACTATGTATTTACAACGGCAAATGACTCATCCTCTACCCCCCGATTTCGGCGTAATGCTTCTCTGGTTCCTTTACCTTCCTCTCTTCCCCTAATACCCCCATCCATTCCCCCTATCCTTCTGTTGGACTTTCTTCTTTCTTTTATTTCCTCTTCTCTCTCCTATCCCTTTTTCAGTTTTGACTTATTATTCAAAATCATATACACATTCGGTTTTGTAACAAATGTTGATTTTATTGACGTGTACTGCTAATCTTTCATGAACCGAATCTAGTAAAAACAGTTTATGCAAAAAAAAATTACTTTTATCATCAGGAATTTTGGTTATAACCTCCCCACCCAAACCCCCCCCATACTTTTAAGATGTTTTATCATTTCCATACTATCCCTTGACGTCATATTGTAACGCAATTCATTTTCTATTTGAGTTATGGGTCATGGAATAAACAAACAACCAGCATGTGGCAAGTGAAATTCAACATATTTTACAATGCAATTGAACATAATTTACTTTCCTTATGGAAACAAAGCTAAGCCAAGGCTTGAGTCTTAACCTTAGAAAACCGTTGAAGAATTATATTTCTAGCACTGAATAAAATACTGACTTGGCAAACATATGACTTTTCTTTTCTACAAAATATTGCTTACTCATGAGGATGGTACCTTATACAAACAAAGTGAATATGTGGTTAAGTGCATTATTAAAACTAATTTATAGTACACAATTATGTTTCTAGAGCTTTCTAGCCATATGTGTAAGTGTAAGGGATCCCTGTTAGATATTGTAAACCCATTTCAGTTTAAAGTTACAATATAACTTGACATAATTTAATAGTCAGCATTAAGCTGAAAATGACAAGGTCATAGGTATGCGTATCTTGAGAAAGATTTAGGACCTGATTCAGTAAGGATTGCAAATTCTGCTAAGTATCAGAATTTGCAATCCTTTGGATTGCATGCTGGGGGCCACACATCGCAGGGCAAGGCTGCTCATCATGCTAACCTCCGCCCCCCCTGACCACGCTGAAATTGTGGCCGCACCGTAATTACAGCGCGATCGCTAAATATGGGGTAGCCTCCTGCTGGCGCAACCTGGCTGTGCCCGCAGTAGACCCGCCGCCATTTTTGTGATCGCACCATCTGCATGTGACATCACGCAGCCACCCCGATCACAGCCCCCCCCCCACGTTCGCACTGCCACACCCCTGTTTTTTAGCTGCGCCCCGCAATGCTCCATCTCCGCCTTAGAGATGGAGCGTTGCCACTCCAACCCCCCCCCCCCCCTTCCCACAGTAAATGTGGGCACTTGCGCAGGATGGACCCTGTACATGCGCCCGCGGGACATTTGTAAAAAATCTGGTTGGATCGCTCTTTGCGATCCAACCTGAATTAGGTTGGGATGCAGTGGGCTGTGACCACCTGCTCACTTATACAGAGAACCCAGCAATCTCCTCAGTAACCTCATTCACATCAAAACTTTGACACATAACTAGATAAATAATGGGGTTTTAGTTCATGAATTGTAGAATGCATTTAAGCTTGCAGCCCACATCACGGGACCCCGTTTCACTGCAAGTCCTACTCTATCACATACATTTTTCACATAGATTTATTGGAAACCTGGCAACTGCTATCTAATAGGAGAAAATGTGCTTACCTGGTTTAAAGCTCACCTGCCAACAAACTTTTGGCTTTTTTTTTTTTTTTCAAAATATATTTATTGAAGTTTTTTTCAGAGAACATGCATAAAAAGAACATAATTACTCGAGATAAGAGATTTACAAAATAGAAATCAAGACTATTGTCGAAGGACAGAGTACATAAGTCACAAGAATAAACTCATAAACTGTCTTGACATGGGTAACAGACAAATAGAAATATGCTATGAGAAATCTAAAAAGTATTCGGAGTTCCTTGACAAATCGGTTGAAATAGGAAATGTATTCAAAGAGGAATATATGTATCAAAGAGAGAGTAAAGAAGAGAGAAAAAGCAGCAGAAGTAAAAGCAAAGAAAGGAGGGAAAGAGAGGGAAGGATGGGGGTGGGGGAACAATAGTACACTGCAATAAACATGCATGGAGGCAAGACATAAAATAATGCATCCAGTAGCCACATCAAAGTATATGTTTGATAAACATTGCAGCATACAGTCTAGAATAAGTGGTAAGTGATAAGTAAATCAAGGGATTGACCCACACATACATCTGACAAAACGAAAATGAATAAATATCAGACAAGAGCGGCCATAAAGAAGTAAAACAGAGGGAATCACATTAGTAATAACAAGTAGGTATTATGCAAACACTGCTTTAATTGGAAATTGTATCAAAGGGGTTTTGGTATCGATATATGGCCCCCATTTACGTAAGAAGTTCATGTACATTCGGTATAACCGGTAAAGGATCAAAATACATAAACTTTGTCAATAGGCCATGAACCTTAGTCAAAGTAGGAGATGATTTAGAAGTCCAGGACTGTAATATAACTTTCTTAGTGACAGTTACCAACAGAATCAAAAAAGGGATTATATATTTCTCTTACGTCCTAGAGGATGCTGGGGACTCCGTAAGGACCATGGGGGTTTAGACGGGCTCCGCAGGATATAGGGCACCTAAAAAGAACTTTGACTATGGGTGTGCACTGGCTCCTCCCTCTATGCCCCTCCTCCAGACCTCAGTTAGATCTTGTGCCCAGAGGAGAATGGGTGCACTGCAGAGAGCTCTCCAGAGTTTTCTGTGGAAAAAGAATTTTGTTAGGTTTTTTATTTTCAGGGAGTCCTGTTGGCAACAGGCTCCCTGCATCGTGGGACCGAGGAGAGAGAAGCAGAGCTGGCTTGTCAAGTTGGGCACTGCTTCTAAGGCTACTGGACACCATTAGCTCCAGAGGGAGTCGGAACACAGGTCTCACCTGGGGTTCGTCTCGGAGCCGCGCCGCCGTCCTCCTCACAGATGCCGAAGATAGAAGCCGGATAGAGAAGGCAGAAGACATCTTAGGCGGCAGAAGACATCAGATCTTCATGAGGTAAGGCGCGCAGCGGTAAGCTGCGCGCCATTGCTCCCAGTCACACACACAGAGCAGCACTGAAGGGTGCAGGGCGTAGGGGGGGGCGCCCTGGGCAGCAATAAACCTCACATTTTGGCACAAATACAGTTGGATTAGACTGCGGAGGCAGTAAATCTATGATCCCCCGCAATTTTATTGAAAAATCACTGGGACCGAAGCCCGCCGTCGGGTGGGCGGGGCTTGATCCTCAGCACTAACCAGCGCCATTTTCTCCACAGAAGCTGCATGAGGAAACCGCTGGCTCCCTGGTCTCTCCCCTGCTGAACTCACAGGCTGGAAAAAAGAGGAGGCGGGCACATTAGCGACACAGTGAGTGGGAATTGGCATAATATATATTTTTTTAAAAAGCGCTATCTGGACATATTTTTTCCAGTGTTTTTAAGCGCTGGTGTGTGCTGGCATACTCTTTCTCTGTCTCTCCTTAGGACCTGGTTGGGGTTTTGTCCCCTTATAAGTTAATCCCTGTGTGTGGGGGGTGTCGGTACGTGTGTGTCGACATGTCTGAGGCGGAAGGCTTCTCCAAGGAGGAGGTGGAGCAAATGAGTGGTGTGTCCCCGTCGGTTGTGCCGATTCCAGATTGGATGGACATGTGGCATATGTTGAATGCAAGTGTGGCATCTTTACATAAAAGGCTTGATTAGGCTGATTTAGGGGGGACATCAGGGGGTCAATCCTCAGATTGGACCGATTCACAGGGCCCGTCGGGGTCTCAAAAGCGTCCCTTAACACAAGCCACTACTACCGACACAGATTCTAATTCCAGTGTCGACTATGACGAAGTAAAATTGCACCCTAGGGTGACTAAAACCATTCAGTGTATGATTGTGGCAATAAGGGATGTGTTGCATATTGTGGATGAACCCTTGGTCCCCGACACAAGGGTACACATGTTTAAGGAAAAGAAACAGATTATTAACTTTCCCACATCTCATGAATTAAATGAATTCTTTGGAAAAGCTTGGGACACTCCGGATAAGAGACCGCAGATCCCCAAAAGAATTTATATGGCATACCCTTTCCCTAAGCAGGACAGGGAGATTTGGGAATCACCCCCCACTGTGGACATGGCCCTGACGCGCTTGTCCAAGAAAGTGGCGCTACCGTCTCCTGACACAGCGGCCCTTAAGGACCCTGCAGATCGCAGGCAAGAAACTACCTTAAAGTGTATTTATTCTCATACGGGTGCTGTGCTAAGACCGACAATTGCGTCGGCATGGGTGTGTAGCGCAATTGCAGCTTGGACAGATGAGCTGACAGATCAATTTGATAATATGGATAAGGATACTATATTCCTAACTCTAGCCCATATAAAAGACGCAGTCTTATTTATGAGGGATGCTCAAAGGAACATTGGATTGCTAGCTTCTAGGGCCAATGCCATGTCTGTCTCAGCGAGAAGATCCTTATGGACTCGCCAATGGATGGGTGATGCGGATTCCAAGAAACATATGGAAGTACTACCCTATAAGGGGGATGTATTGTTTGGGGATGGGCTGACGGACCTGGTTTCCACAGCTACAGCAGGTAAATCAAATTTTTTACATAAAAAGAGACAAGACAAAAGAAATCCTTTTCGGGAGCACTCTTAATTGAAAATGGTGATGATAATTAATCAGTATCAGGTGAGGTGATATGATGATGAATAATCTAAAACGTAACTTTTATTTTATTCCATTAAAATATCGACCTATATGGTCCAAACATATTAAATATCTATTAATCAAAATAGAAGAGAAAAAGAGGTGAAATATAGATTAGATGAGAGAGAGTGAGCAGATTAGAACTGCCCCACCAGTGTTTTTACATGAAGATATGAGTGATCATCTTAGTGATATCCACAGTGCCTGGTATTCCTAAGTGGTCCCCCTTCAAAGTACTAACCAGGTCTATCCTATCAGCTTCCGAGATAGAAGATCGGGCTACTCTCAGGATAGTACGACCTTGAATGATGAAGATGACTTATGAAGGAAGAGAGAACCCACTTCTGCTGTCTGTACTCTGCCTGCTATACGTCACTGGATAACTAGGCCCCAGGCTTTTCCAGATGAGAGAGTGTTGGAAAGGAGAACCTTCACCTGTTTTAAATAGGGGAAGATCATGAATTGATTGATCTAACTCCCCTTAGGATCAAGGCAGAAGGAAGAAGGAGCACTTCTGCTTTCTGTTGTGATAACCAAGAGTACGCTGGGAAGGGCAGAACCCGAGCCAGCACAGCTATCAGCCAGATGAGAGAGTGCTCAGAAGAGAGGAAGCTCTGATAAAAATCAGAAATGTAAATTTGTTTGAACTAATTCATTCAAATAGCATTCAGATTATTAAAGCGAATCTCCTCTTGTTCTCCTATGCCAAAGTGCATAAAAATAATATAATGACTTTCATGTATAGGAAATCAATTAGTATTCACACACTTTTTCTGATTAGATTATATCCTAAGCATTTATCAGTCAATATATGCTGGTAATACAGATGAAGTATTTAGGCAGAGGTGGCAGCTTGTGGTGATCATACAAGTTCATAGATATCTAGGGTATCTTGAATTATAAATAGTTGTTGGTAAGAAAGTCCTAATCTCTCACATAGAGGTATAGATATATACAAAATCAGTGTTGCAGAGAAATACTCCAGCAGAAAGTCTGCAGGATCAATTGGTTAAAAATAAAAAGTAAGAGAAACAATGTTGCAAAGAGAAAGTTTTTTCGGCAATGGATCTACAGAATCAATCACTTGGTAAATTATCCTTGTATAGGCTTCTAATGATTCTGCAATCAGAGAAAACACTGTCTCCAAGGCTTGTAACAATTTGGCAATTGACAGACCTATCAGTTTTGGTCTTTTGTCCACACAAAAAGTATAGTTAATCAGCAAACTAATTAGGATTTATACTGATTAAGAACAAATGCATGACAGTCTGATATAATAATGTTACCTTGCTAGCACCAGAGTAAAAAGAACTCTGTTTTGAAATTTCATGTATAAACCACATAGATGGAAAATATATAGTATGCAACACATGTATCAAAGTGTACCAGAGTATCACATAAGCATACAACATGTATATTTTTAAATGAAATAAATGCACCTTTTTGATGCTTTCATTTTTGTGCAACAAGTGAGGACAACAGAAAATGATCTGAACTAATGAGGATGTTCAGAAGAAATATATATTCTCTTTGTGCATTTAAATATTGATTCATGCACAGGGGTGTGATTATTGTGACCCCTAGTGATAATGCCACTGTATAGGTCATTGGTAAGGCCCCATCTGGAATACTGTGTCCAGTTCTGGAGACCCTATCTCCAGAAGGATATAAATACATTAGAGAGTGTACAAAGAAGGGCAACTAAAATGGTGCATGGCCTACATCACAAAACTTACCCGGAAAGGCTAAAAGATCTTAACATGTATAGTTTGGAGGAGAGAAGGGAAAGGGGAGACATGATAGAAACTTTCAAATATATAAAGGGTCTTAACAAAGTTCAGGAGGGAAACATTCTTCAAAGGAAAATAAGTATTAGAACTCGAGGGCATACATTGAGACTGGAGGGGGGGGAGGTTCAGGGGAAATTTAAGGAAAAATTACTTCACAGAAAGGGTAGTGGATAAGTGGAATAGCCTTCCATCAGAGGTGGTAGAGGCTAAGACTGTAGGGCAATTTAAACATGCTTGGGACAGGCATATGAATATCCTTACAAAGAATCAAGGTTAAAAAAGGGTTGAGATTGCCTAAAGGATAAAATAAAAAAGGGGCAGACTAGATGGGCCAAGTGGTTCTTATCTGCCGTCAAATTCTATGTTTCTATTATGTTTCTATTAGTGATAATCCTCAATTGATAACGGGCTATGTGAGGGGAGGGGGGGAGGGGGGAAGTGGAAAGAGAGAAGGTGAAGAGTGTGGCCGTGAGTGGGAAATATATTGTATTATTCAATTGGTCACCACTCCAGCCAGATTTAAATGACAATCTATCACCATCACTTTCTAGCCCGACCCGTTACTGCTTCCCCTAATGTGCCTTCCACCATGTATGAGGAATACGTTTACCAAAGTATCAAAAATAGATATCCTTAATAATTAACCTCAGATATCGGTATGTGGTGTAAGGCAGAGAGGAGGGAATGAGAAAGAAGGGGATGTGACACGACCGTGGAGGGATTATACAGGGTGTTGCCGTGGTGTTACCAATCGCCGCTCCAAATGCTATGGATACCGGCGTCCGTCATTCATCTCCACAGGTCCGGCTCCCCGCTCCTGCTTTCCCCCTCGTCTCACATGTGTGTCCTCACTGTGAAGGTGCCGCGGCCGCCCGAAGTCCAAAAGGGGCGTGGCCGTACGACGTCCTTGATAACGTCAGTCCCTACGTACGTTTCACCTAACGGGCTTGTTCACGGGAGCCTCAGTCCTTCAAGCCCAGCCATATCTTTATGTAGCGATGTATTAATTAACAGTGATTATATATATTAAACAATTGTGCTGTTGATACTTAATATAATCTGAAGTGATGAGTAACCCTCCTAATGCCAAAGCAATACAATTGATCGGCATTAAGTTTGAGCTATTTAATTGATCTAAAAGCCTGAATAATTTCCTAAGTGGCTAGATTGATATTTTAATTATATTGACAATTAAGTCTTAGTTTAGTATAACCTGGAAGTCAAACAGTGCAGGAGATCATGTACATTATTAAATCAAATAAATATGAAGAAACATATAAATGAAATAAAAATCAAGAAACGCAAAACAATTTTCTTAAATAAAATATAAGTATTGTATATATATGTGATACATGTAGAAATAAAGCTACCAAAATAATTAGGAGAAGAATATTGGAACTATATAGGTCCTTGCATGAGGATCACTATAATGTGTCAATTTACACATATGTAATTCTATATGTCCAGTTTGTATTTGTCAATTTATCTTTTTTTGTGTGAGAAATTGTATGAACAGAATTTTGTTTCTATAGATAATTGTGTATTGTTGTTGATAGCTTGGCCAGGCACATACTCATTAGTACCGTTCAAAAGAGAGAATATAATGATTCAAAAAGGAAACATAATTATTTATGAGTGATTTATCAATGAGTAGTATTCTTCCTGGGTGACTGGGTAACAGATGAATTGATAATTAGTATTTAGACAGTGAAGAATGATGATGAGGACTATGAATATGATATTAAAACATTATTTTTATTATTGATATAAGAATTTGAGCTGTGTGCTAAGAAAGAAGTTGTGTACTTGAAAAATATACACCAGGATAGGTGTACATAGAGCAAGAATAAGTGAAAGTATAAGAAAGTAAATAAAGTGAAATAATAAATGAAGAAGTGTGGAATGTAATAATAATATATAGAAATAGTATATAAAAATTTTTTTTATATATATGGGAGGATGTGGTGACATGGATTGTGATGAAGGTAAAACATTTTAAGGGCTTTTGGGCACCAAGATAGAAATTATTTATTGTTGGAATATGACTAGATTGCCTAGAATGTGTGTCAAAAGTTACTAGGTGACGGGAGTGAAAGTGTATGTGAGTGAGTGAAGGTGTTGGGGGGAGAAGGGGAGTGTAACGTTTGATTAAAGCATCTCATGATTTTATATTGAACATTATGTATTTTGTTCCTAAAGGGATGTAAGTACATCTCTTTAGTTCTTATGAAGTCTCGCACCCAAGGAGGTTTACTCAAGAAACACACTATAGTTTATGTTTTCATTTAGGCCTCGCGGTATCAAGGAATGTAACTTAAAGATCCACTCTGACTCTTTTTTTCTGTAGTGTGTTCATTACGTCTCCTCCTCTTAGGCCCATTTTGAGGTGTTCTAGGCCAAAGATGCGTAAGTCTTGAGTTCTGCTCTCGTGAACCTGAAGGAAATGTTTGGCAACAGTAGTCAGAGATTTAAATTTAGATGTATCCGATCTGGCATTACGGATATTGCCTATGTGTTCCAAAGCTCTAACCTTGAGCATGCGTGAGGTCATGCCCACATATTTCAAATCACAGGGGCATGTGACACAATAAATTACATTTTCTGTTCTACAATTAAAGTAGTCCTTGATTTGGATGGACTGATTGTATCTGTCCATAATGGTCACTTGATTGAGAATATGGGGACAGGCCTTGCAGTTTCCACACGGGTAGCTGCCCTTTAAAGGAATACGGGATCGAGATGGTTGTAAGAAGTGGCTCTTCACCAATTGATCTCTAAGGTTAGGTGCTCGTCGCCAGCTCATGCTAACCCTGTCTCCAATACATTCAGACAAATACATGTATTGGAGACATGTATAGGAGACAGGGTTAGCATGAGCTGGCGACGAGCACCTAACCTTAGAGATCAATTGGTGAAGAGCCACTTCTTACAACCATCTCGATCCCGTATTCCTTTAAAGGGCAGCTACCCGTGTGGAAACTGCAAGGCCTGTCCCCATATTCTCAATCAAGTGACCATTATGGACAGATACAATCAGTCCATCCAAATCAAGGACTACTTTAATTGTAGAACAGAAAATGTAATTTATTGTGTCACATGCCCCTGTGATTTGAAATATGTGGGCATGACCTCACGCATGCTCAAGGTTAGAGCTTTGGAACACATAGGCAATATCCGTAATGCCAGATCGGATACATCTAAATTTAAATCTCTGACTACTGTTGCCAAACATTTCCTTCAGGTTCACGAGAGCAGAACTCAAGACTTACGCATCTTTGGCCTAGAACACCTCAAAATGGGCCTAAGAGGAGGAGACGTAATGAACACACTACAGAAAAAAGAGTCAGAGTGGATCTTTAAGTTACATTCCTTGATACCGCGAGGCCTAAATGAAAACATAAACTATAGTGTGTTTCTTGAGTAAACCTCCTTGGGTGCGAGACTTCATAAGAACTAAAGAGATGTACTTACATCCCTTTAGGAACAAAATACATAATGTTCAATATAAAATCATGAGATGCTTTAATCAAACGTTACACTCCCCCTCTCCCCCAAACACCTTCACTCACTCACATACACTTTCACTCCCGTCACCTAGTAACTTTTGACACACATTCTAGACAATCTAGTCATATTCCAACAATAAATAATTTCTATCTTGGTGCCCAAAAGCCCTTAAAATGTTTTACCTTCATCACAATCCATGTCACCACATCCTCCCATATATAAAAAAAAAATTTATATACTATTTCTATATATTATTATTACATTCCACACTTCTTCATTTATTATTTCACTTTATTTACTTTCTTATACTTTCACTTATTCTTGCTCTATGTACACCTATCCTGGTGTATATTTTTCAAGTACACAACTTCTTTCTTAGCACACAGCTCAAATTCTTATATCAATAATAAAAATAATGTTTTAATATCATATTCATAGTCCTCATCATCATTCTTCACTGTCTAAATACTAATTATCAATTCATCTGTTACCCAGTCACCCAGGAAGAATACTACTCATTGATGAATCACTCATAAATAATTATGTTTCCTTTTTGAATCATTATATTCTCTCTTTTGAACGGTACTAATGAGTATGTGCCTGGCCAAGCTATCAACAACAATACACAATTATCTATAGAAACAAAATTCTGTTCATACAATTTCTCACACAAAAAAAGATAAATTGACAAATACAAACTGGACATATAGAATTACATATGTGTAAATTGACACATTATAGTGATCCTCATGCAAGGACCTATATAGTTCCAATATTCTTCTCCTAATTATTTTGGTAGCTTTATTTCTACATGTATCACATATATATACAATACTTATATTTTATTTAAGAAAATTGTTTTGCGTTTCTTGATTTTTATTTCATTTATATGTTTCTTCATATTTATTTGATTTAATAATGTACATGATGTCCTGCACTGTTTGACTTCCAGGTTATACTAAACTAAGACTTAATTGTCAATATAATTAAAATATCAATCTAGCCACTTAGGAAATTATTCAGGCTTTTAGATCAATTAAATAGCTCAAACTTAATGCCGATCAATTGTATTGCTTTGGCATTAGGAGGGTTGCTCATCACTTCAGATTATATTAAGTATCAACAGCACAATTGTTTAATATACATAATCACTGTTAATTAATACATCGCTACATAAAGATATGGCTGGGCTTGATTGACTGAGGCTCCCGTGAACAAGCCCGTTAGGTGAAACGTACGTAGGGACTGACATCATCAAGGACGTCGTACGGCCACGCCCCTTTTGGACTTCGGGCGGCCGCGGCACCTTCACAGTGAGGACACACATGTGAGACGAGGGGGAAAGCAGGAGCGGGGAGCCGGACCTGTGGAGATGAATGACGGACGCCGGTATCCATAGCATTTGGAGCGGCGATTGGTAACACCACGGCAACACCCTGTATAATCCCTCCACGGTCGTGTCACATCCCCTTCTTTCTCATTCCCTCCTCTCTGCCTTACACCACATACCGATATCTGAGGTTAATTATTAAGGATATCTATTTTTGATACTTTGGTAAACGTATTCCTTATACATGGTGGAAGGCACATTAGGGGAAGCAGTAACGGGTCGGGCTAGAAAGTGATGGTGATAGATTGTTATTTAAATCTGGCTGGAGTGGTGACCAATTGAATAATACAATATATTTCCCACTCACGGCCACACTCTTCACCTTCTCTCTTTCCACTTCCCCCCTCCCCTCACATAGCCCGTTATCAATTGAGGATTATCACTAGGGGTCATAATAATCACAACCCTGTGCATGAATCAATATTTAAATGCACAAAGAGAATATATATTTCTTCTGAACATCCTCATTAGTTCAGATCATTCTCTGTTGTCCTCACTTGTTGCACAAAAATGAAAGCATCAAAAAGGTGCATTTATTTCATTTAAAAATATACATGTTGTATGCTTATGTGATACTCTGGTACACTTTGATACATGTGTTGCATACTATATATTTTCCATCTATGTGGTTTATACATGAAATTTCAAAACAGAGTTCTTTTTACTCTGGTGCTAGCAAGGTAACATTATTATATCAGACTGTCATGCATTTGTTCTTAATCAGTATAAATCCTAATTAGTTTGCTGATTAACTATACTTTTTGTGTGGACAAAAGACCAAAACTGATAGGTCTGTCAATTGCCAAATTGTTACAAGCCTTGGAGACAGTGGCCCTCATTCCGAGTTGTTCGCTCGTTCTTTTTCATCGCATCGCAGTGAAAATCCGCTTAGTACGCATGCGCAAAGTTCGCACTGCGACTGCGCCAAGTAACTTTACTATGAAGAAAGTATTTTTACTCACGGCTTTTTCTTCGCTCCGGCGATCGTAATGTGATTGACAGGAAATGGGTGTTACTGGGCGGAAACACGGCGTTTCAGGGGCGTGTGGCTGAAAACGCTACCGTTTCCGGAAAAAACGCAGGAGTGGCCGGAGAAACGGTGGGAGTGCCTGGGCGAACGCTGGGTGTGTTTGTGACGTCAACCAGGAACGACAAGCACTGAACTGATCGCACAGGCAGAGTAAGTCTGGAGCTACTCAGAAACTGCTAAGTAGTTAGTAATCGCAATATTGCGAATACATCGGTCGCAATTTTAAGAAGCTAAGATTCACTCCCAGTAGGCGGCGGCTTAGCGTGTGTAACTCTGCTAAATTCGCCTTGCGACCGATCAACTCGGAATGAGGGCCAGTGTTTTCTCTGATTGCAGAATCATTAGAAGCCTATACAAGGATAATTTACCAAGTGATTGATTCTGTAGATCCATTGCCGAAAAAACTTTCTCTTTGCAACATTGTTTCTCTTACTTTTTATTTTTAACCAATTGATCCTGCAGACTTTCTGCTGGAGTATTTCTCTGCAACACTGATTTTGTATATATCTATACCTCTATGTGAGAGATTAGGACTTTCTTACCAACAACTATTTATAATTCAAGATACCCTAGATATCTATGAACTTGTATGATCACCACAAGCTGCCACCTCTGCCTAAATACTTCATCTGTATTACCAGCATATATTGACTGATAAATGCTTAGGATATAATCTAATCAGAAAAAGTGTGTGAATACTAATTGATTTCCTATACATGAAAGTCATTATATTATTTTTATGCACTTTGGCATAGGAGAACAAGAGGAGATTCGCTTTAATATTCTGAATGCTATTTGAATGAATTAGTTCAAACAAATTTACATTTCTGATTTTTATCAGAGCTTCCTCTCTTCTGAGCACTCTCTCATCTGGCTGATAGCTGTGCTGGCTCGGGTTCTGCCCTTCCCAGCGTACTCTTGGTTATCACAACAGAAAGCAGAAGTGCTCCTTCTTCCTTCTGCCTTGATCCTAAGGGGAGTTAGATCAATCAATTCATGATCTTCCCCTATTTAAAACTGGTGAAGGTTCTCCTTTCCAACACTCTCTCATCTGGAAAAGCCTGGGGCCTAGTTATCCAGTGACGTATAGCAGGCAGAGTACAGACAGCAGAAGTGGGTTCTCTCTTCCTTCATAAGTCATCTTCATCATTCAAGGTCGTACTATCCTGAGAGTAGCCCGATCTTCTATCTCGGAAGCTGATAGGATAGACCTGGTTAGTACTTTGAAGGGGGACCACTTAGGAATACCAGGCACTGTGGATATCACTAAGATGATCACTCATATCTTCATGTAAAAACACTGGTGGGGCAGTTCTAATCTGCTCACTCTCTCTCATCTAATCTATATTTCACCTCTTTTTCTCTTCTATTTTGATTAATAGATATTTAATATGTTTGGACCATATAGGTCGATATTTTAATGGAATAAAATAAAAGTTAAGTTTTAGATTATTCATCATCATATCACCTCACCTGATACTGATTAATTATCATCACCATTTTCAATTAAGAGTGCTCCCGAAAAGGATTTCTTTTGTCTTGTCTCTTTTTATGTAGTTAATCTACAAAAGTTTTTTGGGAGCACCACCAATAAATAAGGTGCCTTTAAAGGATTTGAATATTGGCACCGTTTATATTGGTTATTTTCAGATTTTTTCATATTTTAATGTGGCTTTACAGTACACAGCTAGTGCGGAACTGACAAACCATTTTTCAAATCAAATTTTTTACCATATATTCCCCAACAGCAAAAGAAAGTAACACCCTATCAGATGCAGTCCTTTCGGTCGCACAAGTCCAAAAGAGGTCGGGGATCCTCTTTCCTCGCCAGAGGTAAGGGCAGAGGCAAGAGAGCACCTGCTGCGGCAGGTGCCCAGGAACAAAAGTCCTCCCCGGCTGCTCCAAAACCCACAGCATGACGCTGGGGCTCCCCTGAGGGAGTCCGCACCGGTGGGGGCACGTCTTCGACTTTTCAGTCAGGCCTGGGTCAGTTCGGACCTGAATCCCAGTGTGTTGGAAATAGTTTCCCAGGGTTACAAATTGGAATTCGAGGAGGTGCCCCCGCGCCGATTTTTCAAATCGGCCCTACCAGCTTCCACATCGGAAAGGGATGTAGTGTTAGCTGCAATTCAAACGCTGTGTATACAGCAAGTGATAATCAAGGTTCCCCTGCACCAGCAGGGAAGAGGTTACTACACAACCCTATTTGTGGTCCCGAAACCGGACGGTTCGGTCAGACCTATTTTGAATCTGAAATCCCTAAACCTGTACATAAAAAGATTCAAATTCAAAATGGAATCTCTCAGAGCGATAATAGCCAACATGGAGGAGGGGGAGTTTATGGTGTCTCTGGACATAAAGGATGCGTACCTTCATGTCCCCATATATGCCCCCCATCAGGAATACCTGAGATTCGCTGTACAGGATTGTCATTACCAATTTCAGACGTTGCCGTTTGGACTCTCCACGGCCCCGAGGATTTTCACCTAGATAATGGCGGAAATGATGGTGGTCCTGCGCAAGCATGGAGTCACGATTATCCCATACTTGGACGATCTCCTGATAAAAGCGAGATCAAGGGAGAAATTGCTGAGCAGTGTGGCGCTCTCTCTGAGAGTGCTCCAGCAACACGGTTGGATTCTAAATCTACCGAAGTCACAGTTGATTCCGAAAACTCGACTGCCGTTCCTAGGTATGATACTGGATATGGAACAAATGAAGGTCTTCCTCCCAATAGAGAAAGCCCAAGACATCCAGAACATGGTCAGAGACCTGCTAAAACCGAAAAGGGTGTCAGTTCACCAATGCACTCGAGTTCTGGGGAAAATGGTGGCGGCCTACGAGGCCATTCCCTTCGGAAGGTTCCATGCAAGGACTTTTCTATGGGACCTTCTGGACAAGTGGTCCGGGTCCCATCTGCACTTACATCGGAAAATAACTCTGTCCCCAGGGACCAGAGTGTCCCTCCTGTGGTGGTTGCAAAGTGCTCACCTCCTGGAGGGTCGCAGGTTCGGAATTCAGGATTGGATCCTGGTTACCACGGACGCGAGCCTCCGAGGATGGGGAGCGGTCACACAGGGAAAATGTTTTCAGGGTCTTTGGTCAGACCAGGAGTCCTGTCTACACATCAATGTGTTGGAACTCAGGGCCATTTACAACGGCCTTCGACAAGCGGAGAGTTTTCTTCGAAACCTTCCGGTTCTGATTCAATCAGACAATGTCACAGCAGTGGCTCATGTGAACCGCCAAGGCGGGACAAGAAGCAGAGTCGCGATGGCGGAAGCCACAAGGATCCTTCGCTGGGCGGAAAATCATGTAAGCGCTCTGTCGGCTGTCTTCATTCCGGGAGTGGACAACTGGGAAGCAGACTTCCTCAGCAGACACGATCTCCATCCAGGAGAGTGGGGACTTCATCAAGAAGTCTTTGCAGACGTAACACGTCTTTGGGGAACTCCTCAATTAGACATGATGGCGTCACGCCACAACAAGAAACTTCGGAGGTATTGCGCCAAGTCTCGGGACCCTCAGGCAGTAGCAGTAGGCGCTCTGGTAACACCGTGGGTGTTCAAATCGGTCTACGTGTTTCCTCCTCTTCCTCTCATCACGAAAGTGTTGAGGATCATAAGACGAAGAAGAGTACAGACGATACTCGTTGTCCCAGACTGGCCTCGAAGGGCCTGGTACTCGGATCTACAAGAGATGCTCACAGGAGATCCCTGGCCTCTTCCTCTGAGGGAAGACCTGTTGCAGCAGGGGCCCTGTGTATTTCAAGACTTACCGCGGTTACGTTTGATGGCATGGCGGTTGAACGCCGAATCCTAGCAAAAAAGGGGATTCCGGAAGAGGTCATCCCTACTTTAATAAAGGCTTGGAAGGAGGTGACGGTAAAACATTATCACCGTATCTGGCGAAAGTATGTGTCTTGGTGTGAGACCAAGAATGCACCTACGGAAGATTTTCATCTGGGTCGTCTTCTCCACTTCCTACAGACAGGAGTGGATATGGGCCTGAAATTAGGCTCTGTTAAGGTACAGATTTCGGCCCTCTCGATTTTCTTTCAGAAGGAATTGGCTTCTCTTCCAGAAGTCCAGACGTTTGTAAAGGGAGTGCTGCACATCCAGCCCCCTTTTGTGCCTCCAGTGGCACCATGGGACCTGAACGTGGTGTTGCAGTTCCTAAAATCACACTGGTTTGAACCGCTTAACAAGGTTGAGTTGAAATTTCTTACCTGGTAGGTGGTCATGTTGTTGGCCTTAGCATCAGCAAGGCGAGTGTCAGAATTGGCGGCTTTGTCACACAAGAGCTCCTACTTGATTTTTCATGTGGATCGAGCTGAATTGAGGACACGTCCGCAATTTTTGCCTAAAGTGGTTTCTTCATTCCATATGAATCAACCTATTGTGGTGCCTGTGGCTACAAGTGACCTGGAGGATTCTAGATCCCTGGACGTAGTCAGGGCCTTAAAAATTTATGTAGCCAGGACGGCTAGAATTAGGAAAACAGAGGCTCTGTTTGTCCTGTATGCGGCCAATAAGATTGGCGCTCCTGCTTCGAAGCAGACTATTGCTCGCTGGATCTGTAATACGATTCAGCAGGCTCACTCTACGGCTGGATTGCCGGTACCAAATTCGGTTAAGGCCCATTCCACTAGGAAGGTGGGCTCTTCTTGGGCGGCTGCCCGAGGCGTCTCGGCATTACAACTTTGCCGAGCGGCGACTTGGTCGGGGTCAAACACTTTTGCTAAATTCTACAAGTTTGATACCCTGGCTGATGAGGATCTAGCGTTTGCTCAGTCGGTGCTGCAGAGTCATACGCACTCTCCCGCCCGATTGGATGCTTTGGTATAAACCCCATGGTCCTTACAGAGTCCCCAGCATCCTCTAGGACGTAAGAGAAAATAAGATTTTAAACCTACCGGTAAATCTATTTCTCCTAGTCCGTAGAGGATGCTGGAGGCCCGTCCCAGTGCGGAAACTCTGCAAGACTTGTATATAGTTGTTGCTTACATAAGGGTTATGTTACAGTTGACATCGGTCTTGGACCGTTACTGTCGTTTGTTCATACTGTTAACTGGTTATGTATGTTCCAAGTTACATGGTATGATTGGTGTGGGCTGGTATGAATCTTGCCCTTGGATTGCTAAATCCTGCCTTGTATTGTCCATCTCCTCTGGGCACAGTTCTCTAACTGAGGTCTGGAGGAGGGGCATAGAGGGAGGAGCCAGTGCACACCCATAGTCAAAGTTCTTTTTAGGTGCCCTATCTCCTGCGGAGCCCGTCTATACCCCCATGGTCCTTACGGAGTCCCCAGCATCCTCTACGGACTAGGAGAAATAGATTTACCGGTAGGTTTAAAATCTTATTTTATGAGTAATGGGTAAGTCCCATAAATCAAAGTTAGCAAACAATAGAGGAATAGGCTGTAGCGGGACCTGCAATGGGAATGATACATTAATAAAGGCAATTATCTTGTTCCAGAATCGTTTGATATGTCCATACTGCCAAAAGTTGTGGAAAAAAGTGTCTGTAGAGTGGGAACATTTCAAACAGTAGCCTGTTTCATCATCCACAAAGCAGCTTCTCTGCTTTTGCGAGACATAAGCCCTATATGTAGTCTTCAGACGTACTTCCTGCAGGACGGTAGATTTCACAGTGCGCATGATGATGTCAAAATATTTAAAAAGCGTATCATCCTGGGGCAAATCTGTGATATCACCCTGCCACATCAAGGAGATTGACTTCCATATATCACTAGTTAGCGGTGTTTTCAACATATTATAGATATATCTAGTCTTAAATTGGAAATTCGATAGTCTAGTGAAAACTGGTAACAAAGGATCAGAAACCAGCAGGTCTATGCATGTGCGAGGCAGAGAGTCAATATAATGTCTAATTTGTAAATAGGCAAAAAAAAATACTGATGGGAGAGATAATACCACCAGGGTCAAAAACCTGAGTGACAGTTTGTAATCCCTTGACATGAAGACGATGTAGAAAGGAATTATCCAAACTAGGCTTAAACATTGGATTGCCCCACAAAGGCAACTAAGCAGAATATGTAGGGTCTCTACAGAGAATTTTATTAGATGTCCACCAGGCATCATAAGTATCCAGAAGGAACAGATGTGAATAAAGGTTGGCTGGAATATGGGATTTGGGAACATGGAGCAGAGCCCCTGGCGAGTAGGGATGAAAAAGTGCACAATCCAATTCGTATATGGTATAAGTGCTAGTCTCCAAACACCAGTCAGATATGTACCTGAAGAAGAGAGTCCGAGAATAAAGGAGGAGGTTCGGAAATCCCAAGCCTCCTTCTCTTCTGGGAAGTTGTAATCTATGCCTCGATATTCTGGGTTTCTTTGATTGCCAGATAAATGTTTAAAACAATTTGGCGACATCCTTGATATCTATTGGAGATACGGTAGCTTTATCGGCAACATTTGCATAACATACTGTAAGTAAGCCTAGGCAGTAAGACAGATCTAATTACTTCTATATGTCCTAGAAGGGAGAGAGGTAGCTTTTGCCAGTTAGCCAAAAATGTTGAAATATTAGACAGGGCAGGAGCAAAATTTTGTTTATACAAATGGGAAACTTTACAGGGTATATTAATACCTAGGTATTTAAGGTGTGATGGGATAATCCTATTTGAGTCTAATTGGTCTCTCGGCGGCAACGAGGGGGACGGACCCTTAAGAATGAGTAGGTCAGATTTACTGACATTTATTTTGTATCCTGAAAAGCACCAAAATGCTTAATAATATCAAAAGCTATAGGGATAGAATATTCAGGGTTGGATAAAAACAATAACATATCGTCAGTGTCACAACTGAGGGCCTGAGCTGACGGGAGGCAGCCTCAGTTGTAGGGGCTGAGATGTACCGGAACCTGGGAGGTTGTATCAGACCCCTGGACATGTAAGTAACATGAATAATAACTGCCCGAAGGCGTGACCACGACAACTTGGATAAAAGTCAATGATGTTTATTATGACAACTCCGCAACACAGCAGCAGTAAAAGAAAACGTAAAAGTCAGCAAAGAATAAATACAGTTCCTGGGTACTACAGGATGGCAGGAGCCACAGGGCACTGGTAGTGTGAGATAGTTCTTATGATCTTCTAGATGGAAAGTCCTTACCAGGCCCGACTGTAGCAATGGAGATAACCCAGGATTGTGCCAGCTGGTGTTCCAGGAAAAGCTGGGTTGCTGAAGATAAAACAGCTGCTGTGGATACTGGCTGGAACCAGACTGTTGTTAGCACGGAGTGGATACTGGCTGGAACCAGTTAAATAATAAATGAACTTGGGAGCGATGAAATATGAACTGAAATGTAGAACTTGAGAGCTGAGAAATAATAATACCGGTGGAGAGTGGTAAAGTGTAGAAAGGACACCGGCCCTTTAAGGGAAGCTGTACTCTGCTGGAAGCTGAGCTGGAAGCAGGTAATGTTGTAGCTGGAAATAGATGAATCCACAATGGATTGGAGAGTCAGGCTACACCGCAGGTGGAATGCTGGTGCGGGTCTCTATGGTGGAAGTCTTGAGACAGGAGCTGGAACCTGGAAGACAATCACAGGAGAGAGACAAACAGGAACTAGGTTTGACAACCAAAGCACTGACGCCTTCCTTGCTCAGGCACAGTGTATTTATACCTGCAGCAAGGAAGGGATTGGCTAGGCAATTATGCAGATTATCAATACTGAGAACAGATTGGTGGAAATGATCAGCTGACAGAATCCAAGATGGCTGCGCCCATGCAGACACTTGGAGGGAAGTTTGGTTTGTAATCCATGTGGTAATGAAAACAGTAATGGCGGCGCCGGCCACCGGAGACAGGAGGCGCCAGGCTGACAGATGCACATCCAACCACGCGGACACAGCAGAGGCCGCGGCTGACGTAATCGCCACTCAGACACTCTGCATGCAGAAGTTCAGGGACGGCGGCGGAGGCCGCGGGAGACGCCATGCCAGGTGTAATATGGCGTTTACTGTGACAGCGTCCCAGAGTGACAGGAGAGGATACAGGAATGTACACATCAGGATAACAGATAGGATCCGGTCCTGGAGCGCTGAGCCAGCCTTAGGAGGCATCTGATGGGTAAGAAATGGCGTCCAGATACCCGGATCATGACAGCACCCCCCCCCTTTAGGAGTGGCCCCAGGACACTTCTTTGGCTTTTGAGGAAACTTGGAATGGAATCTCCGGACCAAGGCAGGAGCATGGACATCAGAAGCATTGGTCCATGAACGTTCCTCAGGACCATAACCCTTCCAGTCAATAAGATATTGTAGTTGACCGTAACGGTGACGTGAGTCCAGGATCTTGGCCACTTCATACTCAACGCCTCGTTGAGTTTGGACTTTCGGAGTTGGAGGAAGTGAGGAATGAAACCGATTCAAGATCAGCGGTTTCAACAGGGAAACATGGAATGTCCTGGGTATTTTTAAGAAGGGAGGCAACTGGAGTCTGTAAGCAACAGGATTGATGACTTGTTCAATCTTGAAAGGACCGATATAGCGAGGTGCAAACTTCATACTGGGAACTCTTAACCTCAAATTCTTCGTGGATAACCATACCCGATCACCCACCTTGAGAGCAGGAACTGCTCGACGCTTCTTATCCGCAAACTTCTTGTACCTGAACGATGCCTTGAGCAGAGCTGATCGTACGCTCTTCCAGATATTGGCAAACTGATGCAAGGTGATATCCACTGCGGGAACAGAAGTTGCTGGAAGCGGTTGGAACTCAGGGACTTTAGGGTGGAATCCAAAGTTAGTGAAGAATGGTGTTGAAGCAGATGAAGAATGATACTGGTTGTTATGACAGAACTCGGCCCAGGGAAGTAATTGAACCCAGTCATCTTGAGAGGAGGACACATAGATGCGGAGGAAGGCCTCCAAGTCCTGATTCACCCTCTCGGTTTGACCATTGGTCTGAGGATGGTAAGCCGTGGAAAACTTTAGCTTGACTTGGAGGACTTGACATAAACTTCGCCAGAATTTGGCTATGAATTGAACTCCTCGATCTGAGATAATTTCTTCAGGAAGACCGTGGAGTCGGAAGATCTCTTGTATGAATACTTGAGCCAACTTGGAAGCTGACGGAAGACCGGTGAGAGGAATGAAGTGTGCCATCTTGGTGAACCGGTCAACTACCACCCAGATGGTATTGAACTTGTTGCACATGGGTAAGTCTGTAATGAAATCCATCGACAAGTGGGTCCATGGTCGACGGGGAACGGATAGTGGAACCAGTTGCCCCGCAGGCGACTGGCGGGATACTTTATGTTGGGCACACTTTGGGCAAGATGCAATAAACTCCAAGACGTCCTTTTTCAGAGTTGGCCACCAATAGGACCTAGAGATAAACTCCAGGGTTTTTTGGATACCTGTATGTCCGGCAAAACGGGAAGCATGGGCCCAATGCATGAGCTTCTTCCTTAGCATCGGCTTCACAAAACTTTTCCCTGATGGGGGCGTAGAGTCCATCCCTACCGTGGAGAATGCCAACGGATTTATAATAGGATGCTTGTCTGAAGACTCTGACTCATTTTCTTGCTCCCATGAGCGGGAAAGGGCATCGGCCTTGCGATTCTGAGAGCCCGGACAGAACTGGAGTTTAAAGTCGAACCTGGAAAAGAAAAGTGCCCATCTGGCCTGACGAGGGTTGAGACATTGTGCGCCCTTCAGGTATAAAAGGTTCTTGTGGTCTGTAAGTATGGTGATTGAATGAGAAGCTCCCTCCAACAGATACCTCCACTCTTCTAGAGCGAGCTTGATGGCTAGCAACTCCTGGTCGCCAATGGCATAGTTGCGCTCAGCTGGGGAGAACTTCCGGGAGAAGAAACTGCAAGGGTGTAAATGGCCATCTTTAGCCCTCTGAGATAACACCGCTCCTACTCCAACGGAGGAGGCATCCACCTCTAAGATGAAAGGAGAGTCGATGTCAGGCTGTTTCAGAACAGGCGCAGAGATGAACCTTTGTTTTAAAAGATGAAATGCTTGCATGGCTTCTTCAGACCACTTGGACGGGTTAGCACCCTTCTTAGTGAAAGCAGTAATAGGCGCCACAATGATGGAAAAGTCTCGTATAAACTTTCGGTAATAGTTGGCGAACCCTAAGAACCTCTGGACCCCTTTGAGGGTTAAGGGTACCGGCCAATTTTGGATTGCTTGTAGTTTCTCAGGATCCATCTCTAGTCCGGAACCGGACACAATGTACCCTAGAAACGGAATGGACTT
Source organism: Pseudophryne corroboree (assembly GCF_028390025.1). Lineage (NCBI taxonomy): Eukaryota > Metazoa > Chordata > Amphibia > Anura > Myobatrachidae > Pseudophryne > Pseudophryne corroboree. The sequence continues at coordinate 160,325,679 of NC_086452.1, read as the reverse complement.
GACTTCAAAGACGCATTTTTCTAATTTGCAATAGAGATGATTGACACGGAGACGGGACAGAACCTCTTTAACCCAAAAACGATGTTCCTCTAAATCGTTGGCAAAAATGAGGATATCGTCTAGATAGACCACGACATGACGGTATAGAATGTCTCTGAAGATCTCATTGACAAAATGCTGGAAGACAGCTGGAGCATTGCTCAATCCGAAGGGCATGATGAGGTACTCATAATGTCCGTCACGGGTGTTAAAGGCGGTCTTCCACTCGTCACCCTCACGGATCCGGATGAGATTGTATGCACCTCGCAAGTCCAGCTTTGTAAAGATGGTAGCTCCACTAACTCTGTCAAAGAGCTCAGTAATCAGGGGTAAAGGATAACGGTTCTTGATGGTAATGTCGTTCAAACCTCTGTAGTCGATGCACGGCCGCAGACCACCATCTTTCTTTTTTACAAAAAAGAAGCCTGCGCCGGCTGGAGAAGAAGAAGGTCGAATGAACCCCTTTGCTAGGTTCTCTTTAATATATTCCTCCATAGAATGCGTCTCAGGCAGAGACAACGGATAAGTTCGGCCTCGAGGTGGAACCTTCCCTGGAACGAGATCAATCGGACAGTCCCATTCTCTATGAGGAGGAAGGATATCAGCAGAAGCTTTACTGAACACATCCGTGAAATCTTGATATGGAGGAGGTGGAACATCAGACGACCTGGGGGAGGAAGAACAGACAGGCAATACTTTAAACAAACATGTCTCAGCACAGGAGGAACCCCATGCCAGGATTTGCGTAGTCGTCCAATCAATTGTAGGATTGTGAAGACGGAGCCATGGAAGGCCCAGGACCACAGGATGTGTGGCTCTTGGAATCACTAAAAAAGAAATAAGTTCGGAATGAAGAACTCCCACTCTCAGACGAACTGGTAGAGTCCTTAAAGAAATAACTGCATCAAAAATTTTGCTGCCATCCACGGCAGTTAAAGAAATGGACGAAGGAAGTCTCTCGGTGGGTAGGGACCACCGTTTAACATAGGCTTCAGTAATAAAGTTCCCAGCTGCTCCGGAATCAAGGAGGGCAATGACGTTCCGATAACGTTGAGCAACTTGAAGCGAGACTGGGAGATTACAATCTTGAGGAGATGGAGAGGAGATCATTACTCCTAGCCGGCCCTCTCCTTGGCGAGCTAGGATTTGGAGTTTCCCGGACGTTTGGGACAGGCATTAATGGTGTGAGACGGAGCTGCACAATAGAGACAGAGAAACTCGGAGAGACGTCTTCGGCGCTCAGCAGGAGTTAAACGGGAACGGCCAAGTTGCATGGGCTCATCTTTAGATGGTGACAGTTGACGAGGAGGAGGAGCAGAAGATTTTGGAGCAGATGATCTTCCACGCTCAGTTGCTCTCTCTCTGAAACGTAAATCAACTTTCGTGCAGAGTGAGATTAGCTCATCTAACTTAGAAGGTAAGTCTCTGGTAGCTAACTCATCTTTAATACGCTCAGATAAGCCATGCCAGAATGCAGCATACAGGGCCTCGTCGTTCCATGCCAGTTCGGATGCCAGGATCTGGAACTGTATCAGATATTGTCCTACAGTACGTGACCCCTGGCGTAAACGGAGAATCTCGGATGAAGCTGAGGTTACCCGGCCTGGCTCGTCGAAGATGCGCCTGAATGTTGACACGAAGGCAGTGTAGGAAGATAGCAGAGTGTCGGACCTCAACCATAACGGTGATGCCCAATCAAGGGCTGAGCCACTGAGAAGAGAAATAATGTAGGCAATTTTTGTACGGTCACTGGGAAAATTGCCAGGTTGTAGCTCAAACTGAATCTCACACTGGTTGAGAAATCCCCTGCAGAATCTTGGAGATCCGTCAAATTTTGCTGGCGTTGGAAGATGAAGACGTGGAGCAGAAATGGGTAAGGTGGGTGGGGTTATAGCTGGAGTCACTGTGGTTGACGCACCAGACGCGCCTGATCCACGGAGAGTTGCCTGAATCCCATCCAGCCGAGTAGAGAGATCCTGGAGACAGCGGATGATGTGGCCCTGTGCAGCCCCCTGATGTTCTAGTCGGGCTGCCAGTTCTTGCATCGGCCTGGCCGCTTGATCCTGGTCTCCGGCTGGATTCATTAGGTCAGTGCTTACTGTCACAACTGAGGGCCTGAGCTGACGGGAGGCAGCCTCAGTTGTAGGGGCTGAGATGTACCGGAACCTGGGAGGTTGTATCAGACCCCTGGACATGTAAGTAACATGAATAATAACTGCCCGAAGGCGTGACCACGACAACTTGGATAAAAGTCAATGATGTTTATTATGACAACTCCGCAACACAGCAGCAGTAAAAGAAAACGTAAAAGTCAGCAAAGAATAAATACAGTTCCTGGGTACTACAGGATGGCAGGAGCCACAGGGCACTGGTAGTGTGAGATAGTTCTTATGATCTTCTAGATGGAAAGTCCTTACCAGGCCCGACTGTAGCAATGGAGATAACCCAGGATTGTGCCAGCTGGTGTTCCAGGAAAAGCTGGGTTGCTGAAGATAAAACAGCTGCTGTGGATACTGGCTGGAACCAGACTGTTGTTAGCACGGAGTGGATACTGGCTGGAACCAGTTAAATAATAAATGAACTTGGGAGCGATGAAATATGAACTGAAATGTAGAACTTGAGAGCGGAGAAATAATAATACCGGTGGAGAGTGGTAAAGTGTAGAAAGGACACCGGCCCTTTAAGGGAAGCTGTACTCTGCTGGAAGCTGAGCTGGAAGCAGGTAATGTTGTAGCTGGAAATAGATGAATCCACAATGGATTGGAGAGTCAGGCTACACCGCAGGTGGAATGCTGGTGCGGGTCTCTATGGTGGAAGTCTTGAGACAGGAGCTGGAACCTGGAAGACAATCACAGGAGAGAGACAAACAGGAACTAGGTTTGACAACCAAAGCACTGACGCCTTCCTTGCTCAGGCACAGTGTATTTATACCTGCAGCAAGGAAGGGATTGGCTAGGCAATTATGCAGATTATCAATACTGAGAACAGATTGGTGGAAATGATCAGCTGACAGAATCCAAGATGGCTGCGCCCATGCAGACACTTGGAGGGAAGTTTGGTTTGTAATCCATGTGGTAATGAAAACAGTAATGGCGGCGCCGGCCACCGGAGACAGGAGGCGCCAGGCTGACAGATGCACATCCAACCACGCGGACACAGCGGAGGCCGCGGCTGACGTAATCGCCACTCAGACACTCTGCATGCAGAAGTTCAGGGACGGCGGCGGAGGCCGCGGGAGACGCCATGCCAGGTGTAATATGGCGTTTACTGTGACAGCGTCCCAGAGTGACAGGAGAGGATACAGGAATGTACACATCAGGATAACAGATAGGATCCGGTCCTGGAGCGCTGAGCCAGCCTTAGGAGGCATCTGATGGGTAAGAAATGGCGTCCAGATACCCGGATCGTGACAGTCAGCAAATAGAGCTAAGTGAAGGTCAAGGGATCCAATATGAATACCTTGATATAAGGGGAAATGTGTGAGGGCTATGGCCAGAGGTTCTAGTGCTATGGTGAAGAGCAAGGGTGAGAGTGGGCAACCTTGCCGAGTGAAGCGCAGCACAGGAAAGTGGTTCGACAACAAGCCATTGCAAATAATCTGGGAGGAGGGATCAGTGTATAGGGTACGAAGAGAGGAGATAAAACCTAGGGGTAAACCAAATCTCATCAGAGAGTCAAAAAGATGATCCCAGCGCACCATGTCAAAAGCCTTTTCAGCATCAAAAGGAAGGATAGCCCTCGGAGTATTCAACACAGTGCACTGGGAGTCCTCCACTGCCGCCAAAACTCTCCTAATATTAACCACCGGATTCCTACCAACAATGAAACCCGCCTGATCCCGGTGAATCACAGAGGGTAATAAGGGTTTTAGACGATCAGCGAGGATTTTAGTCAGGAGCTTACAATCAATATTAAGGAGGGAAATCGGGCAATAAGAACCGGGATCAGACAGGTCTCTCCCCGGTTTCAGGATAATTGGTATAACGTCAGAATTAAAGTAGGTAGGCAGCGTTCCCGACTTGAATATAGTATTGAAAACTGTAGTAAGAATAGGAGAGATCTTAGGAGCAAGAAGTTTATAATAGTCCTGTGTGAAACCATCAGGACCTGGGGCTTTGCCCGATTTCGATCCCGATATGGCTCTTAGAACTTCCTGTTTAGTAATGGGGGCAGTCAGAGAGAGCCCTTGTTCGTGGGACAGTTGGGGGATAGGTAGATCAGTCCAAAAGCTGGAAGGATCAGTCTGGGGTACGGGGGGTATAAAGCTGTATAAAAGCTTTTCAAAACATTTGCGGTTTGTGTATTATTGGTAGATAGGGATCCATCATGTGTTTTCAAAGGGTGCATAACCATCAAGGGGTGCTGGCCTCTCAACAGATTGGACAATAGTTTGCTCGATTTATTTTCAAATTTGTGGGATCGGTATTCTTTGTGAAAGGTATAGGATGCCTCTAATTTTGAAAACAAACCATCAAAAAATAAGATTTTACTCACCGGTAAATCTATTTCTCGTAGTCCGTAGTGGATGCTGGGAACTCCGAAAGGACCATGGGGAATAGCGGCTCCGCAGGAGACTGGGCACAACTAAAGAAAGCTTTTAGGTCACCTGGTGTGCACTGGCTCCTCCCACTATGACCCTCCTCCAAGCCTCAGTTAGGACACTGTGCCCGGACGAGCTGACATAATAAGGAAGGATTTTGAATCCCGGGTAAGACTCTTACCAGCCACACCAATCACACCGTATAACTCGTGATACCATACCCAGTTTAACAGTGTGAAAACAACTGAGCCTCTCAACAGATGGCTCAACAATAACCCTTTAGTTAACAATAACTATGTACAAGTATTGCAGACAATCCGCACTTGGGACGGGCGCCCAGCATCCACTACGGACTACGAGAAATAGATTTACCGGTGAGTAAAATCTTATTTTCTCTGACGTCCTAGTGGATGCTGGGAACTCCGAAAGGACCATGGGGATTATACCAAAGCTCCCAAACGGGCGGGAGAGTGCGGATGACTCTGCAGCACCGAATGAGAGAACTCAAGGTCCTCCTCAGCCAGGGTATCAAATTTGTAGAATTTTGCAAACGTGTTTGCCCCTGACCAAGTAGCAGCTCGGCAAAGTTGTAAAGCCGAGACCCCTCGGGCAGCCGCCCAAGATGAGCCCACCTTCCTTGTGGAATGGGCTTTTACTGATTTAGGATGCGGCAGTCCAGCCGCAGAATGCGCCAGCTGAATTGTGATACAAATCCAGCGAGCAATAGTCTGCTTAGAAGCAGGAGCACCCAGCTTGTTGGGTGCATACAGGATAAATAGCGAGTCAGTTTTCCTGACTCTAGCCGTCCTGGAAACATAAATTTTCAAGGCCCTGACTACGTCCAGCAACTTGGAATCCTCCAAGTCCCTAGTAGCCGCAGGCACCACAATAGGTTGGTTCAAGTGAAAAGCTGATACCACCTTAGGGAGAAACTGGGGACGAGTCCTCAATTCTGCCCTATCCATATGGAAAATCAGATAAGGGCTTTTACATGACAAAGCCGCCAATTCTGACACACGCCTGGCTGAAGCCAAGGCCAATAACATGACCACTTTTTCCACGTGAGATATTTTAGATCCACGGTTTTAAGTGGCTCAAACCAATGTGATTTTAAGAAACTCAACACCACGTTGAGATCCCAAGGTGCCACTGGAGGCACAAAAGGGGGCTGAATATGCAGCACTCCCTTAACAAACGTCTGAACTTCAGGTAGTGAAGCTAGTTCTTTCTGGAAGAAAATCGACAGAGCCGAGATCTGTACCTTAATGGAGCCTAATTTCAGGCCCATAGTCACTCCTGCTTGTAGGAAATGCAGAAATCGACCCAGTTGAAATTCCTCTGTTGGGGCCTTTTTGGCCTCACACCAAGCAACATACATCCGCCATATGCGGTGATAATGCTTTGCAGTTACATCTTTCCTGGCTTTAATCAGCGTAGGAATGACTTCCTCCGGAATGCCCTTTTCCTTCAGGATCCGGCGTTCAACCGCCATGCCGTCAAACGCAGCCGCGGTAAGTCTTGGAACAGACAGGGCCCCTGCTGCAGCAGGTCCTGTCTGAGCGGCAGAGGCCATGGGTCCTCTGAGATCATCTCTTGAAGTTCCGGGTACCACGCTCTTCCCAACGGTTTACCAACAGTTGGAAGACTTCTGGATGAAGTCCGCACTCTCCCAGGTGTAGGTCGTGTCCGCTGAGGAAGTCTGCTTCCCAGTTGTCCACTCCCGGAATGAACACTGCTGACAGTGCTAAGACGTGATTTTCCGCCCATCGGAGAATCCTTGTGGCTTCTGCCATCGCCATCCTGCTTCTTGTCCCGCCCACGGTTTACATGGGCGACTGCCGTGATGTTGTCTGATTGGATCAGTACCGGCTGGTTTTGAAGCAGAGGCCTTCCTTGGAATTTCTTCCCTGTGTGACTGCCCCCCAGCCTCGAAGGCTGGCATCCGTGGTTACCAGGACCCAGTCCTGTATGCCGAATCTGCGGCCCTCTTGAAGATGAGCACTCTGCAGCCACCACAGTAGAGATACCCTGGTCCTTGGAGACAGGGTTATCAGCCGATGCATCTGAAGATGCGATCCCGACCACTTGTCCAAGAGGTCCCACTGAAAGGTTCTTGCATGGAACCTGCCGAATGGAATTTTGCTCCGTAAGAAGCTACCATTTTCCCCAGGACTCATGTGCAGTGATGCACCGATACCTGTTTTGGTTTCAGGAGGTCTCTGACTAGAGATGACAGCTCCTTGGCTTTCTCCTGCGGGAGAAACACTTTTTTCTGTTCTGTGTCCAGAACCATCCCCAGGAACAGTAGGCGTGTGGTAGGAACCAGCTGTGACTTTGGAATGTATAGAATCCATCCGTGCTGTTGTAGCACTTGCCGAGATAGTACTACTCCGACCAACAACTGCTCCTTGTACGGGATAATTAAAGGTTCCTTTCTCGAAGGAGTATAATCATTTCTGCCATTACCTTGGTAAAGACCCTCAGTGCCGTGGACAGTCCAAACGGCAGTGTTTGGAATTGGTAATGGCAATCCTGTACCACAAATCTGAGGTACTCCTGGTGAGGATGGTAAATGGGGACATGTAGGTAAGCCTCCTTGATGTCCAGGGATACCATGTAATCCCCCTCCTCCAGGCTTGCAATAATCGCCCTGAGCGATTCCATCTTGAACTTGAATTTTTTTATGTATGTGTTCAAGGATTTCAAATATAAAATGGGTCTCACCGAACCGTCCGGTTTCGGTACCACAAACAGTGTGGAATAGTAACCCCGTCCATGTTGAAGTAGGGGCACCTTGACTATCACCTGCTGGGAATACAGCTTGTGAATTGCCTCTAGCACAGTCTCCCTGCCTGAGGGAGTTGTCGGCAAGGCAGATTTGAGGAAACGGCGGGGGGGAGACGCCTCGAATTCCAGCTTGTACCCCTGAGATACTACTTGAAGGATCTAGGGATCCACCTGTGAGCGAGCCCACTGATCGCTGAAATTTTTGAGGCGGCCCCCCACCGTACCTGGCTACGCCTGTGGAGCCCCCCCGTCATGCGGTGGACTCAAAGGAAGCAGGGGAAGAATTTTGATTCTGGGAACTGGCTGACTGGTGCAGCTTTTTCCCTCTTCCCTCGTTTTACACGCTTGCATTTCTGAAGCCGAAAGGACTGTACCTGATAATACAGTGCTTTCTGAGGCTGTGAGGAAACCTGAGGTAAAAAAAATTTCTTCCCAGCTGTTGCTGTGGATACGAGGTCCCAGAGACCATCCCCAAACAATTCCTCACCCTTATAAGGCTCTATGTGCCTTTTAAAGTCAGCATCACCTGTCCAGTGTCGGGTCTCTAATAACCTCCTGACCGAATGGACATTGCATTAATTCTGGATGCCAGCCGGCAAAATATCCCTCTGTGCATCCCTCATATATAAGACGACGTCTTATGTTCGCAAAATAGTATCCCTGTTTGACAGGGTTACAGACCACGCTGCAGCAGCACTATCTGCAGGTCTCAGTCTAGTACCTGAGTGTGTAAATACAGACTTCAGGATAGCCTCCTGCTTTTTATCAGCAGGTACCTTCAAAGTGGCCGTATCCTAAGACGGCAGTGCCAACTTTTTTGACAAACGTGTGAGCGCCTTATCCACCCTAGGGGATATCTCCCAGCGTAACTTATCCTCTGGCGGGAAAGGGTACGCCATCAGTAACTTTTTAGAAATTACCAGTTTCTTATCGGGGGAACCCACGCTTTTTCACACTTCATTCACTCATTTGATGGGGGAACAAAACACTGCCTGCTTTTTCTCCCCAAACATAAAACCCTTTTTTAGTGGTACTTGGGTTAATGTCAGAAATGTGTAACACATTTTTTATTGCCGGGATCATGTAACGGATGTTCCTAGTGGATTGTGTATATGTCTCAACCTCGTCGACACTGGAGTCAGACTCCGTGTCGACATCTGTGTCTGCCATCTGAGGGAGCGGGCGTTTTTGAGCCCCTGATGGCCTTTGAGACGCCTGGGCAGGCGCGGGCTGAGAAGCCGGCTGTCCCATAGCTGTTACGTCATCCAGCCTTTTATGTAAGGAGTTGACACTGTCGGTTTATACCTTCCACCTATCCATCCACTCTGGTGTCGGCCCCACAGGGGGCGACATCACATTTATCGGCATCTGCTCTGCCATCACATAAGCCTCCTCATCAAACGTGTCGACACAGCCGTACCGACACACCGCACACACGCAGGGAATGCTCTGACTGAGGACAGGACCCCACACAGCCCTTTGGGGAGACAGAGAGAGAGTATGCCAGCACACACCAGAGCGCTATATAATTTAGGGATTAACACTATATTGAGTGAATTTTTCCCAATAGCTGCTTGAATATACAATATTGCGCCTAAATTTAGTGCCCCCCCTCTCTTTTTAACCCTTTGAGCCTGAAAACTACAGGGGAGAGCCTGGGGAGCTGTCTTCCAGTTGCACTGTGAAGAGAAAATGGCGCCAGTGTGCTGAGAGAGATAGCTCCGCCCCTTTTTCGCTGACTTTTCTCCCGCTTTTTTATGGATTCTGGCAGGGGTATTTATCACATATATAGCCTCTGGGGCTATCTATTGTGATATATATGCCAGCCAAGGTGTTTTTATTGCTGCTCAGGGCGCCCCCCCCAGCGCCCTGCACCCTCAGTGACCGGAGTGTGAAGTGTGCATGAGGAGCAATGGCGCACAGCTGCAGTGCTGTGCGCTACCTTGGTGAAGACTGATGTCTTCTGCCGCCGATTTTCCGGACCTCTTCTTGCTTCTGGCTCTGTAAGGGGGACGGCGGCGCGGCTCCGGGACCGAACACCAAGGCCAGTTCCATGCGGTCGATCCCTCTGGAGCTAATGGTGTCCAGTAGCCTAAGAAGCCCAAGCTAGCTGCAAGCAGGTAGGTTCGCTTCTTCTCCCCTTAGTCCCTCGCTGCAGTGAGCCTGTTGCCAGCAGGTCTCACTGTAAAATAAAAAACCTAATTATATACTTTCTTTCTAGAAGCTCAGGAGAGCCCCTAGTGTGCATACAACCTCGGCCGGGCACAAAATCTAACTGAGGCTTGGAGGAGGGTCATAGTGGGAGGAGCCAGTGCACACCAGGTGACCTAAAAGCTTTCTTTAGTTGTGCCCAGTCTCCTGCGGAGCCGCTATTCCCCATGGTCCTTTCGGAGTTCCCAGCATCCACTAGGACGTCAGAGAAAGGGATTTAGCATCAAGGTACTTGCTTCTATTAGAGCAGGTTGAGGAAGCCTTAAAGGGATGAAAAGAAGAAGTAAGTTTGTTGTGCCTATAAATAATAAGTCATAAGGGTCCTTCTAGAGGAAGTAGTGAGGGATATGATATGGCCATGGAGAGGGGCTTTGGAGGCCTGCCAATATAATAAAGGATTGGAATCTGAGAGTTCTGTATGATATGAGTGATAACCATCCCACGCAGTAAGGGTTGCCTGGTGGAGAGAGGGGGAAGTAGCCATCCCTGAGGGACAACGCCAAGAAATTATATCTCCCTTATCTTTCGCAATATGTAAATCTATCCAAATCACTGCATGGCCTGCGAGGGAGATTGGTTCTATTACGCCCACAGTATTTTAGGTAGAGATGAGCGGGTTCGGTTTCTCTGAAACCGAACCCGCACGAACTTCATGTTTTTTTCACGGGTCCGAGCAGACTCGGATCCTCCCGCCTTGCTCGGTTAACCCGAGCGCGCCCGAACGTCATCATGACGCTGTCGGATTCTCGCGAGACTCGGATTCTATATAAGGAGCCGCGCGTCGCCGCCATTTTCACACGTGCATTGAGATTGATAGGGAGAGGACGTGGCTGGCGTCCTCTCCATTAGAAATTAGATTAGAAGAGAGAGAGAGATTGTGCAGAGTCAGACAGAGTTTACCACAGTGACCAGTGCAGTTGTTGTTAGTTAACTTTTATTTATTTTAATATATATCCGTTCTCTGCTATATCCGTTCTCTGCCTGAAAAAAAACGATACACAGCAGCAGCCAGTCACACAGTGTGACTCAGTCTGTGTGCACTCAGCTCAGCCCAGTGTGCTGCACATCAATGTATAAAAGGCAAAGCTTATAATAATTGTGGGGGAGACTGGGGAGCACTGCAGGTTGTTATAGCAGGAGCCCCCAGGAGTACATAATATTATATTAATTTAAAATTAAACAGTGCACACTTTTGCTGCAGGAGTGCCACTGCCAGTGTGACTAGTGGTGACCAGTGCCTGACCACCAGTATAGTAGTATATTGTTGTATGTATTGTATACTATCTCTTTATCAACCAGTCTATATTAGCAGCAGACACAGTACAGTGCGGTAGTTCACGGCTGTGGCTACCTCTGTGTCGGCAGTCGGAACTCGGCAGGCAGTCCGTCCATCCATAATTGTATTACAATATATACCACCTAACCGTGGTATTTTTTTTTCTTTCTTTATACCGTCATAGTGTCATACTAGTTGTTACGAGTATACTACTATCTCTTTATCAACCAGTGTACAGTGCGGTAGTTCACGGCTGTGGCTACCTCTGTGTCGGCAGTCGGCAGGCAGTCCGTCCATCCATAATTGTATTATTATTATAATATATACCACCTAACCGTGGTTTTTTTTCCATTCTTTATACCGTCGTCATAGTGTCATACTAGTTGTTACGAGTATACTACTATCTCTTTATCAACCAGTGTACAGTGCGGTAGTTCACGGCTGTGGCTACCTCTGTGTCGGCAGTCGGCAGGCAGTCCGTCCATCCATAATTGTATTATTATTATAATATATACCACCTAACCGTGGTTTTTTTTTCATTCTTTATACCGTCGTCATAGTGTCATACTAGTTGTTACGAGTATACTACTATCTCTTTATCAACCAGTGTACAGTGCGGTAGTTCACGGCTGTGGCTACCTCTGTGTCGGCAGTCGGCAGGCAGTCCGTCCATCCATAATTGTATTATTATTATAATATATACCACCTAACCGTGGTTTTTTTTCCATTCTTTATACCGTCGTCATAGTGTCATACTAGTTGTTACGAGTATACTACTATCTCTTTATCAACCAGTGTACAGTGCGGTAGTTCACGGCTGTGGCTACCTCTGTGTCGGCAGTCGGCAGGCAGTCCGTCCATCCATAATTGTATTATTATTATAATATATACCACCTAACCGTGGTTTTTTTTCCATTCTTTATACCGTCGTCATAGTGTCATACTAGTTGTTACGAGTATACTACTATCTCTTTATCAACCAGTGTACAGTGCGGTAGTTCACGGCTGTGGCTACCTCTGTGTCGGCAGTCGGCAGGCAGTCCGTCCATCCATAATTGTATTATTATTATAATATATACCACCTAACCGTGGTTTTTTTTTCATTCTTTATACCGTCGTCATAGTGTCATACTAGTTGTTACGAGTATACTACTATCTCTTTATCAACCAGTGTACAGTGCGGTAGTTCACGGCTGTGGCTACCTCTGTGTCGGCAGTCGGCAGGCAGTCCGTCCATCCATAATTGTATTATTATTATAATATATACCACCTAACCGTGGTTTTTTTTCCATTCTTTATACCGTCGTCATAGTGTCATACTAGTTGTTACGAGTATACTACTATCTCTTTATCAACCAGTGTACAGTGCGGTAGTTCACGGCTGTGGCTACCTCTGTGTCGGCAGTCGGCAGGCAGTCCGTCCATCCATAATTGTATTATTATTATAATATATACCACCTAACCGTGGTTTTTTTTTCATTCTTTATACCGTCGTCATAGTGTCATACTAGTTGTTACGAGTATACTACTATCTCTTTATCAACCAGTGTACAGTGCGGTAGTTCACGGCTGTGGCTACCTCTGTGTCGGAACTCGGCAGGCAGTCCGTCCATCCATAATTGTATTATTATTATAATATATACCACCTAACCGTGGTTTTTTTATTGCGCCTCATTGCGCCTCTTTTTTTCTTTGCGTCATGTGCTGTTTGGGGAGGGTTTTTTGGAAGGGCCATCCTGCGTGACACTGCAGTGCCACTCCTAGATGGGCCCGGTGTTTGTGTCGGCCACTAGGGTCGCTAATCTTACTCACACAGTCAGCTACCTCATTGCGCCTCTTTTTTTCTTTGCGTCATGTGCTGTTTGGGGAGGGTTTTTTGGAAGGGCCATCCTGCGTGACACTGCAGTGCCACTCCTAGATGGGCCCGGTGTTTGTGTCGGCCACTAGGGTCGCTAATCTTACTCACACAGCTACCTCATTGCGCCTCTTTTTTTCTTTGCGTCATGTGCTGTTTGGGGAGGGTTTTTTGGAAGGGACATCCTGCGTGACACTGCAGTGCCACTCCTAGATGGGCCCGGTGTTTGTGTCGGCCACTAGGGTCGCTTATCTTACTCACACAGCGACCTCGGTGCAAATTTTAGGACTAAAAATAATATTGTGAGGTGTGATGTGTTCAGAATAGGCTGAAAATGAGTGTAAATTATGTTTTTTGAGGTTAATAATACTTTGGGATCAAAATTACCCCCAAATTCTATGATTTAAGCTGTTTTTTAGGGTTTTTTGAAAAAAACACCCGAATCCAAAACACACCCGAATCCGACAAAAATAATTCGGTGAGGTTTTGCCAAAACGCGTTCGAACCCAAAACACGGCCGCGGAACCGAACCCAAAACCAAAACACAAAACCCGAAAAATTTCAGGCGCTCATCTCTAATTTTAGGTAGCAAGAAATCCGAAACTAATATAAAATCAATATGGGACATAGTACCTTGCGCCGCCGAGAGACAAGTAAACTCCCTATCTACAGGATGGAGTACCCGCCAAACATCGATAAGGTGAATTTGTTTCGCTAACATCGGGACACCAAATTTAGGGGTTTTATGGCCTCTGTCTCTAGGGAGTTGTTTGTCTAGATGTGACGAAGCGATCAAACTAAAGTCTCCGCGTAGGAGAATTGGTAAAGTAGCATGAGGAGTTAGCAATGTTAGCAAGGTTTGAACAAAGGCTCTAACATAGACATTGCGAGCATACACTTTACAATAAATAAACATCTGTTTTTCGATTCGTACCTGGCAAAGGACATAACGGCCATCGGGGTCGGCTGTAAAGCTCACTACTTCTATCGGTAGATGTTGTTTCGCTAAAATAATAACACCACGGGCCCTTGTAGAGAAGGAGGTGGATGCAAGCACTTTCCATTTCAGAATATTTAACTTTAAAACCTCAGTAGGAAGTAAATGTGATTCTTGTATAAAGGATAAATCTATATGGAGTCTTTAGAGATATAACAGGATTTTCTTACGTTTTTGAGGGGAATGTATCCCTCCCACATTCCAGCTATCAATCTTAATTGTAGACATCAAACAAAAAGAAAAGGGGATAGGTGACGGACACCCATGCATTATTGGACAACGATATTAAAAAATAAAACATGCTTATTAACAAACAAATGATGCAGTGAAGTATTATGGCAGAGGGAAAACACAAAAAGGGAAAAGGGGGGGGGGGGGGGTCAGAAAGTAGCAGAAAAGAAAGAAGAGAAGAAGAACAAACAAAAGGATAGGAGGGAGCAACCAGCTCCAAATACAGTCAATTACAGGCTTCACGGGGCAAGTCCCCAGGAAAGGAGTGTAGTAGAAACTCCTGGAGTTCCACCTTCCTCTAGCTCGGAAAAGAAACCCTGATTCCGCAGTAACATGCAAAACAGGACAATACCATAAAAAGAAAGAATCACCGTAGTATAACATAGTGAGGATAGGATTCCCAGATGGGGTACTAAATAGTGATAGAGTCAGATATCTACCTTTTAACATTAGCTATATACTAATACCGTGTAGCCGTAATGGCTGCTAAACCACGTGCACATGCTACGCACTCCGTACGCTATTTGCGTATGAAGACCTCGCACGTGGTACGCAAATTAAGTACACACGCTGTGCTGGGTGTACGGAATACCCACAGCGAGCATACACACAGGACAGTAATCTTTATAAACTTTAAACACAGAATATGCTTACACTGTAAACCTTAATACCGTGGTACTATAATGGTATAACACTGAACCTTTGTGAGTATGCAAGCTGTTTGAGCAATTGAGATACTCAGAAACCCTTTGTACTAGCTAGAGAGACACAGACACCCTGCTGAGGTTCCAACACCTTTACTAAAGAGCTTTTAGATATATCAAAAGGGGTACACAGTTACAGCTTATACTCTACATGCTAACATCAAATCTAACAGAATAACTACACATAAATACACAATAGCGGCACAATCGCAAATAATAACATACAATGAGAGAGAGAGAGAGAACGTGGCATAAATACAGTCAGAGATTAAGAATGGTCACAGAGAGTACTTACACACATAGGAATGAATCGCTGCGCTAGTCCTGGTTACCAGCTCTGGGTTAGTCAATGATGAAAACCGTTGTGGAGAGAAGACTGAGCTGCTTCAGGCTGGCTTGTTCTTATATACACTACATACAGTACACTACAAAGGGACCTATAATCTCATTGTTCATTGGACACAGGAATGTCTCCTCGCATCATAACAAAAGGTCATAGGTTAGTTTGAACAGGTGGGCTGTGACTATATCAAACTGCTCAGGTGGGAGGGAATCTCAGAATTCCCGCCGCATAGATAATGAACTGCAAACATAGGAAATGTCCATAAACTACTAATGGGCATAACTATATGCAGGAGCGATTAATCTTTACCTAACCAACACCGGATTGTTGCTATTAAAATACTCTTCGGTTAGGTACCAGACACCACTGTTCAACCTTAGTCAGACCCTTTGTATCACGTAAAGAGGGATTCCTCTGTCCAGGGATCAGTTACATTAAACAAACTTACAGTTATTATTAAGGGGAACATTATCTATAAAACACACTATTTGGATAGATTATGTAACAATTGAGTCGCCCGCTAGACGCACACAAACTCTACCGTAAGTGCGCATACCACGCGCCAATGCGCACGGCCGTGGAGGTGCCGTCACGCAGCTGCGAATATGCGCACGCACGGGAGAGAACGTGCACGTGCAGCGGGCAAGCGCATGGGGTGAATATATGGCAACGTGTAGCATGATATTTTTCCGACTTTGACAGTCCACCCTTTGGCAGTCATCAATAACTGCCACTTTCTAAAACAATTAAAAAAAAAAAATATATGTCATCATGTAAATACCATTTTATGATTGGGAAAAGGGAGGAGAGGAGAAGGTGGGAAAAAGGTATGACCTAGTGAGATAGTAGGAGCATGTGTGTATGAATCCATGTTTGAGGGGTCATGTATCATCGTGCCATACGTGTTTTAAATCAAGCTTCGAGGTATTGCGAAGTATACATTTGAATTCCTTCTTATCCCGTATTACGGGTCTGTGGATGGGCTGTCAAACTTTACCGAGCTCTTTTCGGCTTTTAATTGCAACAAATGGGGGAGCACATTTAGTTGATGATACATGAATGGGGGGATATGTGAGTGCTGATATCTGTATCTATATTCCCTATCGACTATGTGTGTCATTACCTGGAGGTTGTAGAGGTGAAGATAAGAAGCAATTATTATACATGCAGTCGTAAACTATGTGAGTTTAATATGCATTTGCCGATTGAAGTCTTGTCTGATGTCTTGTCTTGATGTACATGTTGTCTGATGTCTCTCGGTGCTTTTGCTATAAATAACGAGCAAAAGTTGTTCCATTGTCCATAAAGTTACAGTCTCTAAAGTATTGGGCTATCGTAAAAGTTAAAGTCACTAGGGAAATTGGGGCTTGTAGCATAGTTGACATAGTAAGACTGAGCTGATCATCTTCCCACCCTCCCGCACAGCCTCACCTCCCACAATCTCATTATCCATTGATGGCACGACTATCTCCCCTAGCCCCCAAGTACGCTGTCTTGGCGTAATCCTTGACTCCTCCCTCTCCTTCAAACCACACATTCAGCACCTCTCACAAACCTGTAGTTTTCATCTCAAAAACATTTCTAGAATCAGACCTTTTCTCACACAGGATGCCACTAAGATCATTATTCACTCACTGATTATTTCCAGACTGGACTACTGTAATCTCCTCTTAACTGGCCTCCCTGACAATCACCTCTCTCCACTCCAATCTATCCTCAATGCTGCAGCCCGGCTCATCTTCCTCACCAAACGCACTACGTCTACCTCCCCTCTCCTACAGGCCCTCCACTGGCTTCCCTTCCCTTTCAGAATCCAATTCAAACTTCTCACACTCACTTACAAAGCCCTCACCCACTCCTCTCCCATCTACATCTCTGACCTTATCTCCCTTTACTCTCCCACCCGTCCTCTTCGCTCTGCTAATGCACGCCGACTCTCCTGTCTTCTGATTACTTCCTCCCACTCCTATCTCCAAGATTTTTCACGTGCTGCTCCCTTTCTCTGGAATTCTTTACCTCTCCCCATCAGACTCTCCACCTCTCTACAAAACTTCAAACGGGCTCTTAAGACCCATTTCTTTACCAAACCTAGCCAAATCTCAACATAACCCTCTGTTCCACGCTCTCTATGTACCCCATCTGTGTCATCCCTGTCTGTCTACCCCTCCCCTTAGAATGTAAGCTGTCACGAGTAGGGCCCTCTTCCCTCATGTGCTTATACTTTTCTTACTTTAATAATCCTCAACTGCCCATATCCCACAGTTTTTTGACCACCTGGAACTTATCTCTATGTTTACTGGTGTAGTTATGCTTAGTTGCCCTGTACTTGTCCTATATTGTATTCAACTGTAAGTCACTGTTTTCCTATTTTTATGTGCATTTGTACTCTGTAATTGGGCGCTGCGGAACCCTTGTGGCGCCATATAAATAAAGGATAATAATAATAATAGTTCATCAATGGTCTGTATAAAAGAGGTTGTCAAATTCTTCTTCCAAGCGGATGTCTTTGTACCTTGGAGGAAAACAAAGGAGAAACGGGTGAAAGAAACGGACCGTGGAATCACATTTTCATCACAACATTGTCTCTATCGTTGGGTCATAAATCAAATTAGTTGTCGTTATTACAGTGTCCTCGCTCCTCAGGCTCATCACTCTAGTACTACCTTTACACTTCGTTAAAGCCCGAACGCATCTAAATATCAGTCCGACCAATATGACGACTCCCAGAATACACAAAAGAAATTTCCCTACATCCATAATAATACCTTGGGCCCATTCTCCTAAGCCCGAGAACCAATTTCGTGGGTTCAACCATGACACCCAACTGGTCAGCTCATTACCCACAGCAGCGAGTGTGAGATTGTGTTTCCTTCGAAACTCCCATTTTAATTGCAAAATGTCATCCATCTTTTGGTCTATGACCTCGGCTGGGTCCTCAGTGCTGTTTGTAATATATGTGCAGCATTTTATTCCATATTGAGTTGCTAGGATAACACAATACCTGCCTGTCACAGCTGTGAGGTCATTGAGAATCATCCTATGCTGAACCAGTTCTGTTTTGTAGGGTTGTAACTCTTTCCCAGTGTACCTGAACGTGTCGTTGTACATTTCGGTGATATTGTCTAATAAATTTGCAAGCGCAGATATATATCTATAATTTATCACTCCTCTGGCGGTACGAGTGATATCTAACGCGAGTAGGAATTGAATCCCGGTGGATTCATGGATCAGATCAGAGGCCGAATGCTCTGTCCTCTCTATCAGGTGCCGTTTAACGATGTGCTCGTAATGAGTGTGAGTATAAGGAGCTTGGGCACCACGGTGAATATCTTTCATTTTACTATGGGATACAGTCATTACTTCAGGCAGTACTTTTCCAATGTAACACAATCCCTCTGAGTTTGGGGCAAGCCACTTATACGCCTTCCTCCCGCATATGAAATATGCATCATCGGGGAGAACATATGGGACTGAGTATGACATAACCATGTTACAAACTTTCCATGTGAACTCTCCTAACCCTAACTCTCCCATCTGTCTAGTACACGTATCAGGTTGTACGATATGTGCACAGTATCCTGGTGATACTTCTCCAACTCGCATGGTCCTACTTCCTAGAGTATACCTATACCGGAAATATTTTCCATGGTCGGCTATCTGGCGTATAAGTTCTGTGTCTATGGGCATTCTATCGGGTCTGTATGAAAAGGTCATGGTTTGATTACTCCATGACACTTCCCAATTTCCCGGCTTTCGGGGATTGGAAATGTTAAAGCACACTAAGGATATTGGTGGAGCTTCAAACTAGGAGGACTAGATATATTAAACCTATTGTCCACCGGCCTCCCACCACTTAGCTCAAGTACCTCTCCTATAGTTAAAGGGAATGGTACTAGTCCTGATTTGCTATGACCTTGAGGTACTTGAGAGCATACCCAACAGTCTGTCTGGTTTAACACTTTACCCACTAAGGAGTGATAGTCACTCAATGGATGCCGGTCCATGTGGACATTAAAACTGGACTGACATTTCTTTATGCACCCATCCTCAACTATATTGTCACAATGCCTACAGATGCAGTTCTCCTCAGCTAACAATCCTTCACAATTCCTTCTATTGTCAATGCTACCAGATCGTTTTCTGATACTCGCCTTTACTCAGTGATTATGTCGCTCTTGGAAAACTACGCCTCCATCCTGTTCATCAGAACCCATTCCCGATCCTTTCTCGACCTCCATGGTACTCTCACTGAAACAGACTGCTCTGGTCAACATCATGGTCAACAGGAAAACACGGACTGCAGTCTCTTGGGGCGAGTCCATCTTACAGGAGGAGAAAGAGAAATTTGTAATGGGGGTACAAAAAAAAAATACTTTGAGGGGAAAGAAAAATGTTACGATGTCTTATGTCCTCTAGTCTTGTTGTTCTTCCTGTTCTGCTGTTATCTCAAAGGTGCTGTCTCTCAGTCTTCCAAACGAGCATTCTGGTGATACAATATTCCTTCCAAATCTGCGATCTTTCTGTAAGGAGCAAAAATCTTGCATTACCATTTGTCTAACTGATGTGTGACATACCATCTTTAAAACATGAGAACATGGGAGAGAAGAGGAAAAAACAAACAAACGAGAGAGAGAACAATTCATACATATGTTACATTAAACAACAGACAAACAAAAAACATTGTCAGATCTTCTGTTCACCATCAGGCTGTCACACCAACACATCCATTGGTATCTTTGCACAGTCCCCTCCCCACCAGTATTTCCACACTCCACCCTTTTATGCCTGGCCAGGACACACCGATGTCGGTAGGTCACACTGGGGTTAGGTAGACTTCTGCAAAGACCAAGTAGCTATGTGATGTTTGAGTTCTGCCGATGAACGTCAGAGATGGGGAAAAGAAACATTTACAGATAAATTACAACGTTTACCCGGCCGTTCCTGTGTCTACAAGGAACTGACCTCCCAATATCATTACCTGTAACCTCAGGTTTACTATCAGTCCTAATGATCACCTTTCCTGATTGCATATTACAGGTGCGGCCCAAACTTCTTCCTATATGATCCCTGATTACAATTGTGTGTATCCTGACTCTGCTCGTGTTCTTGTCTAGGGGGTCTGACTTTATGTGGGCTGTTACAGTTGCTGGCATAATGCCCTTCTCTTTTACAAAGATAACAAACCCTGGGCTTCCTCCAAGTGCCAGTGACCTGAGGTCTTGGTTGATTTGATGCCTCCTCAAACGCTTGGATGCTCATCACCATCAACCGCTTTCCCTGTACTTCCCTGGTTCCTTGGATACCATGGTTATGTTGTTGTCTAGGGGGTTGATATACCTTCTGTAAATTTTTTGATCTACAATCTCTTGCATAATGACCTTCCTTCTGGCAATTATAACACCTTATCACCTTTGACTTACCCACAGGGATCTGAGGCTCCTTACTTCTCTGTGTTTCCCTGTGCTTGCTGATGTTTTGCTCATGCCCAACAGCGGACTTTCTTAATGCAGCCACCGAGATATTTCTCCAGTTTGGGTTGGTGGTCTGTACCCTTGTCCTCAATACCTCCCTCAAACCATTCATTAACACAAATACTGCTACTTCTCTGTGCGGTGCACTTGTTTCGATGTTTTCTATACCTGTATACCTAGTCATGTCCTGCAATGCCCAATGGAAATAATTAGAAGTACTTTCCCCTTCGTTTTGTCTTATGGAGAAGATTTTGTTCCACTCGACAACGGCTGGGAAATATACTCCTAACTGTCGGTTGATCTGCTTAATACATTCCTGATTGTCTTCCTCCGTTTGAGGTACTTCCGTGTCTAATTGACAATCAGTAATAAATTTCGCAGGGTCAACGCTGGAGGGCAAACATGCCCTCAGCACTGTCCGCCAATCTTTGTTGGTGGGTTCTGTGGAGTTTCCTAGTTCTTTAATGAACCTTTGACATGCAACTAGATCTTTCCTAGGATCAGGAAATTCAGACATAATTGACCTCAATTCCATCCGGGACCAGGGACGGCGCATTGCACTGTCCCTGACGGGAATGGTTCCCTGTGCGTCAGTCTTCCCATTGGGGACTGTGATCACCCTGACAGGATTAAACTCAATTACATCATCTTGTGTTGGTTCTACAATATGAGGTACATTTGTTTGTGCGTGATATATAACACCGTACGTACCTGTGGACACGACCTCACCTGACCCTCCGTTAGGGGGTTTGATTATTGCCTTTACCGAATTGGTCGCGTCCACCTGGATGTCTTGTGTGATGGCTGCTGGAAAAGGTGCCGACATCGTGCTGGGCTCACTTTCTTGCTGGTAATCCTGAGGGAAGTTTAACATGGAGTGCAACTTGCACGGGTTAACAGTTGTACATTTAACAGTTTTACTTTTATCATTGTTACATTTGTTACACTTATCCTTATCATCTATAATACAGTTGCTAAGTGCATTTTTATCATACACCAGTGTGCCACTCTCTGTAACCACCTTCTCTCTTGTTGCCATATTTTTCTTACCACAGTGAGAGTCTGCTGTGTAAGCTAATTCTCCTTGTCTCTCACCCTCCCGTTGCCATAACTGTAAATAATCATAATGTTTGATCCGTCTCTTTGCAGATTTAATGAGACATATCCTTCTCCTTAGATTTTGTAACACCTCGGGACTAAAACTGCCTACCCGTGGGAACTTTTCCCCGTCATGCACAGTCATTCTTTCCCATTCATTGACCTTTGTGTGTGAACCATTTCGGACTTCCCGGTCTGTATCACACGTTATCCTTGCCGACTCTATTGGCCGGTTTACTAAGTCAACCCGAACCGAGGTTGATCGCCCCCTACCTGAACAACTGGCCCCCATCTTTGCAGGTGTTGCACTACCTCTGACCTTAATCAGGGTTTTCAGTGAACCCTTAAAAAAACCATGATGTCCGGGGTAGGCCGGCGGCGGAAGTTTACCGAGTACTCCACTCACTCGCCCACGTCGACCAATACGCCCACACACTGCCCTAGCGCTGGCGTACTCAACCTAGGGCCCCTGCGACCTGAACCTCTATTTACTGGAACATGTGGGTGTGATCCGAAGAGCACTTAACCCTTTCCAGTAACTATTGGTTGTTGGATAGTTCCCAAGTGACCAGCGAACCTCCCTTAAAATAAAAAAAATTACACAAATCACGTTAGAATGTACAAATAGCGTTTATGACCCCTCTAGCGTACGCAAACGGTACTGGGTCAAGTTACAAACTAATGCACACAATTACGTGCGGTACAATCGTTCTGCACATAAGCAACTAATCTTATGTGCGGAGCGACCAGTGGAATCGAAAATTGTGGCTGCGAATTCCTTCAGCCAGAGCTTAATGGCCTATATGGGTACCGCACCAACCCTTTCTGGTGTTGTGCTCCTTTATTCTTTATCTATAGCGGACTTCTTAGTCTGCTGTACCTAGACCTCCTGGTCTGTGCTACAGTAGACCTCCTGGTCTGCTATACTCTAATGCTCTTTTTTTTTTTAAATGTTTAACAAGGGATGCCTCCCAAGCCACCGTGCCATCACTGACACGTATGTTCCTCACGAGAACTCGATGATTTCCTGTGGTTCCACCCAAAAATTAGAAACTTATATATGTATACACATTCTTTCACCTCATATACTCTTTACTTTCGTTTCTGCGCAGAAATCCCTTTCATTCAGTATCGCAGGCTAATCCCGAGGAGTTGCAACTAGAGAAGGATCTATTAGCTTAAAATTTTGGACACTGAGATTGATTTGCACTATTATCGCGTTGCCTCCATATCGCCTACTTAAAACAATACTATCGTGTGATTTGTATTATGTGGGCGTACCCAGACGCTCCGTTGCGTAATTACGCTCCGTGCGTCGGCCCTTGCGTCGCGTACACTCGTCCTGCCCCTTGTTAGAGACACGTGTACGTAAGCCAGGTATGTCCACAGTAACACAACTAACACGTTTATCAATGTAAATGACCTTTAACTGTAATCATGTACTGAACATGACAATGTCTATAATATTTGTCCTATTAAAAACACGTTAAAGGTTAAAGAACACAGTACGCAATTGGCGCAAAAAGTACCGCAAGGGTACTCCCTTAACTATACCTTAAGGAATGTACTTATACTGTAAACCTCTGTGTAGTGGGAGAGTGTAGATGCAACACAGAATAACCTTATTACCTTTAAAGCTGTTCGAGCGTCACCGACGCTCTGAGATTACTTAACAATATAAGAAATACACAGATACCGTGCTCAGGGTCCAACGCCTAATATATATATTATGAATGATATACTTGCAAAAGAATTAAACACAATACAAGTCATACACTACACTATAACATAGACTACCTAACCAGATTACTACACAGGAAATACAATACAATACAATTACTATTTAAGGGAAAATAAGAGAGAAAGAGGAGAGAGAGAGAGAGAGATTGAGAGAGATTGGCTCAGAGTAACAAGAAGATTAATATGATTGCGGAGAAACACTTACACATGTGAGGAACAATCGCTGCGCAGTCAGTCAATGCTGAGAATCTTTGTTTAGAAAGTACTTGAGCTTACCCATGCTGCCTGTCCCTATATACACAACACCCAGCAACACAATTGTCCCTACAATGCCGCATGGGGCAGAAGCTAGACTCCATTTTGGGAAAACTCCACTTGATTCCAAAGACTACACCACATGGCTGAAAGGGGGAGGGGAAAATACCCGGCAGCAGCCATTTTAGATTTGCAGGTCCAAACACATGGCACTCTCTACTACACCACAATCACATAGCAGAAAACACAAGACTCCATTTTATTCCAAAATGTCCAAGCCTCAAAACAATGCATATGTTCTGATTTTACAATTCCAAACAATCTAAATCACCTTTCACAATTTCAATCCAACTTCCTAGAACCATCTTATTAAATCTCCATAGGCAAACAAATACCACAAATGCTATGCTACAGGTTGTCTAATGTTCCACTTCATCACAGACTTCACAGAGTATTCAGCACAAACAAGTTACAATCACACAGCTGCGCAAGCCTCACCATCCCCAAGCCATTTGTTTCTCCAAACCAACCACTCTATGCTTACCCATCATTCCACAACTACCCCACCACAAAACACACATTTAAAACTACTCTATGCCAATCAGCCATGAGATATTGAGATTATGGTACTTAGCCTTTGATGCCTGGCGATGATCCAGCCATGCTTCTGAGACCTCTGTTCTGAGTGCAGTCACATCACATCTGCTCTCTGAGGCAACCAACAACACTGACCCCAACCCCCCCAGACAGGAACTATCCTCCTGTGTGTCTGTTCCTAGGGGAGGGGTCTCTCTCTCTCCTTTGTATATGTTAATCAGGTTCAGCCCTGAAAATCTTAGTAAAAGGTTGGCTTGATCATCCATTGTTCATCTAACAAAGTGATCTTAGCTTTTATACATATAATCATATCTATCCGCTGCAATGTCCCACAACTTCACAACCAGCATCAAACTAACCCACACATCATTCTGCTTGCTTCAATACCAAACATGATGGGCGCATCTGGTTCTGTTCAGATAATACATATTCATGACATCAATTCATCAGCCAATTCTAAATCTCCATGATGTCTGGTGCTTGACATTATTATAACCATGTACTGTATGAAACAAGCGCCGAATCCATCTCCGTGCCATGTCCGAGCAAATGCGTGTGTTTCCATATATTGCTGTGCTCGCTGCGCATATTTGCAAGTATAGCGACTTAAATGTGTGTGTGGTTTGTATGTTCTCTCTATGTAATATTTTTGACTTTGACAGTCCACCCTTTGGCAGTCACCAATAACTGCCACTTCCTAAAACATTTCAAAAAGAGAAAAATATATGTCATATGTAAATACATTTCTATGATTGGGTAAGGGAGGAGAGAAGAAGGTGGGAAAAAGGTATGACCTAGTGAGATAGCAGAAGTATGTATGTATGAATCCATGTTTGGGGGGTCATGTATCATCGTGCCGTACGTGTTTTAAATCAAGCTTCGAGGTATTGCGAAGTATACATTTGAATTCCTTCTTATCCCGTATTAAGGGTCTGTGGATGGGCTGTCAAACTCTACCGAGCTCGTTTCGGCTTTTGGTTGCAACAAAATGGGGGAGCACATTTTAGTTGATGATACATGGATGGGGGAATATGTGATTGCTGATATCTGTGCCTGTATTCCCTATCGACTATGTGTGTCACTACCTGAGGGTTGTAGAAATGAAGATAAAGAACACTTATGGTAAATGCAATGGTATTCTATGTCAGGTTAATGTACATTTGTCGGTTGAAGTCTTGTTCGGTGTCTGTTGGTTGCAGTCTTCTTTGTGCTTTTGCCCATAAGGTGCGAGCAAAAGCTGTCAATGTCCATAGATTTACAAAAGTGTTGGGCTAGCGTAATTTTAAAATTTCTAGGGAAACTGGGGATCCATGGCATAGTTCATCAAAAATCTGTGTATAAGGTTGTCAAAACTTCTTCTTTAATCCATCTGTTGTCTGTATATCGGCTCATCAAACTCCTCGTCCAAGTGGGTCTTTTTACCTTGGAGAAAACGGAAAAACAGGTGAAAGAAACGGACCGTATAATCGCATTTTCATTACATCATTGTTTCTACCGTTGGGTCATAAATCAAGTCCATTGGGATTACAGTTTCCTCACTCCTTAGACTCATTACCTCAGGTAGTACTTTTCCAATATAACACAATCCTTCAGAGTTTGGGGCAAGCCACTTATACGCCTTCCTCCCGCATATGAAATATGCATCATCGGGGAGAACATATGGGACGGAGTAGGACATAACCATGTTACACATCTTCCATGTGAAATCTCCTAATCCTAATTCTCCCATCTGCTTAGTACACGTATCAGTTTGTACGATATGTGCACAGTATCCTAGTGATACCTCTCCAACTCTCGTAATCCTATTTCCTAAGGTATACCTATATCGGAAAGATTTTCCTCTACTGGCTATGTGGCGTATAAGCTCTGTATCTGTCGGCATTCTATCTGCTCTATATGAAAAGGTCATGGTTTGGTTACTCCATGACACTTCCCAATTTCCCGGCTTTCGGGGATTGGAGATGTTAAAACATAATAGGGACCTATCCACATGATATTGGTGGAGCTTCAAACTAGGAGGACTAGAGATATTAAACCTCCTGTCCACCGGCCTCCCACCCTTTAGCTCAAGTACCTCCCCTACCGTTAAAGGAAATGGTACTAGCCCTGATTTGCTATGACCTTGAGGTGCTTGAGAGCATACCCAACAATCTGTTTTATTTAACACATTACCCACTAAGGAGTGATAGTCACTCAATGGATGCCGGTCCGTATGGATATTAAAACTGGATTGGCATTTCTTAATGCACCCATCCTCAACTACGTTGTTACAGAGCCTACAGATACAGTTTTCTTCAGCTAATAATCCTTAAAAGAAAAATGTTTACAAATAACATGGCTGCTAGATCGTTTCCGGTACTCGCCTTTGCTTGGTGATTGGGTTGCTATTGGAAATTTACACCTCCATCTTTATCATCAGGACGTTTCTGGATCCTTTCACGACCTCACTGATACTCTCACCGAAACAGACTGCTCTGGTCAACATCATGGTCAACAGGAAAATCCATATCACAGTCTCTTGGGGCAAGTCCGTCTTACAGGAGGAGAAAAGAAGAAATTTGTAATGGGGTACAGAAAATCAGTTTGAGGGGGAGAGAAACTTGTTACGATGATTAGTTCTCTAGTCTTGTTGTTCTTCTTGTTCTGTCGTCATCTCAAAAGGTGCTGTCTCTCAGTCTTCTAAACGAACATTCCGGTGATGCAATATTCTTTCAAATCAGCGATCTCTCTGTAAGGAGCAAAAATCTTGCATTACCATTTGTCTAACTGATGTGTGACATACCATCTTTAAAACATGAAAACATGAGTGAGAAGAGAGAAAAAAAAAAACAAAAGAGAGAGAGAACACTTCATATGCATATATATATTACATAAATCTCCAATAACCAACAATACAATAGGAAAAGAGAAAAAAAACATTTTTCAAACATTTTTCAAACATTTTTTTTAAACATTGTCAGATCGTCAGGCTGTCATATCTACATGTCCAATGGTTTCTTTGCGCCGTCCCTCCCCCCAGCACCATACTCCACTTTCTGTATCTGGCCAGGATACATTGATGCGGATAGGTCATGCTGGGGTTTGGTAGACTTCTGCAAAGACCAAGCGGATATGCAATGTTTGAGTTCTTACCAATAATCGTCAGAGATGGAGAGAGAGAGAGAGAAAGAAAAAAAACATTTTCACAAATACATTTACAACGTTTCACCTGGTCATTCCTGTGTCTTCAGTGAATGACCTCCCTATTTGTTAACCGTTACCTCAGGCTTACCATCAGTCCTAATGATCACCTTTCCTGACCACATATCATGGGTGTGGCCCAAAATTCTTCCTATATGATCCCTGATTATAATTGTGTGTATTATAATTTTGCTCATTTCTTGGTCTAGGGGGTCTGACTTTATGTGGGTTATTACAGTTGCTGGCATAATGCCCTTCTCTTCTACAATGATCACAAATCCTTGAGTTCCTCCATGTGCCAATGGCCTGGGGTTTTGGTTGATTTGATGCCTCCTCAAACGCTTGGATGCTCATCACCATCAACCGCTTTCCCTGTACCTACCTGATTCCTTGGATACCATGATTATGTCGTTGTCTAGGGAGTTGATATACCTTCTGTGAATCTTTGATCATACAGTTAGATCTTTCCTAGGATCTGGGTAATCAGACATGATTGATCTCAATTCTGTCCGGGACCAGGGATGGCGCATTGCACTGTCCTTGGCGGGAATGGTTCCCTGATCGTCAGTCTTCCCATTGGGGACTGTGATCACCCTGACAGGACTAAACTCAATTACATCACCTTGTTTTGGTCTTACAATATGGGGTACATTTGTTTGTGCGTGATATAAAACATTGTACGTACCTGTGGACACGACCTCACCTGACCCTCCGTTAGGGGGTTTGATTATTGCCTTTACCGATTTGGTCGTGTCCACCTGGATGTCTTGTAGGATGGCTTCTGGAAGAGGTGCCGACATTGTTCTGGGCTCACTTTCTTGTTTGTATTCCTGAGGGAAGTTTGACATGGGGTGCAACTTGCATAGGTTAATAGTTGTACATTTAACAGTATTACAATTATCATTGTTACATTTATTACACTTATTCTTATCATCTATACTACAGTTGCTAAGAGCGTTTTTTTTTTATTCACCCCTGTGCTTTTCTCCGCAACTATAATCCTCTCCATTGCCATGTCTCTCCTCTCAAGATAAGAGTCAGATAAGTCAATTAAATCTCTTTGCAATTCACCTTCCTGTTGCCATAACTGCAAATGATCATAATGCTTGATTCGTCTCTTTGCTGATTTAATGAGACCTATCCTTCTCCTTAAATTCGTTAACACTTCTAGGCTGAAGCTACCTACTCTTGGGAATTTCTCCCCGTCATGTCTAGTCATTCTCTCCCATTCATCACATAAACTTTCTGTGTGACTTCCGTATTTCTCACACATTACATACCTTGCCGACCCAATTGGTCGGTTCACTGAATCAACCCGAACCGAGGTTGATCGCCCCCTACCTGAACAAGTGGCCCCCATAGTTCGAAAGTGTTGCTTTATCCAGCCAACCCTTACGCAAACCAAATGTCCAAAATAGGCTGACGGTGGTGGTTTACCGAGTACCCCACTCACTCGCCCACGCCGACCAATACGACCTGATCACACCGATATGGTGCTGGCGTACTCGACCTAGGGCCCCTGCGACCTGAACCTCTATTTACTGGAACCTGTGAGGGTGCTCCGAAGAACACTTACTCTTTCCAGTTACTATTGGTTGCTGGATAGTTCCTGAGTGAGCAGCGAACTTCCCTTAAAATAAAAAAAATTACACAAATCACGTTAGAATGTACAAATAGCGTTTATGACCTTCGTACACAAATAGTACCAGTCAGGTTTACTAATGTACACAATTACGTGCGGTACAGTCGTTCAGCACATAAGCAACTAATCTTATGTACGGGGCGACCAGTGGAATCGAAAATTGCGGCTGCGAATTCCTTCAGCAAGAGCTTGTATGGCCTATATGGGTGTTGCACCAACCCTTTCTTGGTGTTGTGCCTGTGGACTGTATAGCGGACTTCCTTGTCTGCTGTACCTGAACCTGCTGGTCTGCTATGACCTCCTGGTCTGTTACAGTATGACCTCCTGGTCTGCTACACTCTAATGCTCAAATTGTATGTTTTAACCAGGGATGCCTCCCTAGCCACCATGTACGTCACTTACACGCATGTACCTCACGAGAACTCGACTTTTCTTGTGGTTCAACCTGTAAAATTGTATACAACACACTCACTCACCACATGTACACTTTTGTTTCTATTTCTATTTCTGCGCAGAAATTTCTCTTTAGACCAGATGTGTTACAAATTAGGAGAAGGATCTATTAATTTAAATTTCGAATTTTAAAAATAGATTTGCGCGATTTATCGCCTGGCGTTATTTATCGCGTGGCGCTACTTATCGCGTTGAGAGGAGAGGAGAAAAACTTGTGTTTTGAGTTACGTGGGCGTACCCGGACGCTCCGTTGCGTAATTTATGCTGCGTGCGTCGGCCTTTGGTTTGCGTGCACAAATCTCAATCCTTGTTAGAGACACGTGTACGCAAAATAAAGATCCACCGTAACACAATTTATATGTTTATCAATGTAGATGATCCTTGATCATCTACCGCACACCACACTGACTTCGCCTTATCTCCCAGGCAAAAACTGTGTGTTTGTCTATACTTTAACTATGTTACCTTTACTCTTAAACTATAAAATAGCGGCAAATCTCTTTTAGCACGTTTATCAATGCAAATGGCAAACAGGAAGGTGAGATATGTGAAAGTACACAGATGAAAATGCAATTCTAAATTTAATCTAATAACATACATTGATGTAAGCACAGACATATAGACATTTAGACCTTATTCAGTGCTTCTAATTTGCATATGAATTGCTTTTTAACTACAGTAACTCTGTAAAAGGCGATTTATTTCAACACTGCTAGGGAACCTAACCAGTCACACAGGTTCATCTGCATTTCAATGGCCATCCTGCACCAAGCAGAGTAGGGTGGTAAGGAAACCAAAAGAAAAAAAAAACAACAACTTTGTTTTATCTGTGTATCGTTCTTAAATCAAATATTTAATTTATTATTAACTGTTATTAAACTGTATCTGAACTACTTATGATTGACTATGATATGGACTAAACAAATGCATTGAAAAAAACTCATTAAATGATGATTTCTTTTTGACAGTGGATGGCTGATTATTTCTTGAAAATCAGCCATTTTAGGGAAATTATTTTTTTTTTACCTTCCCAAAATGGCCGCTGCTCCTCCATGAGGGTCACACAGAATGGTGGACAGACCATGCGGCCTCTCCTGCCATAAAGAAAATCACCATGCTAGCTCCCAAAGTAACTTTTAAATGTACTTTTAAACCTACTTAAACAGATAAACCATCCAATCTGCGTGTGTTGTTCTTACCTCCGGTTCCCGGATTCCTTCAGCACCCTTTACTAAGCGAAGCAGACGCTTAACTGGTCAGCACTGCAGTATCCCCGACCTCCAAACGGTTTAACGAGGGATGCTACTTTCTACCTTCTCCGCCCTTTGCTGACCTGATAATGTCTGCTGAAGTTACCTAGTGCAGATATGTGAATCCCGGAGGACGAGTCCCCCAATTGACAATGTCTATAATATTTGTCCTATTAAAAACACGTTAAAGGTTAAAGAACACAGTACGCAATTGGCGCAAAAAGTACCGCAAGGGTACTCCCTTAACTATACCTTAAGGAATGTACTTATACTGTAAACCTCTGTGTAGTGGGAGAGTGTAGATGCAACACAGAATAACCTTATTACCTTTAAAGCTGTTCGAGCGTCACCGACGCTCTGAGATTACTTAACAATATAAGAAATACACAGATACCGTGCTCAGGGTCCAACGCCTAATATATATATTATGAATTATATACTTGCAAAAGAATTAAACACAATACAAGTCATACACTACACTATAACATAGACTACCTAACCAGATTACTACACAGGAAATACAATACAATACAATTACTATTTAAGGGAAAATAAGAGAGAAAGAGAAGGAGAGAGAGAGAGAGAGAGAGAGAGATTGAGAGAGATTGGCTCAGAGTAACAAGAAGATTAATATGATTGCGGAGAAACACTTACACATGTGAGGAACAATCGCTGCGCAGTCAGTCAATGCTGAGAATCTTTGTTTAGAAAGTACTTGAGCTTACCCATGCTGCCTGTCCCTATATACACAACACCCAGCAACACAATTGTCCCTACAATGCCGCATGGGGCAGAAGCTAGACTCCATTTTGGGAAAACTCCACTTGATTCCAAAGACTACACCACATGGCTGAAAGGGGGAGGGGAAAATACCCGGCAGCAGCCATTTTAGATTTGCAGGTCCAAACACATGGCACTCTCTACTACACCACAATCACATAGCAGAAAACACAAGACTCCATTTTATTCCAAAATGTCCAAGCCTCAAAACAATGCATATGTTCTGATTTTACAATTCCAAACAATCTAAATCACCTTTCACAATTTCAATCCAACTTCCTAGAACCATCTTATTAAATCTCCATAGGCAAACAAATACCACAAATGCTATGCTACAGGTTGTCTAATGTTCCACTTCATCACAGACTTCACAGAGTATTCAGCACAAACAAGTTACAATCACACAGCTGCGCAAGCCTCACCATCCCCAAGCCATTTGTTTCTCCAAACCAACCACTCTATGCTTACCCATCATTCCACAACTACCCCACCACAAAACACACATTTAAAACTACTCTATGCCAATCAGCCATGAGATATTGAGATTATGGTACTTAGCCTTTGATGCCTGGCGATGATCCAGCCATGCTTCTGAGACCTCTGTTCTGAGTGCAGCCACATCACATCTGCTCTCTGAGGCAACCAACAACACTGACCCCAACCCCCCCCAGACAGGAACTATCCTCCTGTGTGTCTGTTCCTAGGGGAGGGGTCTCTCTCTCTCCTTTGTATA
Organism: Pseudophryne corroboree; assembly: GCF_028390025.1. NCBI lineage: Eukaryota > Metazoa > Chordata > Amphibia > Anura > Myobatrachidae > Pseudophryne > Pseudophryne corroboree. The sequence continues at coordinate 160,293,497 of NC_086452.1, read as the reverse complement.
TGTTAATCAGGTTCAGCCCTGAAAATCTTAGTAAAAGGTTGGCTTGATCATCCATTGTTCATCTAACAAAGTGATCTTAGCTTTTATACATATAATCATATCTATCCGCTGCAATGTCCCACAACTTCACAACCAGCATCAAACTAACCCACACATCATTCTGCTTGCTTCAATACCAAACATGATGGGCGCATCTGGTTCTGTTCAGATAATACATATTCATGACATCAATTCATCAGCCAATTCTAAATCTCCATGATGTCTGGTGCTTGACATTATTATAACCATGTACTGTATGAAACAAGCGCCGAATCCATCTCCGTGCCATGTCCGAGCAAATGCGTGTGTTTCCATATATTGCTGTGCTCGCTGCGCATATTTGCAAGTATAGCGACTTAAATGTGTGTGTGGTTTGTATGTTCTCTCTATGTAATATTTTTGACTTTGACAAACACCACACAGAACTTCCTTGTATCTTAGGCAAGCCGTGTGCGTGTTTTACAAATTACTTCCTTACGTATTATTTTTACTTTTTAACTATCAATAGCAACAAATCTTTCTTAGCACGTTATCAATTATGAAATGGCAAACAGGAAAGTGAGATGTGAAACTTACACAAATGAACATGCAATTCTAAATTAATCTAATAACATACATTGATGTAAGCACGCGCATATAGATATTACATATATGTACTAATCACTATTACTTATGTGAGACCTTATTCAGTGCTTCTAATTTGCATATGAATGTGCTTTTTAACTAACTCTGTAAAGGCGATTTCTTTCACTGCTGGGAGAGAGAAAAAAAACCCAAAACCCAGTTATACAGGTTAATTTGCACTTCAATGGCCCATCTTACAAGTAGCAGAGTTAAACAGGCTCTTGAATGGAGACAGTGACAAAACAAACAAAAAAAAAAACACTACGTTTTATTTGTGTATTTCCTAAATCAAATATTTATTTTATTATTAACTGTTATGCACACCAGTGCCAGCAGGAAAGTACTGGTGTCAGAACTGTTATGCACTCCAGTGTCTGCAGGAATGTACTGGTGTTTGAACTGTTATGCAAAACAGATGGACTCACAGACAAACTGGGGGATATGACATAACGTACACAGAAGGTGATAGGGTAACAAAATACACACAAAGTGAACAGAGAAGCCCAGAGGCTAAGGAACTGGGTATCTCCCTTGTATTAGAACTGCTAAGATGGAAAAAGCAAGATGTTGTGTTTTAATACGTAGAGTACCCGAAATGCTGTTGCTAAGGGCAACAGCAAAACCCTAAAGGGTTACCAACGGGTGTGGCAGTAAACTCCTTGGTCAGAGATGGAATGATAGACACAAGGAGAATCTCCACAATCCAAATTCTCACTTGCAGTGCACAGGTTTTAGCTTACTGCCACTAAACTGACCCCTGACACCTAGCACAGTGAGACAGGATTAGACAGGCAAGTCTTAGAATACAGCCGCAAACTTGCTAAGTTCACAGAGTAGTAACAGAACCCCAGCAAGCTAAACGACTGACTCCAGTCTTACTGCTAGGTCTGGATTGGCAGAGTGTAATACCAAATTCCCAGGCCTATTTGCAGTAAGCAACAAACAAATACAAAGCTACACAGTACTGGCTAACGTTCATGAACTGACTAACCAACAAAGATTCAGCAGCATCTGCTTACCCTGAAAAGAGGCCTTATAAAGCAGGTGCTGTCCACGCCCCACTCAGACCTCACAGACTGTGAGCACAAAAACCAGCACCGGATCCCCTGCCGTGCACAGAGCCTATAACCACTGCACAGCAAAAGACCCGAACCGGAGTATCAGCTGCGCTCAGGTTACTCCACTAGCACTTGTCTCCCGGTTGCCATGACGACGTGGCAGCACAGGGTAGGAGACCCTAACAGTACCCCCCCTCTGACGAGGGGTCAAAGAACCCCTACCACCGGGTTTATCGGGGAACTGCGAGAAGAAAGAGCGTATCAGTCTGGGGGCATGAAGATCACAACTGCGCACCCACGACCGCTCCTCCGGGCCATACCCCTTCCAGTGCACCAAAAATGACAGCCGACCCCGAACCACCTTGGAGTCAAGAATCCTTTCAACAACAAACTCCCTCTGGCCACGTATCAGAAGAGGGGAAGGTCTTCCACTGGTAGAAGGATTACTAATCGCCCGTTTTAAAAGGGAACAATGAAATGTTTTATTGATACCCAAAGAACGGGGCAGATCTAACTGAAATGCCACCGGATTGATAACCCTGGTGATCTTATAAGGGCCGATGAACCGGGGCCCTAATTTATGAGATGGCTGTCTCAACTTCAAATTCTTGGTAGACAACCAGACGAAGTCTCCTAATTTGAAGCTGCAGGGTCTTTTCCGCTTATCAAAAACCCTTTTGGTCACTAATGACACAGACACAAGGGCTTTCTTCACTTTCCGCCAAATACCTCTAAGGACCGAAACCACAGAGGAACCACCAGGCGTGGAGTCCACGGGGTCAAAAGAATTGGCCTTAGGATGATGCCCATACACACAAAGGAAGGGAGAGATCCCTGTAGCAGAGTGAGCCGCGTTGTTATAGGCAAACTCCGCCATGGACAGATGAGCAACCCAGTCAGTCTGACACTTGGAGACATAACACCTGAGGAACTGCTCCAAGGACTGGTTCACCCTTTCAGTCTGCCCATTAGACTGCGGATGGTAGCCTGACGACAAGCTGACAGAAATCTGGAGATCGGAACAAAATGCCCTCCAGAATTTGGCCACAAACTGGGATCCGCGGTCAGAGACCACATCAAGTGGCAACCCGTGGAGACGCACAACATGCAGCATAAATAATTCAGACAGGCGTCTGGCTGATGGCAGCCCAACCAGTGGAACGAAGTGCGCCATCTTCGAAAACCTGTCAACGACAACCCAGATGGCTGTCATCCCCGAGGATTTGGGCAAGTCCACCACAAAATCCATTGAAATGTGGGTCCATGGCTTAGATGGGATAGAGAGTGGATGTAATGGGCCAACAGGAACCCCTCTAGGAGTCTTATTTCGGGCACAGATGTCACATGCCCGAACCCACTGATCCACATCCTTAGCCACCGAGGGCCACCACACCGCCCTAGATAGCAACTCCCGAGTTCTGGCAATACCCGGGTGACCTGCCGACTTCTTGGCATGGAATTCCAGGAACACTCGCTGTCTTAACCTAGGAGGCACAAACAAAAGACCTACCGGAAGGTCTGGAGGAGCCTGCTCCTGTGCTCTAAGGACTAATGATAAGAGGTCCTGGGTAATGCCCACTTTAATACATGATGGGGAAACAATAGGCAACGGCTCCTCGGTGGTCTCCTGGATTGGAGCAAAACTCCGCGAGAGCGCATCAGCCTTGATGTTTTTTGACCCAGGGCGATATGTTATCAAAAAATTAAAGCGAGCAAAAAACAAAGCCCATCGTGCCAGCCTGGCATTGAGACGCTTCGCTGACTCTAAATATGCCAGATTCTTATGGTCAGTGAGAATTGAGACCACAAACTTAGCCCCCTCAAGCCAGTGTCTCCACTCCTCGAGTGCATCCTTAATAGCCAACAATTCCCGGTTACCCACGTCATAATTCATCTCGGCAGGCGAAAATTTACGGGAAAAGTAAGCACAGGGATGAAGGCGATTATCAGACACTCCCATCTGAGAAAGCACTGCCCCAATACCCATCTCAGAGGCATCCACCTCCACCACAAAAGGACGCTCTGGATCTGGGTGTCGCAGCACCTTGGCCGAAACAAATGCCCTTTTGAGACGGGCAAAAGCCGCTTTAGCCTCACAAGACCAGTGAGCAACATCCGCCCCTTTCTTAGTGAGTGCCACCAAGGGCGCCACTATAGACGAAAATCCAGCGATAAATCGTCTATAAAAATTCGCAAAGCCCAGGAAACGCTGAAGCGCCTTCAAACTAGTGGGCTGCACCCAATCCAGGACTGCCTGTACCTTGGAACCCTCCATTTGGAAACCTTCTGGGGAGATAATATATCCTAGAAATGCGATTTGCTGAACTTCAAATTCGCACTTCTCCAGCTTTGCCCCAAGCCGGTGGTCTCTGAGTTTCTGGAGGACTAAGCGTACATGCTTCCGATGTTCCTCCAGGGAATGGGAGAAGATTAGGATGTCATCTAAGTATACAACTAAGAATCTATCCAAATATTCCCTGAGCACATCATTCATGAAATCCTGGAAGACTGCCGGGGCATTACAGAGCCCAAAAGGCATCACCAAATATTCATAATGCCCTGAGTGGGTATTAAAGGCAGTCTTCCATTCATCCCCCTCTCTTATTCGGATTAGATTGTACGCACCGCGTAGGTCAATCTTAGAAAAAATGGTGGCAGTACGAAGCTGGTCAAACAAGACCGAAATGAGAGGCAGTGGGTATGAGTTTTTAATCGTGATACGGTTCAATTCCCTGAAGTCGATGCAGGGTCGCAACGAACCGTCCTTTTTACCCACGAAGAAGAACCCCGACCCAACTGGAGACTGTGAAGGTCTGATAAATCCCTTAGCCAAGTTCTCCTGAATGTACTCTGCCATAGCCTGAGTCTCAGGACGTGACAGGGAGTACAACCTGCTCTTGGGAAGCTTAGCATTTGGCAACAAATCAATGGCACAGTCATAGGGGCGATGGGGAGGTAGTACCTCTGCAACTTTTTTGGAGAACACGTCCGCAAAATCTGCATAACACCCTGGCAATCCTGGCAAATTTAGCTGCGAGAGCCTGACTGGAAGGCTCAAGCAACTCCTGAAACAATCAGTACCCCAACTAAGAATCTCCCCAGAGACCCAGTCAAATTGAGGATTGTGGGCCCTTAACCAGGGTAACCCCAACACCAATGGGGCAAAAGTACAGACAGTCACATAAAAGGACAATTTTTCAGAGTGTGTGGCTCCAATAAACAAAGAAATCTGGCTAGTGCAAGAGGTAATTTTACCTTGGGATAATGGTTCCCCGTTTAACCCACAAATCTCAATTTCCGATGCCAAGGGTACTAAGGGAACAGAGTGTTTCAGGGCGAATTGGCGGTCCATAAAAACCCCGTCGGCCCCACTGTCCACAAAGGCCTCAGTCTTGACAGTTTGACCGAGGATCTTCAAGGTCACCGGAATGATAAAAGTCTTCTTGGGAAATTCTGACTTCTGGCCTGACAGGATATTTCCCATCACCCTCAGGCCCTGAAGTTTTCCGGCTTTTCTGGGCATGATACTACCACATGACCTTTATTCCCACAGTACAAACACAACCCCTGCTGTCTCCTCCGCGTCTTCTCACGCGAGGAGAGGCGGGTAGCCCCAATCTGCATAGGCTCCTCAGAAAATTCCTCAGAGTCTGAGGTTCCCTTGGGAAGGAAGGAAATCTCAGTCTCCCTTTCAAGCCTACGCTCTCTCAGCCGTCTATCCACCCGGATGGATAACTGCATGAGCTGATCCAAGCTATCAGGCAAGGGATATTGTACCAGTTGGTCCTTTATCTGGTTAGAAAGACCTCTTCGGTACTGGTGTCTCAGGGCTGGGTCATTCCACTGGGTATCATGGGCCAACCTCCGAAACTCCGTACAGTAAACCTCAACTGGCCTGCGCCCTTGCTTAAGGATCGAAATCTGAGCCTCGGCTGAGGCCGTCTTGTCAGGGTCATCATACAACATGCCCAGTGCCGTAAAAAAAGCATCAACACTTTTAAGCGACGGACAGTCAGGCTGCAACCCATATGCCCAGACCTGTGGGTCTCCTTGTAGCAAGGAAATCACTATGCCCACCCGCTGAATCTCCGACCCAGAAGACTGAGGCCTAAGCCGGAAGTATAGCTTGCAGCTCTCCTTGAAACAAAAGAACTGCGAGCGATCTCCAGAAAAACGATCCGGGAGATTTACTTTCGGCTCCTTAACCCCTGCAGGTGCTGCTGCTGCGGGAGCTCCGCCAGCAGCCTGGGAGGTGTGCATTTTAATGGACAAATCATTAAATTGTCGAGTCAGGACCTGCACCTGATCGACCACCTGTTGCAACGTATTTTGAGGGGTATGCTCCATATTCCCACAAAATTTCAACAGGAGTATTAGGCTGCTGAATATGTTATGCACACCAGTGCCAGCAGGAAAGTACTGGTGTCAGAACTGTTATGCACTCCAGTGTCTGCAGGAATGTACTGGTGTTTGAACTGTTATGCAAAACAGATGGACTCACAGACAAACTGGGGGATATGACATAACGTACACAGAAGGTGATAGGGTAACAAAATACACACAAAGTGAACAGAGAAGCCCAGAGGCTAAGGAACTGGGTATCTCCCTTGTATTAGAACTGCTAAGATGGAAAAAGCAAGATGTTGTGTTTTAATACGTAGAGTACCCGAAATGCTGTTGCTAAGGGCAACAGCAAAACCCTAAAGGGTTACCAACGGGTGTGGCAGTAAACTCCTTGGTCAGAGATGGAATGATAGACACAAGGAGAATCTCCACAATCCAAATTCTCACTTGCAGTGCACAGGTTTTAGCTTACTGCCACTAAACTGACCCCTGACACCTAGCACAGTGAGACAGGATTAGACAGGCAAGTCTTAGAATACAGCCGCAAACTTGCTAAGTTCACAGAGTAGTAACAGAACCCCAGCAAGCTAAACGACTGACTCCAGTCTTACTGCTAGGTCTGGATTGGCAGAGTGTAATACCAAATTCCCAGGCCTATTTGCAGTAAGCAACAAACAAATACAAAGCTACACAGTACTGGCTAACGTTCATGAACTGACTAACCAACAAAGATTCAGCAGCATCTGCTTACCCTGAAAAGAGGCCTTATAAAGCAGGTGCTGTCCACGCCCCACTCAGACCTCACAGACTGTGAGCACAAAAACCAGCACCGGATCCCCTGCCGTGCACAGAGCCTATAACCACTGCACAGCAAAAGACCCGAACCGGAGTATCAGCTGCGCTCAGGTTACTCCACTAGCACTTGTCTCCCGGTTGCCATGACGACGTGGCAGCACAGGGCAGGAGACCCTAACATTAACTTTTATCAAACTCTATCTGAACCACTCATGATTGACCATGACATGGACTAAACAAATGCATTAAAAAAAAACTCATTAAATGATGATTTCTTTTTTTTTGACAATGGATGGCTGATTATTTCCTGAGTCAACTGAAAATCAGCCGCTTAGGGGAAAAAACATTTTTTTTTACCTTCCCAAAATGGCCGCTGCTCCTCCCCCTTCCACCTCCATGAGGGTTACACAAAATGGTGGACAGACCATGCGGTTCCTTTTGTCACAAAGAAAATCATCATGCCAGCCCCTGTAGTTATTTTTAAGCCTGGGTAAAAACTATCACGCTATGCAGAGCGATTAAAAATACTTTTAAACCTATTTAAACAGACAAGCCATCCAATCTGCGTGTGCAGTTGGCACCAAATAGAAATAAAAAAACAGATTTACAAAGACAATAGCTTAATGTTCCTACTTCTTCGGATTCCACCAGCATCCCTACAGACCATAAGAATTAGACGCAGACTCTCATCTGATCAGCACTACAAGATACTACCTTTCCTCCCTTTGCTGATCGATATAGTCTGCGCATTTTCGCCTGACTGAGGATATGAGATGGACCGGACTTGCCCCCAATTGATAGAGTCAGATATCTACCTTTTAACATTAGCTATATACTAATACCGTGTAGCCGTAATGGCTGCTAAACCACGTGCACATGCTACGCACTCCGTACGCTATTTGCGTATGAAGACCTCGCACGTGGTACGCAAATTAAGTACACACGCTGTGCTGGGTGTACGGAATACCCACAGCGAGCATACACACACGACAGTAATCTTTATAAACTTTAAACACAGAATATGCTTACACTGTAAACCTTAATACCGTGGTACTATAATGGTATAACACTGAACCTTTGTGAGTATGCAAGCTGTTTGAGCAATTGAGATACTCAGAAACCCTTTGTACTAGCTAGAGAGACACAGACACCCTGCTGAGGCTCCAAAACCTTTACTAACGAGCTTTTAGATATATCAAAAGGGGTACACAGTTACAGCTTATACTCTACATGCTAACATCAAATCTAACAGAATAACTACACATAAATACACAATAGCGGCACAATCGCAAATAATAACATACAATGAGAGAGAGAGAGAGAACGTGGCATAAATACAGTCAGAGATTAAGAATGGTCACAGAGAGTACTTACACACATAGGAATGAATCGCTGCGCTAGTCCTGGTTACCAGCTCTGGGTTAGTCAATGATGAAAACCGTTGTGGAGAGAAGACTGAGCTGCTTCAGGCTGGCTTGTTCTTATATACACTACATACAGTACACTACAAAGGGACCTATAATCTCATTGTTCATTGGACACAGGAATGTCTCCTCGCATCATAACAAAAGGTCATAGGTTAGTTTGAACAGGTGGGCTGTGACTATATCAAACTGCTCAGGTGGGAGGGAATCTCAGAATTCCCGCCGCATGGATAATGAACTGCAAACATAGGAAATGTCCAGAAACTACTAATGGGCATAACTATATGCAGGAGTGATTAATCTTTACCTAACCAACACCGGATTGTTGCTATTAAAATACTCTTCGGTTAGGTACCAGACACCACTGTTCAACCTTAGTCAGACCCTTTGTATCACGTAAAGAGGGATTCCTCTGTCCAGGGATCAGTTACATTAAACAAACTTACAGTTATTATTAAGGGAAACATTATCTATAAAACACACTATTTGGATTTATTATGTAACGATTGAGTCGCCCGCTAGACGCACACAAACTCTACCGTAAGTGCGCATACCACGCGCCAATGCGCACGGTCGTGGAGGCGCCGTCACACAGCTGCGAATATGCGCACGCACGGGAGAGAACGTGCACGTGCAGCGGGCAAGCGCATGGGGTGAATATATGGCAACGTGTAGCATGATATTTTTCCGACTTTGACAATAGTATCCACACAAAATAAACATCTAAAACAATAACAGACATAACAATATGCCCAGCAAATAAGGCCAGGAGGGTACGTCAGATTAGGGAAGTATCCGAGGCAAAGACATTTATGGTAGGAAAGATGCGCAACCAGTGAGAAAGGAACATAAAGGGTCAATCGTCATCAAAATAAACTTCGGATTCCACCTGCAGAAAAGCGTCAGTATCCTGAACTGAAGTGAAATCTTTGAAGGAACCACCTTGATAGAGACGCAATCGAGCAGGGTACAGGAGGGCAAATTTTTGGTTGAAATGTGCCAGTCTGGAACAGATCGGGGAGAATGCTTTACAGGCACGTGAAAGTTCCGAAGAGTACTCCTGAAAAAGTAGTACTTTGTGATCGTCCCAAGTAATATTTCTCATTTTGCGGGATGCGGACCAGAGCGCCTCCTTATGGAGATAATTAAGTGCCTTAAAGATGTCCACACAAGGTCACAAGTGGGACCAATTCTGTGGGCACGCTCAACAATCAGGCCTGCACAGGCGTCTTGAACATCCAGTAGGGCTGGCAATGTAGAATGGATAAATTCAAACAGATCCGGCCCTTTAAGAGATTCTGGGAGCCCTATGATGCGCAGGTTGTTGTATACCGACTGATTCTCAAGGTCGTCAATATTGTTTTGTAAATAGTGGTCTCTTTAGCATGATTAGAAATCACTTTCTGAACATCAGCCACGCCAACAAAAGCTAATTTCTGCTCAGTGTCTAGCACTCTCTGGGTGAGCTGAGAGAGCTGCTTGTTAATGCCATCAGTCTGCGCTTGTAGCAGGGGACCAATAGCAGCTCTAATGGCATGTACCATGTCACTATATGTGACAGGCGCATCTGGAGAAGGGAGAGCTTTTTCCCCAAGTTCAGGGGAGTCAGAGGCAGAATCCCTGCTGTGATGGTCTTGGGAGTGCATGGGAGAGGCAACCCAATGCTGCGCTGGAAAGGAGCTGACAGGAGAGAGCACAGGCTGCCCGGCGTCCGGCGCCATCTTGGGAGCAGCGCGTCCCTGCTCCTTCAACTTGTGGTTTTTACCGGAGGGCATTGGCGGCAGCAGGAATCTGTCCATACAGTGGACAGGCGTCCAGGCACTCAGCGGAGCTGGGAGAGCAGGGTGTGGAGGCTGGGGAGCCTAGTTAAAGGTATGCAGCAGGCGGGTATCAGCGGAGCACACTCTCCTAGCTGCGTGTCATGCAGCCGCCAAAACCGGAAGTCTAAACTTTTGGCTTTTAAAGGTAAGACAATCACCAACACAACTCCATTCATTTGCCTACCTGGTTTAAAGCTCACCTGCCAACTGAATACTGGATTTTAAAGGTGAGACAGTCACCAACACACCAATGAAACAGCTGACACAGGTTCAAAGTAAATGAGATTAGATAGGGGTGCATGGGAGAGCTATGATCACAAAAGGACTAATTAAAATGTAACCGTATTCTACACATACAAGTTTCCATCGCACTCACCATTCCCAGGAATGGGGTGCACACATGCACTCCCCCCCCCCCCCCCAGGTTGGGGTGCAGTTGGCTGTGACCACCTGCTCACATATACATATACAGAGAACCCAGCACTCTCCTCAGTAACCTCATTCACTTCAAAAATTGAATACATAACTAGATAAATAATGGGGTTTTAGTTCATGAGTTGTAGAATGCATTTAAGCTTGCAGCCCACATCACGGGACCTCGTGAATGAGGTCACTGAGGAGAGTGCTGGGTTCTCTGTATATGTGTGTGTGTGTATATATATATATATATATATATATATATATACACATACATATATAGGACCGGCACTCCATAAAACGATAAATAGCTGCTCCCGGTGCCCTCACAAGGGGAAGTATAGCAGAGTAATGGTGCAGCACTCAGGATATTCAAAATAAAAGAACAGCTCACAGCCAGCATTTATCAACGTTTCAATCTATTTAAAGATTGTCATCAGGATACCATATCCTGATGACAATCTTTAAATAGATTGAAACATTGATAAATGCTGGCTGCGAGTTGTTCTTTTATTTTGGACATTCCGAGTGCTGCACCATTACTATGGTATATATATACATATATATACATGTGTGTGTATGTATATATATATATATATATATATATATATACACATGTATATATATTCCAGAGATAACCCAACACTCACATCTCCATGCAGACAGCTGCTCCTAGTGCTCCGATTTTTGAGAAAGTATAAGCATACAGTTGGCAAACGGCACACACAGGAGACCTATGATCGATTATAAAGATTTAATGCTGATCAGCATTAAATCTTTCTAATTCATCATCAGTCTTCTGTGAGTGCCGTTTGCCAACTGTATGCTTATCTATCTATCTATCTATCTATCTATCTATCTATCTATCTATCTATCTATCTATCTCAATACCCAAATTGCACTGAAATTACCTTATAAAATTGGATATAGACCACAGTGTATTTTTTTAAAAATTGGTCCTGTTAAAGAGGTGGTGCTTATCCCCAAATTATGTCTTCTACCAGTAGGGACCAAAGTAAGTCTGTAAAAATTGTGGTCCTGGAGAGCGCTCAGTGAACATTAGCCACTTTGTGTCCTTAAATATTGTAGAACTTTCCAAATATGTGAATGAACGATGATTCTCCAGGTTCATCTACAATGAGACATTCATACCAGCGTACACCCAAAATAAAACCAATACATTTGTCAATCAAGTTGTTTGTATCAGTGGTACATTCTTTATTGAAACATAAATGTTGAAAAATCTAATTTTTAAAACCTCTTACATCACATACATGTCATTGGACTTTTGTGTGTTAGATGTTTCAAAAACTTGCGGTCGCCCCTAATAGGGGAGAGCTCAAAGACAGCTTGTTTGTCCCACTCCGGTCAAATATCACCCAACGAGTTTCGTTGATCACAACTTCTTCTCCTGATAAGTGTAAAAGTTCCTTCTAGGTTGTGAGCCTTAATTGAAACAGGATCCTCTTCTATATCAAAGGATGCTGTTTTCTCAGGATCAAACCCATATTATGGAACAGCTAATTATTTACTCGTCAGGGGTTTCCCACAATGTCCTCAGTGTAGTCTCGGTGAAGTTGTAATATATACTTCTGATCTCAACACAACACATATATATTTAATGGATGGTCCGGTACGCCAAGCTAATGATGCAACTGTGCCCGGTGCCCTCACTGCCAAAACGAAACTAAGGTATGCCTCTAGGCTAGTAACTTAGGGGTCTATTTACTAAGCCTTGGATGGAGGTAAAGTGGACGGAGATAAAGTACCAGCCAATCAGCTCCTCACTGTAATTTTTCAAACTCAGTCTGTAACATGGCAGCTAGGAGCTGATTGGCTGGTACTTTATCTCCATCCACTTTACCTCCATTCAAGGATTAGTAAATAGGCCCCTCAGTCAAATAACTTACACAAGCTGTAAATTGAAACGTTGATATCTACCTATGAGTTGTGTCCGTTATTTGACTAAGTTACTAGCCTGGAGTGCCTTATTATTTGTACACCTACATATAATTATAAGATTGATTTATTAAGGGCTCAACTAATTTTTGTAAAATCCATGAACCAGCTTTATCCTAAAAAAAATCCATGAACCAGCTTTTTCCTTCCACGCATCATTAACGACCCCCTCTCTCGTCTAAACATGTACAGATGAGGGAGGTCCTCATTAACGACAGCCATGCTCCAGATGAAGCATGGCCGTCATTCCCCCCGCCGGCATAGGCAAGTGTGTATGCCGGCACCCCGCTGGGTCCCCAATATCGGTACCGATATTGGCAGCGGCGGGGAACACCTAGTGTGTACTGGGCTTTAGTGCACTGTCACTGGGATTCCTAATGTTCTGTGTGGCAATCACTGGGATGGGTATACTTCTGTGCCATAAGCACCAGGGTACTCAATGTTCTGCGTAGCAGTCACTGGAATTCTAAATGTTATATATAATGGAGATGGTTACAATTCTGTACGGCGCTCACTCAGATAATCAGTGTTCTGGGATGCTGTCTGTACTGTCTGGTGGTCACTGGGATGTCTGCAGAATTGGTTACCAGTTGGTTCAGGGCTGTGTTATTATTTTAGAAGTAACAACTTAAAAGTCTTCCTGAGTAGAGACAGATATGATCATTTCAGTGTGAGAATACACAGTCCTCTTACACCAATCCAATAACTTATTTTTTATATAATATGATGTGGTTTTCAAATTAATAATTTTATTATTTTCAGTGTAATGCCTAAATTTATTTTTTTATTTAGTATGACTTATGATAAAACACATTTGTGTGGTTAATCTGCCATATTGATATTTATTATCAATTTAAAAAAAATTATTATTTGAGATTTTGGTATTTCTACAACTTAGTGGATATCATTGCTAGTTTTAAGTATTGTAGCAGCAATAAATAACACAACAAGAAAACAAGTTGTATTTATATATCTTTATTATGCACAAAAGTAGGTGACACCTCAAAATATCAGACTTGTACAAAACATAAATAAACAATTGTGTTGGAATAATGAGAATCACAGCCTGTTAATACAGACCAGCGGCAAGTGCCTTTATTACATTTTGTAGTCAAGGACTGAATGTTGAAACTGTTAACTGATACGCATTAGAAATAACAGATACACAATAAATGGTGTCTATAATAGAACAAATTCCCTCTGATAAACAAGATAATTGCAAAGGTAACCCTTAGAAACTCCTTTTTAAAAACAAAACAATGAGGTAGATTACATATTACAGAGTAGTTAATAGCTATAACAAACAACCACTGGGGGATCTCCGTGTGGAGGTCCTCATGTATCTCAATGGCATAGGTTGAATGTAAGGTATCATTTCACTTACAGCTGAGCAGGGAGAGTGAAATTGTTCTTTGAGAAAGAAAAAGGAAAATGCTAAACAGGATTTCCAATGCTGGGACGGGTCAGAGGAAGAATGCTCAAGGCAAAGGAAACAGTCAAAGAGGAAGTATTGCTTATTTTTCTAAAAATATAGGTTTACAGGGTTCTTCCTGCTGAATAAAATAAGTATCTGAAACATCCTTTTCTTTGTGTGCTCTTATGCATTTTCTGATGACTACTGGAAGGCCCTACACACAAATATATTGGCAAAGATACAGACTTACAAGTGTAACTTTTATTCAGCAGAAAGTCTCTGAAAATGATTGTAAAATAAATCACAACTCAAGAATGTGAAAGTGTATTGGGCATGTGGAGATTACTTGCACAGCTGCGGAGTAAACGCATGTGATTTACATGGGGAAACAAGTGGCCGCTGAGGCCATAAGGACTGTTGCTAGAGACAAGAACTAAGCACAATAATAGAGATTATGCCACATGTTTTTGTGTCACTGGAGAATGGTTCACAGACCCCCTATATTACCAATATGTACTGAATGTTTATCTCCCATAGCAAACACAGTCAAATTATATTCCCCGCAGTTTAAATATAAATGTGTGAATGAGCCCAAACACAGATAACAAAGTTTCATAAGGGGGACGGTTTACAACAGTACAGAAAGGCACAACAGTTGTGATTAATAACTGACCAAACAGTAAAGTGTATTATATACAGAGTTCCCTTTATCTTGATACATGATATATCCGACTACAAATAATAATTTTGTATAGCATGTTGTAAAGGTTCCCTAATACCCTGCTGGGTAAAGATAATCATGGCAGGAACAGAAAACTATAGAACCCATTGGTAGACTTTCTTTGAAATGTAAGTTATGTGATTTATCCTATTTTGGGGACTTGATCCTTTAATAAAAGTCCACAGTACTCACAGTATGCTTGACTTGCAGTTGAAATGTTTCTGACGCTACATGGCCTGAACTTGTCTACGCTTAGCTTTGGAGCATGCGCAGTGTGAGGACTTGCAGGATACGCTCTGCATGCAGATGCATGCTTTACTCTGCACCAGGTCCTATGTATATTAAACTTCCCATACCATGGCAGAACATATGTATTAATATATATGTATATATATATATCTATTGCGCTGTTAGTGGTACTTCAAAAGGATTACTGAAGCTGTCTTTGGTAGTGCGCCATACACTACAATGCTTTGGATTACAGAGGAGCAGAAACATGCGCTGCTGTATGGGTGAAGCTGTGCGTACTGGAGGCGTCCTCTGCTAAGAGAGATTCGGTGCACCTAGGTTTGACGTGCAAATTACTAAAATGAAATAAAGGGAT
This sequence comes from Pseudophryne corroboree, assembly GCF_028390025.1. Classification (NCBI taxonomy): domain Eukaryota; kingdom Metazoa; phylum Chordata; class Amphibia; order Anura; family Myobatrachidae; genus Pseudophryne; species Pseudophryne corroboree. The sequence goes on along the minus strand of NC_086452.1, from coordinate 160,278,278 downwards.
AGAGAAAGAAGGCACAGCCATCTTCACTACTGAAAAAACACTCTGTTTTTGCACCAGCTCAGAACTAACGGTCTTCAGGTGTCATTCTATCCTTTTAATGGGATGCGTCTGGAATGCTAACAGCATTTCCACCACTGCCACCTAGACACATGCTGAGCGGATCCAGGTGTGCTGGTGTAAAAGCAAAGTGATTTGCAGTGCACATCCAGCGCCTTCCGTGAATGAGGTCCAGTATTCAGTGTTGCACTGGAACAGTCAGATGGCAGTTTTGTCTTGAGTTCTAAAAGCTGGAATACGGCAAGTTCAATCATACTGTGAACACTGCTGTACAGCTAGGGATTCGTGTGTATCGTTGGCTGGGGTTCTCTTTGTAAAGCACTTTGATGGAGAAATACACAGTGAATGCGCCAATAAACAGAAAGTGACTTTTCCAATATATATTTTAGATAAAATACGCATGGCTTTTTGTCTGTAAATATAAATTTGTAGTTATATATATATATTATAATTAAAGTAAATTGCTGATAGTACAAATATTTTTTCTCTCAAAAATATACATTTTAAAGTGTTTACAAATGTTGTTGTCCAGCCCATACTTGGACTCTTTAGTATTGCATATTTAACAAGAGTCCAACAAATGAGATGGAGAGTGTTTGGGGGAAAAAAGGGATTTACATTGGGTGATGTTAAAATTCACAGTCATTGAAATGATAACGCACACGCGCACGCAACACAAATCTTATAGAGTACATTTGTCATAAAACATTTAAATATATAATCTCTCTATATAATGTAGTAAAATATAGCTATAGGAATAGGATGATACTCTTGTCTTCTTTTTAAAACATTTTTTTTTTTTTTTTTATATAATGTAGAAGATGCTTTTATAATACATTCAGGTTTAGTTTTGGCAAAAGCGCTTGATTGTCCAACACACAGGTAGCTTATAAGAAATTGTTTTGCTGCCTTCTTATGCAACAAAAGGTTTCCTTTGTTATTTCACAAGCTGAGCACAATATGAGAATAAGAAAATGTACAGCAGTTGTTCCTAATAATGACCATACAGTATATGAATGAAAGGACATTTCAGCGTTTATTTATCAAGTAGTGATTTATCCAAGCCGGGATCTGGCTGGTGAGATTTAAAGCAGCAGTTTTATTAAAGGCAATAGCTGGCATGTTTTGTCTTCAATAAGGTTGCAGCTTTACGTCCTTGGGTAATGATTGCCATAAATCTGCTATTCTGAAACATGTAGCTTGATCTATAAACATGTAAGTCAGAGTAACAACCACAAAGGATGGAATCTGACTTGTCCATTTATTCCTGCACACCCCAAGGCTTCTTGAAGAAACACTTGCCAGCAGCAATTCCGCACTACCCATCCCTCTATTGTTGCAATACTGTAAAGTAAGCTTTAGCAAAGTATGGTTCTCTTTTACAAGTAGCATGCTGCCAAAGCAGCAGGTGGGAAGAGGTTGCTGGGAGTAGTAGTTACCTACCTTGCTGAAATCTACTGAAATGGAAAACTTAATGTAACAGAAAAGTTTAATTCAAAGTATCTTTCTAATCCCCCCCCCCCCCCCCCCCCCAGTCCATTCCCGATCACCTACTGCAGAGGAAGGCAGTCTGAAGGCAGCTGATGAGGTGCTGCAAGTCTAACTGGACATGCTGAGAGTTGTATTATCACTAAGGTGGAGGAACCTCAGAGTTCCCTCTCATTGACCTCCAGATATAATCTAGTAGTATACTACCTTGGAGATGGCACACCATAATACTATAGTAGTTGTGTTATTGGCACTGATCATTTTCAAAATACATTTTTAGCAAATGATGTTGAGAGCCAGCAAGTAATGCAAACTATTAATAGTATTTGTATGTGTGGTAGTGTAATACACTATTATATTTCTACCAGGAGCATTAACTGTTGTAGTTACTAAGGATAGAATGGGAATAAACATGCACATGACTGTGTCCTCAACTGAACGAGTTTACTGGCTTCCATGGATGTTGCAGCGTCTATTAATTACTACCTTCTGTCCCTTTTGGTCATGTATTTGTATTATCAGGAAGAGTTGTCTATATTTACTGGGCAGAAAATTACATAGCTTCAATATAGTGCATACTACAAAGCCAATTATATCCAGAGAATAGCTTAATGCATCTCCCCACTATAAGTGATGCTTGTTCTGTTAATATCTCAAATGTCAAACACAGACCCTATAAACTTTCAGGACTTGGTGATCAGGTTGGAGACATGGTAGATTGGAAAAGAGATACTTTGAAGTAGAAAATAAAGTGGACATATAATTATCTGCCTACATGCCAAACAGACCAAGGGCATGTAGTTTGGAAAGGCCATATTCCTCCTGTCTACATGTTAGTAAACCAGAAGTGTATAATGGAGACTGTAGGGTTTGTCACATAGTTCAGCAAGTGCCATAGATGCATACCTGCCAACTATCTCCTGGTCGCATGTGGGATCTAGAACTTGCTCCAAATTGGAGTTTCATATCCCTCTACATTCCAGCTGTTGGCAAACTACATGATGCCCAGTCTGCCAGCCAATGGAAACTATAATTCACCAACAGCTAGATAACTGATGATGTCCCATCATTATATGATCACTCTGCACATGGAGACTGAATAATATAGAATACTTTCCTACACCAGAAATCACTAGAATCACCTAATCTATGATTTACTCTTGCAGTGGATATTTTATGTATTTTTTTGTACTGTAAATTCTTGTTGGTTTACATTTCCTGCTAGACTTATATACTGTTTTTGAGATATTACATATACTGTACGATCATTTACTGCATATACTGTATGATCACTTTTTTATATTTGTGTTATTAATGAACCACAGTTACTATGTAAGCAGGTTATGGTCTAGTTAGTGGAGAAAGTAAGTATTAGGAATTTAGCATACAATTTGCAAAGAGTTAATTGGCAAAGACCGATTTTTTTCATAAAAAGTACGAAAATAATGTTGTTAATTGTGATTATTATTTCTCTAATGTTCCAGGATATTTTATATTTACATACATTCAACTGCATCCTTGCTACGGGCAGGTTTAATACCTATCATCATTTAACGTCTGTTTATTGCAAATGCGGACTGCTTGAAATTGCTCTGCAACTTACTACAATCACCCTAAAACAATAAAAGACAAAAAGTGCCCAAAATCAAATAACAAAAAAAGTTATAAAAAAAACGAAACAACGACAACAACAAAACAGAAATAAACTCTTCTCTACTCTTTTGATTATTCTCTACAATGAAAGAGAAAAATTGGACAGCATTCCTCAACAACAGACACCAAGTGCAGCAGGCAAACTATTTGGACAAAGCCACACCTATGCAGTACTGTCTTTATGCTGGGATTAAGACGTAACGTGTTGTTTATATTAAAAGTAATATAGAAGTTGAGAGGTGCGATGACATTGGTCCATCACACTGAGAAGGCTGATCAGACTGTACAATACTACTATACACAAACACACACTTCAGCAAACACTAACATTCAACACACAGCTGCTTTATAGTGGCTAAATATTTTACACTGCATTAAAGCTGTCATGGTACCTCAATCAATGTTAAAATATACATAGTATATGTATATATAAAATTTTCTTTGCTTTTATAGACAAAACCATGGCACCTTAATACAGGTTAAATGGGATGTAAGCAGCATTTTCAAAACTGGCACACATTTCACATTGACAGCCAAGGAAACTCATGTTGCAGGATTGCACACTGCATAATTAGTAGTATTACCACTTTTTTTGGCATGACGTTCTCTGGACTGACCCAAAGACTGCATTCATCCAGTAAGTAAAAAAAAAAACAGGCAGATTTTACACTGAGATCTCTTTTTCCTTTCAGAAAGAACTCATATGATTCCTTCCAACCATGGAGAGCTAATGTCAACAGTGACTTTGAACCTCTGCCCCTGGAGCTGATCTTCAGTCTTCCTGTGCTGTTTTCTTGGGTCAGGCATTACTGTTGCTAGAACAGGGGGTGCTTTGTGTACTGCCAATGCTGTGAGCTGCACTGCTGTTTTCGGAGGCCGGTGGGGATGTGGGGACCTGCTGTCTTCCTGCTGTATCACCTGAAATGTGAACAAATAAGTCTGATTAGTCTTCGCCTGCTGTTTTCTTAGATGAATAAATCCAGGATGAATCCAACAACAGCCCATTTAGAACAAGCTCAGGGAAGCAAACCGCAGGGCATGTAAAAGTTCCATTAAACATGTGTGAAGGAAGAAATCTAACAAGCAAGGTCCTTATTCCCGTCTGCATGTGTAGTTAAATATTTGGCAGGGTTAGGATTTATCAAATATTTGCTATATTTTCTCTTCCCACAGCAAAAATTCACACCTGGTCTCCACTGCCTTTCTTCTCAGAGAGAGAGAACATGAGTAGTCATTAATACAAAGGAAACAACTATTTATCAACAGTCACAATCTGTGGTTCCCCGAATGTTACTCATCTGCCACTACCAGATGAGCAGTGTGTCCAGTACACATCTTGGGATATATTTACTAAACAGCTGAATTTAATACAGCAGTAGCAGCAATTGATATCTCAGGTCTGTTTGTCATTTATTGCTATTGCCGTTTTAAATTCAACAGTCAAAGTGACATGAAGCGGCAGCTTTGAAAAAACACTGTTTACGCAATATAACCTCTCACGTTATGCATTTGGATTGCAAGCAGGGACCTCCCCCTGTTTTGTACCAGTTGGGATCAGTGTGGGGTATCCAATTACCCGTGGTCAATGACTGCGGGTAATTGTATTGCCGAAGGCTATCCTCTTAGCCCCGATGCAGCTCGCACCCCCTTCCTGCCGCCTCAGGCACCCGAAGCATAATAGGCGATAAGTGGGCAGCCGGAGCAGCCATAACACATGGGATCGGAGACTTATCCCTGATCCCATGTGTGTTTTGTGCGATCATGGGTCCGTTTTCGCCAAAGAAAGACCTGTAATAAGATACCACGATAATGACCATAGGTCATTAATTGCGATATCTGTTTGTTTTAATTGTCTGAAAACGGATCAGGGCTAATTGGATACGCCCCATAATGTGATGCCTGTGTTTTATTTGTAACAATGTGCTAGTTACAATCTTATCATTTTAGACTATACTGAATGATGATGATGATGAAAATAATAATAATAATAATATTATTATAATAATAATAATAATAATAACAACATTATTATATTAAAAAGTTAATAAATTGCCCGACAATCAGTTTTAATCACTTCTACTTAAGAGTAATCCAAATTTGCTGTTGTGTTTCTGTATACAAACAGAATTTTCCTTTATACAACTTGGACATGAAATTACAAATACCGGTATTTAGTCTGAAATGTTCCTCATTTAATAATTGAGTTTTACGGTAATGTGTATATAATGTATTGTATATCACACTGTTGATATGCTGTTTATTTAGTTTTCTTGTATTGAATAGTTTGCTTTCCCTAATGTAAATTAATTACATGTGCAATTTTGGCTACAAAAATAACACAGCCTTTCTTCATAAGTTAGTTCTCCTGTCTGTCTTGATAATTTAGCCACAAGGGCCACTGACTTATTGAGGTTTAGGCCCTTTCTGTAATATTATTTTGGTAGATAAAGCAAAAATTACAGCAACCAATCATATAAAAAATGTGGACAAATGCAACTAATAGTACCATAGAAAACTTATCTACTTTACTGGACCTTAAAAAGATAATAAAGTGAAAACTATTACAATGGGGTAGATTTTACCCTTAGAATAACCATTACAGTAGAGAGGAGAAAACCCCTCAATAATGAGCAACTAACTGGAAACAATAGAAACAGCAAACCCCCAAACCACACTTTCTAAGGGACTATACAGTGTTAGAGAGACACATATGCTCTACATTAAGTACTGTATGTACTTGCATTTAGAATTCCAAGTAAAACATCGGATGTTGTAAATGTCTTAAACTTCAACAGAGAAATGCAGAGACTACGTTTTCCCCTATGTCTTTTTAGAAACACTCCAGTTTTTCTGTGTCAAACTGTATGAGTTCATGTTTTAGTCCTATAAAGTGACAGTGCTATGATAAGAGGCCTCCTCTGCTGGTGTTTATGAGAGCCTCTTGAAGTGCTGGAAGACATTCGGATAAGTAATAACAATCTGAGACCTTCTCCATTAGAAATGTCAGTGGAGGAATGACCGAAGGACCATTGCTCAAAGATATACTACATAGGAGCACACTATAAACAGCTAAATAGAGGAACTTGTGCAAGTTGCAGCCCCCTTTTAAAGCCCCTGAAGCATCACCGCCAAGAAAGCAGACTATAGAACTGGCTGAGTCCTCTGCAGTAAGGTATTATTACATTACATAAACCAGAATATAACACTAATGGGGGTATTCAATTAGCGCTGGTAATTTTGGAGATATCGGATTCACCCTCCTGCGTATTCAATTGCAGGCCATTTTCGCCCGTTTTTAAGGCATTTTCGTTAATGCCTTTTCACTTCTTTCAGTGAAAAGGCATAGGCGAAAAATGCCTCTGGCACAGATGTGAAAACACGTGGATTCGCTGATCCACGTTTTTTGCTCCTGCTGAATTTTTCGCCTAGGCAAAAAAATGGCCCTGCTATATAGGGCAAATCCCCACTTACCCTAAAATATAGTGAAAAGCGCAGTTTTTTCACCTGAGTGAAAAAATGCCCATAATCCAATACCTCCCTAAGCATGCTATATGCTGTACACTGTTTTCTTTTTAAGCAAAATAGAAATTATATTGTAGGTAATACTGTATATAATAGTAAACAGACCTGCAGCGGAGGTATGACTGCATTCCCCTTATCTGCAAACCCCCGGAAACCTAAACTTTCCGGAGCTTGTACACTGTAGATGACATTGCCTAATAGAAGCATTTGGGCTTCTTTTCACATCCTTCTGGGGACCCAAAAGCATTTAGCAGTAATCTGGGCAGTATGCATGGTGTATTGGCAGCGTGGATGGTGTATCGGCAGTACGGATGGTGCAAAGCTTAGCACTGAGGTCATGGGTTCAATGGAATGGCGATGTGTGGAGTTTGTATGTTCTCCCTGTGATTGGGTGGGTTTCCTCTGGGTACTCTGGTAGGTTAATTGACTCCTGACAAAAATTAACCCTAGTGTGTCTTTATGTACATGTGTTTAGGGCAGACGTCATGTTCTAATATAATCTGTTTGCAAAGAATTTCAATGGAAACAAACCTCTATTATTTCTAAAACTATGCCTTTTTATAAAAAAAAAAAAAAAAGCCAGATAGGATAATTACAGGGTTTCCCTGCCAGGGACACGTACAGTTCTGCTGCACACATTTTATTTTCTAAAATCTTGGAAGATAAACAATACTGGGATTTAGAACCTGACACTTATTACATTTTGCCTGTTATCTAATATTTACATTTTCCTTTCAAGTAACAATTGTAAAAATGGCAGTCTACAGAGAAGGCATTCAATTACCCACAGTAAATTGTCAGCCCAAAACATCCCCCCCATATCCATAACCAGCCCTGGACCTCTGAGTCTGATCTGGTACTTGAAAATAGGATGTAGGGTTCCTTCTATTCTCCAATAACCCGCACCAGGCTGAACAAGCCAGGGGTGCTAATGCTATAGGCAGGAGACAAACAGCATGGGGTCCCCCCTGCCATAACATTAACCAGCCCCAAACTGGTCAGTCCAGTGTTGGAATCCCTTGAGAAGTTAGTAAACCCCCTCCCCCCCCTGCCCCCAAAGAAAAATATAGGGACAGTCCAGTGCTAATCCCTGTGCAGGGTTAATAGTAAATAAATAGTTCACAATATTGTTTTTTACAGGCAGCCTGCAAGTCTCAGGGGGTAATTCAGACCTGATCGCTCGCTAGCTGGTTTTTGAAGTCCTGCGTTCGCATAGTCGCCGCCCACCGGGGAGTGTATTTTAGCTATGCAAGTTTGCAAACGCATGTGTAGCAGAGCTGTACAAACAAATCTTGTGCAGTCTCTGTGTAACCCAGGATTACTCAGCCGCTGCGATCACTTCAGCCTGTCCGGGGCTGGAATTGACGTCAGACACCCGCCCTGCAAACGCTTGGACACGCCTGCATTTTTCCCACCACTCCCTGAAAACGGTCAGTTGCCACCCACAAACACCTTCTTCCTGTCAATCTCCTTGCGATCGACTGTGCGAATGGATTCTTTGTAAAACCCATTGCACAGCAACGATCCGCTTTGTACCCGTGCAATGCGCCTGTGCATTGCGGTGCATACGCATGCTCAGTTCTGACCTGATCGCAGCGCTGAAAAAAAATGCTAGCGAGCAATCAGGTCTGAATTACCCCCTCAGTCCCAGCAAGCCTGCCTCGGCACAGTGACACTTGTTGCCTATTAGTGCTTGTAGTCCACCTGTAAAAAAAAAAAATCTATTGAAATCAAGACAGTACTGTATATGGAAACCACTGTGTGGAGGTTTCCAACGAGTTCTAAATTACACCAAACTGCTGCCTAGCAAATTTTGCCCAACATCTGTAATGCTCTACATGCCCTAATCTATGGGTGTTGCAATTATCTGTACCAGTAGGTGGCGCATGAGATTCTGCAGGCTTCATGTAGGTTTCTGGCTACCAGTATACACAAGTCTACTGTGTCAGAAATAGGAGCGTGCTTACCCACATGATTACTGGTTGATATAAAACAGTTGTACACTCCAATACATCCTTCTATTTGCATGTTCTGCTTTAAGTATATTTTGAATTGTGAAGTTAAAGGGGAAAAGTCAAATTATTAGGGATGCCGCAAAACAGTACTTTAGTATTCTGCTGAATACTGTCCCTTATACGGTCTGTAAACAAGCTGGATGCAACACTCTGTACTTTATTAATCAACACTTTGGCACATAGTGGATGTTCCTCCCCGTACAGGAAGTCTGAAAGTCTGTTTTTCTACCCTTCTGCCAAATTCAGCTTGTTGCCATGTCTGTTTATTTTATTCGACTTTTATAAAAGTTTCTGGGCAATATCAGACTTCTGGTAAATGTCAATTATTAGGTACTGGCACATGACTCCAATATGTCCAATAAAGATGATATTTCATTTAAAGATTTAGCAGCACCCTGGACAAAACTTACATATTTGACAAGTTTAGCAGTTTAATATGTGTATGGCTTTAATCTTTTCACTGAGCAGCATTACAACATGGGTGGCAGACAATAACAGAGTCAGACAATTCTAAATGGTTGTATGAACTACAAGCCAAGTGGTCCTCATCGGCCATCAAATTGAATTTTTGGCTTTTAACTGTTTAAAATGTCTTTAGGTAAGTACAGTTTTTGTAAAACAGAAGTTATATTGTGTCAGGACTGCCAATCCTCAGTACAATGTAGAGTGTCAAAAAAAGTAAAGACAACCTTTCACCTATCAGTTAAAAAAACAACAACAGCAAAGTAAAAATCAAATGCCTCCTAATACTACAATTATACACATAGAAGTATCACACCAGTCATTTTGAAATAGAGTATAATTGTGATAATACTGTAACTGGGATATCCTGTCTAGATAAAGTTACAATTTGTAGATATATTGTATCAGTATAGAAATGACAAATTACTATGTTTTTAATACAACATAGTAATTTGTCAGTACTATACTGCTAGCCTTCAAAAAACCTTAATAGCCTTGGCTGCCTGATATAGCTGCCAAAGTTACACTTTATTGTAATGTGATTGTGTAATCTAAAAACACTGTAACTAAATAGCTGTGGACCACACGTTATCACACCCAAGAGTTCCATGGCCATTCCAAGTTGTTTTGTGCATTAATACACTAGTCATTTTAGTTTATGTAATAAAGGTAAATGTAGTTTAGGTACATAATACCAGCTTACTGTAGATACATCTAGAACACCATAGAGTTGTGAGCTACAACAGCTTCTAGACTGACTGTGCACATAGAATACCATAGAGTTATGAGCTACAATAGCTACTAGACTGACTGTGCACATAGAACACCATAGAGTTGTGAGCTACAACAGCTACTAGACTTACTGTACACATAGTACACAACAGAGTTGGGAGCTACAATAGCTACTAGACTGACTGTACATGTAGAACACCATAGAGTTGGGAGCTACAATGGCTACTAGACTGTCTGTACACATATGCAGTAATACTGCTAGATACATTTATGTGTTCAGGATTTTGATAACATTACTGTATTAAGCCAGCAATAATTATATTACATATACAGCATACATAGCATTTTAATATACATATTCTATAAATGTAGCTTCTTCCTTCCGTGTCAACTGCAGCTAGTAATGTGTTGTAATCCTCAATGCCATACACCACTTGTTAGCATAATCACATAGAGGAAGCTAATGAAGTTAGCTGGTAAGTCACAAAACTGATGCGTTTACACTTTGAGGGGGACATTTACTAAGCAGTGATAAGAGCGGAGAAGTTGCCCCATCAACCAATCAGCAGCTCTATATAATTTTATAGTATGCAAATTACAGATGTTACTTCGGTGCTGATTGGTTGCCATGGGCAACTTCTCCACTGGCTCACTTCTCCGATCTTATCACTGCTTAGTAAATGTCTCCCTGAATCCGCTATGAATAATAAAAATCGCACATCTGGACATAAACAAAGGAAACCTAAAATGCACATTTACTAACTGGGAATTCTGATTTATTTCTTGTAAATTACCCCAAACGTCACATAGCTTCTTGTTTCTACATAAAATTCCCTTCCTAGGAGAAATCTCCTCAATGTGGTCAATGAATGATGGAAAGCACAATCCACGGGTCAGCGCATAGATCTTTCAGCTACTGGTCACAATGCAGAATGACCTTTACAGTAAAATGTTTGTACTTTGCAAATCACACTCCCTGTGATATGAATCATAAGTAGTTTCTTTTTTTTCTCCATTAAAACACTGCATATATAATCTATATCATATCTACTGTTTCCTTAATGACTTTGGTGCATGTTCTCAACAGATTTTCCCAAATTATATTCGCAGATGGCTCAGTTTGTGATTTACAATTCCCTCTAGAAATGATTAATTTATACTGTAGGTAACAATAACATACATTACCCCTATAGGGGTCTAAAAGGTACTGCGTTTCATCAATGCCTTTCATAAAGAAATACTACTGTAATATATACTGATGTCTGTGGCCAACCCACGTACTGTATGGAGAAATGTCTAGGATACAGTACCTCTAATAAGCACCTATAGAATTCCTCTAATTCACATTCATAAATGGAAACACAGGTTGTATTTTCTCATTACTTAGAAATAGTCTACCATCTACTAAATATTTTTAGACCTCTTATGGCTGAAATAAACTTTAAGTAGCAGATACGTTATACTCCAAATTCATAATAGTGTCCAATATAGCAATTTATTTTTTATGGTTTTGTGATAGGAGAGCAATAAAATAATTTATCCCATGTCACGTTACCCAGTGAGCTCTAGAGGTTCCCTTAGGTTTGGCTTGGCGCCCAGCTGGAGATTTAAGGGGTCTATTTACTAACACTTGAATGGAGATAAAGTGCATGGAGATAAAGTACCAGCCAATCAGCTCCTAACTGCTATGTTATAGGCTGTGTTTGGAAATGACAGTTATGAGCTGATTGGCTGGTACTTTATCTCCATGCACTTTATCTCCATCCAAGGCTTAGTAAATAGACCCCTTAGTGCTACACTTAATGATCAGTCTTTGTTCCATATATCTGTGCTGGACACCATAAATCATTTGTAGTTTAAAAAAAAAAGATTATTAATGCATATGGTTGATAATCTGTCAGTTATACTGTACTTATAGGCCCTACACACTGGCCGACATCAGTCAAAGATATGAACGATCTTGAGATACCGTTCATATCTTTGAGTGTGGAGACACCAGCGATGAACGATGCGCGGCCCCGCGCTCGTTCATCGCTGGTCCCCCGTCGACATACATGCAGGCCAATATGGACGATCTCGTCCATATTTGCCTGCACTTCAATGCAGCCGGGTGACAGGGGGAGTGAAGAAACTTCACTCCCCCCGTCACTGCCCCTCCGCCGCCGGGTCACCCGTCGGCCGTATCCGCCGTCGGGCAGCTCGGCGGCGGATCGGCCAATGTGTAGGGCCCTTTAGGGCCTAATTCAGCATGGATTGCTAATTAGAGAATTTGCAAATCGAGCGATTATCGAACAACTGCGCATGTATATCGTTTGCATTGTGCACGTGCATGGGGTAATAGAGAAAGAAAATGCGTACAGGTTGTAAACGCAATGTTTGTCTACAGTAAGCCGGCGTTTCTTGGTGGAAACCTGACGTTTTCTGGGTGTGTCAGAAAAAACGCAGGCGTGTCCTGGTGTATTTGGGGAGAGTCTCTGGCGTCAGCGCAGACCACTTCTAGGCCATCTCAGTCGCAGATTAGTGCTCAGACGGCAATGATTCTTCTATGTTCGGGGATCTGCATATGCATCTGCGAGTGGATAGCGATCTGCGATGCATTTGCAAATTTGCACGGGGCATTTTTTCTTTCGGTCACGGCATCGCCTTTCTACTCGCAGACAACTGCAATTTCTCAGATTAACGATCCATGCTAAATTAAGACCTTATTTCGGTAGCTCCTATGTTGATAATCTGTCCATTATATACTTACATTTCGGTAGCTCCTAATTTTCTTTTTACAATAATTTTAAAATGTAATATCAAGGCATATAAACGTGTCAACAAAGTAAAGATATGGTGGTCCCAACACGTGCTGAGTATAGTAAATATGATGCATTCCTTGCTCTGCTAACTGCCACCTCACCTCCTTCCTGATTACTATTTCCTCTCATTCAGGATTTCTCCTGGGCTGCACCTAACCTCTGGGATGTCTTCTCTTGCTCCATTAGACTTTCATCCAGCCTCACAGTCTTCAAGCAAGCTCTTAATCTTCATTCTTGTATTTTATATTACCAGCCCACCTCTTAACTTTGCAGTCTCTGCCCTCTTCTCATCATTGTGTCCATTCTTATATATACATTATATATACAGTAGGTGGTACCAGTACCGGATTATGGGGGGGTGGGGGGGGGGGGAGGGGTTCGGTCGCTACTCACACAGGAGCACTGGAGGTCCTGCTGCTGGGACCCGGAGCTCTGTCATGTGGGTGTAGTGTTAGCCTTTTATATATATAGATGCTGTACATCTGTAATGGGCAGGCTATAATGATGCTGCGCTATGTACACCAGTACTGGCACGAGTGAGCTCACCAGTCCCTGCACAGCTCTCGGCCAGTCTGGGGGACTGGGCATGGCCTGTGCAATGTGTGGGAGGGGCGAGCACAGGACCCACCCCTCCATTGGCACGCAATATATATAAAGCAGTAGACAATTATCTGCCTCCTCTCACCTACATCATCTGAAGTGATCACTCACTTTCATGTGGTCTGTGGCGGCCTCTAGTGGCCACAGGTGCACATAACGGAGGTAAGGAGTAGCTTAGCCTTTTATTATACAGGTTGAGTATCCATTATCCAAAATGCTTGGGACCAGAAGTATTTTGGATATCGGATTTTTCCGTATTTTGGAATAATTGCATGCCATAATGAGATATCGTGGTGATGGGACCTAAGTCTAAGCACAGAATGCATTTATGCTTCATACCTTATATACACAGCCTGAAGGTAATTTTTGCCAATATTTTTAAAAACTTTGTGCATTAAACAAAGTGTGTGTACATTTACAAAATTCATTTATGTTTCATATACACCTTATACACACAGCCTGAAGGTCATTTAATATAATATTTGTAATAACTTTGTGTATTAAACAAAGTTTGTGTACATTGAGCCGTCAGAAAACAAAGGTTTCACTATTTCACTCTCACTCAAAAAAATCCATATTTCGGAATATTTGGATATGGGATACTCAATCTGTATAGGATACTCTATTAATTATGTATATATGTGAATGTATATACTGTGTATTAGAATTTATTTATATTTGTTGTTGTCAGTTTTATCCCCTTGTATGGTGTTTCAGAACCCTTGTGGTGTGTTATAAATGAAAGATGAATAATAATAATAACTACAGTAACGCATTAGCCGACAGTTGTCACAGTGCTACCTTACACCATATGCGGGACATAAATACAAGTGAGACACTGAGAACTTTTTTTTTTTTTGTACACTAAAACTTTTCTTTTTATCTGAGCAAATATGACATTTTGCTGCTTGCCGATTTTCAAATCTCCACTGGCAATGCAAAATGAAGCATATTAGGTCATTTGTTTTGCTATCTGATGGACCTTAAGCTACTTGGACACAGTCCATATGTTGATCTTTCTTTGAGGGGATATCATCCAATTCATTTGCACTTCAGACACTATGAAATGCTTTACATTTACACTCAAGGTCATAGTTAGCGTCTGGATAACAAAGATGATATAAACTATGGAAATGTGCTATGCTCCTTTTTCGAAGTCTTGTGGACAATATCTCTTTTAACATTCGTAAGGAGCCCATTAACAACACTACTCATTATGCTGGCTGGAAATCTAGTCACTTGGCCAAGCTTGGAAGATTCAGAGGTACAGATGTAGTCCTCGTCATTTCAATGTGTCTGTACGGAAATGAAGATTGTTTTGATTTATCGGTATGTAAGATGACCTTACTAAGCATTAGGTACTTCACCATTGCTTTTGCATAGGAGTCCAAAATGATAAGTACTGGCAGAATATGTTACTACAGATATGTCCTCATACATCATTGCCAAACAGCCCCTCTCGGTGCACCAGGTACTGTGAGACCGTGAGTTAGCGGCAGGATTCTTTTTTGTACCTTTTTTGTTGAAGATGCATCTTAGTCGCAATGCGATTTGGCTAAGAGCACCAGGAGACTGTGCTGATTGACATGTGACACTTGTATATCTGTGTTCAACTGGGTCTCTGACTCTGTATACAGATATAGTAGCCGTGGCTTTTTTTCCCAATACAAGTTCCATTGAGCTCCATGTATAGACTCAGCCCACACACAATATTGAAGTGTCACATGTCTAATTATTCATCACAGTCTCCTGGTGCATGATAGTCACATCATATTGTGACTACGATGCATTTTCTGCAAAATAAGACGCACAACGGTAGCAGAGTTGCCTGTGACCTGTCGGCTCACTCATGCCAGGCATCTCCCACTGCGTGGTGTATTGAGGCTAGATGTCTGAGGACATATCTTTAGATTAAGAACAGTTAATTGGCTCATATGGCTGTAAAATCGTTATGTTATTCCCAGTGCTTTCTACTGGTATGGCTACTAATGTAACTGTGCCATTAACTGGTTGCTGGTGAAAGTCAAGAACCGTAATTTGTTACTTTTAAGACTGATAACTCCATTGTGTTATAAATAACACAGTGGGGTACATTTACTAAGATGGGAGTTCTATTTAAGAGGTGAATGTTGCCCTTAGCAACCAATCAGATTCTATTAGTACCTTCTAGAATATAATACCTGGAAACTGATTGGTTGCTATGGACAACAACCCATCTTAAATATAACTTCCATCAAGTAAATTTACCCCAGTATTTCTAAGAGGGTTTGATAAGTATGTATTAACAACATACTACAAAAAGAGAATCCCTGCATCTTTCCTTTAAAGATTTTACTGATACACACTCTAAAATAAATGCATTTTATGTTTACAATGTTTCTACACTGAAACAAATGGATAACTAGGAATCAATTATTACACTTCTAGGTAATATTATTTTTGGGTGGAGAACTTGTATGATTGGGCAGGTCTGAAACTGCTGAGTGGGATTATATCTACAGCGAGTGAATGAGTCATGCAGCGCAGCATCTCTGCATGAACAAAGAGCCACCACCCATTCGAAAGTTCCGACCGACACCATCCACTGGTGATTCATTTCCCATCAGCTTATTAGAATCTTTAGCTTTAAAATTCTAATGAATATGAAATAGCATTATCGAAACAATCATTTTTTAACCTTATCCACAAACACATTTGTGATCACATAGTAAAAATGACATTCTAAAAAGATTGTGAAAACTCCTCTGCGGCAGGGGGGCACAGACTTTTGTGACTTGGAATTTATTTTATGTACAGGTTGTGTAAGTTGATCTAACAACTTATTTTATTGGCAAACACGAAAAACCTGACTTCAGAGAAGTGCGCAATAAACAAGGTGCAGCCTTAATCCAAATCACACAGCAGGGGCGTTTCCCTCACCCCCAAAAATATACAATAGTGGACAGAAAATAGGTGAATAGGATATAGGGCGCCCTTCTAAATAAATAGGTGCAGTGCAAGGAACCACCCAGACGATATTTGGTGAAAGTGACTACCGGATTCAGGGAGCTGAAAACCCGGGAGGCTGCCTGGGACTGCTATAACATCCATGCGATTTTGAGAACCTGTTAGGTTCTCTGAAACGTCCGGTAATTACATCACCATTATTTACTGGGATTCATTCTTGCCACTTGTGTGTCAAAATCATAACGTACATGGTTTTATTGGATTTTGTTTGTCTGTATATGTAAAAATTAAAAACGGTGCTACACTATCCTGTTATTATTTTCTCTGTTTTATGGTCATCTTGAGAGGAAATAAGACAAGAGGAGGAATACTACACTGATTACGGGGGGATTGACCCATTATATGCTGAAGATTCAAGTTGCTTACAGGAATGTATACCGTCAAATTATTCTTTGATATGTTTTGAGAATCTACATCAGTAGTGTATTCTCTGTGGTTTATTTAGAAGGGCGCCCTATATCCTATTCACCTATTTTCTGTCTACTAACTTATTTTATTGGGCCCATGCCCCATAACAGGTGTATTTTATTTGAGGACATGGATCCTGGGGATTCAGCATAGTTTGTCAATATTCATCATATCGACGTTCATAATGTTGGCACTCTTGGCATGTTGACACAGGACACGTGGACATTCATCATGTTGACAGTGACGAAATGTCGTCATGATTAGAATGTCAACAAAACGCGTAAATTATGGAATGCTTGGCTCAAATATTGCACAATGGTCACGTTCCGTCTTTCTCCATCAGTTGGTGCACCCAGCACGTTAAGTGGCTGAACATAGGCCCTCATTCCGAGTTGTTCGCTCGCAAGCTGCTTTTAGCAGCATTGCACACGCTAAGCCGCCGCCTACTGGGAGTGAATCTTAGCTTATCAAAATTGCGAACGAAAGGTTCTCAAAATTGCGAATAGAAATTTCTTTGCAGTTTCTGAGTAGCTCGAGACTTACTCTTCCAGTGCGATCAGTTCAGTGCTTGTCGTTCCTGGTTTGACGTCACAAACACACCCAGCGTTCGCCCAGACACTCCTCCGTTTCTCCAGCCCCTCCCGCGTTTTTCCCAGAAACGGTAGCGTTTTTCACACACTCCCATAAAACGGCCAGTTTCCGCCCAGAAACACCCACTTCCTGTCAATCACATTACGATCACCAGAACGAAGAAAAAACCTCGTAATGCCGTGAGTAAAATTCCTAACTGCATAGCAAATTTACTTGGCGCAGTCGCAGTGCGAACATTGCGCATGCGCAATAAGCGGAAAATCGCTACGATGCGAAGAAAATTACCGAGCGAACAACTCGGAATGACCACCATAATTAGGCTGTAATTGCTCACTCATTGCATGCACAGAACTAAATGTGTATATTCCGCAGTATACAGAGATGTACGTATCTGTGTAAGCGGATCACCCCTATCCATGCTCTTGGTTTAAAGATCTGCCTGAAAACGGACATAATTACATCAGTGCATAAGTCTACCCTCACTGAGCTTTTCCCTACATGCGAGTGCCCCGTTACCCTCCGTGCCGAACTGACTTACCGTATATACTCGAGTATAAGCCAACTTTTTCAGCACTTTTTTTTGTGCTGAAAAAGCCCCCTCAGCTTATACTCGAGTCAGTGGGAAGGAGGGACACGGAGGGCACAGCGCGCGCCTCTCCTGTGTCCCTCCTGCGTCTCCGGTGGCCGCGGCGGGTCTGTTAAATGAAGTGCCGGTTCATGAGCCAATCAGAGCTCACGAACGGGCACTTCATTTAATAGACCCGCCGCTGCCGCCGGAGACGCAGGAGGGACAAAGGAGAGGTGCGCGCTGTGCCCTCCGTGTCCCTCCTTCCCACTGACTCGAGTATAAGCTGAGGGGGCTTTTTCAGCACAAAAAAAAGTGCTAAAAAAGTTGGCTTATACTCGAGTATATACGGTAAGTCAGTTCGGCACGGAGGGTAACGGGGCACTCGCATGTAGGGAAAAGCTCAGTGAGGGTAGACTTATGCACTGATGTAATTATGTCCGTTTTCAGGCAGATCTTTAAACCAAGAGCATGGATAGGGGTGATCCGCTTACACAGATACGTACATCTCTGTATACTGCGGAATATACACATTTAGTTCTGTGCATGCAATGAGTGAGCAATTACAGCCTAATTATGGGGGTTATTCCAAGTTGATCGCAGGATTTTTGATAGCAATTGGGCAAAACCATGTGCACTGCAGGGGAGGCAGATATGTGCAGAGAGAGTAAAGATTTGGGTGGGGTGTGTTCAATCTGCAATCTAATTTGCAGTGTAAAAATAAAGCAGCCAGTATTTACCCTGCACAGAAATAAAATAACCCACCCAAATCTAACTCTTACTGCACATGTTATATCTGCCTCCCCTGCAGTGCACATGGTTTTGCCCAATTGCTATCAAAAATCCTGCTGCGATCAACTTGGAATTACTCCCTATGTTCAGCCACTTAACGTGCTGGGTGCACCAACTGATGGAGAAAGACGGAACGTGACCATTGTGCAATATTTGAGCCAAGCATTCCATAATTTACTGTAACAGAATGCTCTGCCAATGGTATGAGCTGCATTCTGACCATAAACAGGTGCCCACCCAAAGCCTAATCGGGTGAATTAGGAAGTGTCCATTGCCAAAGTATCCTACCCAGGGAGGAATAACCAGATGTCCACATAAACACATAAGTCTAGCAATGTACTGGCACAAATGAACAAAATTACAACAGCCAATTATAAAGTGCAACATTTGGACTGCTTTAGAATTAATAAGTAATTCTACACTCAGTCATAAATCATGTGGATTGCATCATTATAGTAAGGATACCATGGGAGTTGTTACAAAAGTCTCAAGGGCATAAAACAAATGCGTCCAAAAAAGCCACATGTCACGAAAGGCAGAAAAACAAGCTTACATGTCATTGCTGTATAAGTTGCTAGTTCTACCGAACAACGATGAAAACTGTTACTTACATCATTGTTTTTACAATTTGTTTCTGGACACTGGTCTATCATCTCAATTTGGAAAATGTTAGCTAAAACTCTGTGTTAAAACAACATAATCACATCTTGTTTATTTTCCTATTTCTGCAACTAGCACTGGTATTGTTGCTTAGGAGCGTGTGAGCTCAGTGTATGGGGCAGCTAATCGAGACAATCTGGCAGAACTCGGATTTCTCCAATCCAGACAGGAGTAGGGAAGATGAGCAAATTGATTAAAAACATATTTCAAATAAGAGTTTATGTCTTCATAGAATGGGACTGACTGATCCACGGCAGTAAAATACAGTGTGCCCATATTCCATCATAGCTACATGCACTTTGAAAGTTAATTTGTTTTCTTATTACTCAAATTATTTTTTTTAACTCCTTCATCAGGTTTAGGCAATCTGTGGCTCTACAGGTGTTTGACTGCTACAGCTGTCATGTTGCCTCAAGGCTTATAAATCACCAAAGTATTGTGGCACAAGTTCTGGTGTGAATAAATCAAGTGCACTACTGTAGCTAGTTATCTAGAACAGTGCTTCTCAGTCCTCAAGGCACACAAACATTTCAGGTTTTAAGGATATCTGTGCTTTAGCACATATGGTTAAATCAGTTTGACAGAAGTACTATACTCATTAAATCAACTATGCTTAAGAGTGGATATAGTTAAAACCTGGACTGTTTATGTGTTTTGAGGACTGAGATTGGAAGTCCTGATCTAGATGACTGAAGAAATTAAACTTTTTTTTACTAAAGTCTGAATGAGGTATGATATGGCATTTCAAACTAGCCCACAAAACAGTATCCGGGTCAGTGTAGGACCATACACTGCAAATGTTCCTCAGTTTACTCTGCAATGAGGGGTATTTTTACCCCATGACTCAGGGAGTGATGTCTTAAACCTTGGAGCAATATAAAGTGGAAAGAGTTAAAATAATAACTAATCAGCTTCTAACTGCCATTTTACAGGCTGTGTTGAAAAATGTCAGGAGCTGATTGGTTGGTACTTTATCTCTCTCCAATGTATGATATATCTCCCCCTCAGAGGCTTGACTGCAGCTATCAACAAGAATTTCTAAGCCACAGGTATTTCTGCCTGGAGGTTTCAATGGTGTAGGGACCTTGTGTGTAACAGAGAACTGAAGCTGATTGGACGGCTAATCTAACAAACATTCCTGACACTTTTCGCAGGTTCTGTAGACAGTGACATCTGTGTCATAGGAAACTATGGTGAGGTTACATTTTTCATTCTTAGTTATAGTGGAGTCGCTAAGGATCCCACCCTCCCACCCGCAAGGTAACCCACCTGCATGGACACAGTGCGTAAAGACAGCTTTGGGTTAACAGTGTTCAGAGTTGTTCGTACTGTATCTTATTGACATACTTTTTTAGCCATGTAAGATGTAGTTGTGCTATGGTTATTGTTTAAGAAATATTAATCTCCTTTATGTAATAGACTGTATTTCATTCTAAACTGAATAATACTGACTCATTTTACAGGGGAAAAAAAGTACAAGACATAAGCATCAAAGAGTTAAGAATAAAAAGGAAACATTTTCTTAGAAAATCTGGTAATTTCCTTTCAGAAACAGATGGCTACAAGTTATCAAAAACATATTTTGTAACTGACCATGTGTTCATATGGTAACAAACGATCTGCATGGATTAAACTTTGCATCTTTGATTCTGGTTGGTCCAGCAACACTTTATTCGGTTAACAAACTGACTGCTAACATTTTAGCTCATACTTCCAGGGTCGGAATGGCCCACAGGGGAACAGGGGAAACCCCCTGCGGGCCCCACTGCCTGTGGGCCTCCTCCTCTAGGGATCAAGGCCCTCATTCCGAGTTGATCGCTCGCTGCCGTTTTTTCGCAGCGTTGCGATCAAGTGAAAAAGCGGCAATTCTGCGCATGCGCATGGTACACAGCGCGCATGCGCTAAGTACTTTCACACAAAACTTTGTAGTTTTACCCAAGCTCGAGCGACGTTTTGCAGTCGCTCAAGTGTTCGTAGTATGATTGACAGGAAGTGGGTGTTTCTGGGCGGCAACTCGGCGTTTTCATGGAGTGTGCTAAAAAACGCAGGCGTGCCAGGCAAAAACGCAGGGGTGGCTGGAGAAACGGGGGAGTGGCTGCCTGAATGCAGGGCGTGTTTGTGATGTCAAACCAGGAACTAAACAGACTGCAGTCATCGCAAGATAGGAGTAGGTCTGGAGCTACTCAGAAACGGCATGAAATTGTTCCTGTGCAGTTCTGCTAATCTTTCGGTCGCACTTCTGCTAAGCTAAGATACACTCCCAGAGGGCGGCAGCTTAGCGTTTGCACTGCTGCTAAAAGCAGCTAGTGAGCGATCAACTCGGAATGAGGGCCCAGGTTCCAGACTCTAGTGCATTTAAATTATGCATTATACATATGTTACATTATACGTCACAAGAATATGGTTTATTATATAGTTACCAAGGGAGACAGAAAATGTACTCTGTAATGGTTAGCCAAACCTCTGTGGTGGCTGGCCACGCCCCAGTGGAGCCTGGCCACACCCTTATGCATGGGCCCCTACAACAACATCCCCCCGGTGGGCCCTTCATGCCCCAGTCCGACACTGCATACTTTAATATAGTTTACTTAACTTTTCTACATTGCCCTCCAGTACCCGCATTAAATGAACGTTAGGCACCAGAATGGAC
Organism: Pseudophryne corroboree; assembly: GCF_028390025.1. Taxonomy (NCBI): domain Eukaryota; kingdom Metazoa; phylum Chordata; class Amphibia; order Anura; family Myobatrachidae; genus Pseudophryne; species Pseudophryne corroboree. Next base: position 160,256,276 of record NC_086452.1, on the reverse strand, counting down.
TTCTACATTCTCTGAGTGCATTACATCTCCCATCCTAATGCGTTCCTATAAAGGGGGGAACATGACAGTGCAAAGTCCAGCCTCGCTGCTGCCTCAATTATTTATCTAAGGCTGAGCCCAGATGTGATTCCATTTTAGAGGATGTCAGAGGTGACACAAAAGTTAATTTAAGTTAAGAAGATTTCCAGATCTTTTTTTTTAGTTTTCATTTTATTCCTCTCTTCTCAAAAATCCCTACAGTGACATTAAAACGCTCTCTAAACTTGTATTTTGACAAGATCTGGATGCCTGATAGAGAGTCCAAACCATGCTCTATGTAAGTACAGCTTATGTTGGCACAGTGCACAAATCTCAGATGTTGAGTTCTGTTCTGGGGCATTATTTGTATATGTTCTCCATGTTTACATGGATGTGCTCTGGTTTCCTCCTATACTGCAAAAAAAAAAAAACCAAAACACCTTACGGTTAGGATGATCTTAATGTGTGTGGTAGAGAATTTAGACTGGATGCTCCCAGGGGCATGCGGATGATTAATCATTCTCTGTAAAGAGCTGTGTGAAATGTTGGTGGTATATAAATACAGGTTCATTATTTATTTGCAAAAGAGAAATTGCTTCTCTATCAGTAGCAGATTTATATAAGTAAGTAAGCGGAGGCTCTTGTGTTGCACAGCTTCAATATCAAATTTTTGTTGACCTTGGAAAGAAAAATTGGGAGTAAGATAAACCATTTAATAAGACTGTAACTGTGGAAGGTAAATGCTAAATTAATTGACTGTAGTGAGTTTTACCTGTGATAATTTGTACAGAATAATGTCACCATATGCAGGGCCACCTTACCCTGGGCCGGCAACAGAAATTTAGGGGCCCGATACATGTACTTCTCTGCCCCCCTCCCCCCGTCTACCCTTCTTAATACACTTGCACACATGTAATTTATATATATATATATATATATATATATATATAATATATATATACACTGCTCAAAAAAATAAAGGGAACACTAAAATAACACATCCTAGATCTGAATGAATGAAATATTCTTATTAAATACTTTGTTCTTTACATAGTTGAATGTGCTGACAACAAAATCACACAAAAATTATCAATGGAAATCAAATTTATTAACCCATGGAGGTCTGGATTTGGAGTCACCCTCAAAATGAAAGTGGAAAAACACACTACAGGCTGATCCAACTTTGATGTAATGTCCTTAAAACAAGTCAAATTTAAAGTAAATTTAGCACATCTCTGATCAGCTTCCCTGACATGCGAGAGGGGGGGGGGGGGGGGGGGGAAGATGCCCAGGAAAGGGCTAGTCTGCCCTGCATATCAGTCCCTGCCCTGTCGCACAAGTACAAAAGCATCGCACAGCGGTGATGCTTTTGTGCTTGAAGAGTAGCTCCCCACCAGCGCAGCTCCTGGCAGGGAGCCATTCGTCGCTGCTCGGCTGTGACATAGCGCAGCCGCCTCGGCCCGCCCCTCCCTCTGATAGACAGGCAGAGGCGATCACAGGGCTGAGACAGCCGTACGCAGTTCAGACCTGATCACTGCTGTGCGAAAACGCACAGCACCGATCAGGTGCGAATTAGGCCCATAGTTTGTTCCAGATACAAGGGGCAATATGTAAGGGTGGCACTTGATATACCGGCTGTCGGGTTCCCGGCGTTTAGCATACCGGCGCCAGAATCCCGACCGCTGGTATATCGACAACTTTTCTCCCTCTTGGGGTGCCCACGACACCCCTAGAGGGAGAATAAATAGCGTGGCCCCGTGCCCACAGCGTGGTGAGTGCAGCGAGCCCGCAAGGGGCTCTTTTGCACTCGCCCTGCTGCTGGCATTCTGGCGGGCGGGATCCCAGCGCTGGTATGCTGGGCACCGGGATCCCAAGCGCCGGCAAAACATACTACACCCATATGTAATAGCCTGCGAGATGCAGCCTGTTCAGGAATTTCTGCAGTCTGCCCGTATTATTAAAGAGGCAATCAGTTACAATGCAAAATCAACCAGGTTTTCCCTTGTAAATGATTGACGCAGAATCAGCCTCGCAAAATGCTTCATTAAAGATTATACACTATAGAATGGGAAGGGCTTATTGTGCCAAATATTTATGCCAATATGTTATTGGGCCTAATTCAGATCTGACCGCAGCAGCAAATGTTAGCAAATGGGTACCATGGGGGTAATTCAGACCTGTTCGCTCGCTAGGGTTTTTTTTTCAGTCCTGCATTCGCATAGTTGCCGCCCATAGGGGAGTGTATTTTTCCTTTGCAAGTGTGTGAACGCATGTGTAGCAGAGCTGTACAAACAGATCTTGTGCAGTCTCTGAGTAGCCCAGGACTTACTCAGCCGGTGCGATCACATCAGCCTGTCCGGGACCGGAATTGACGTCAGGAACCCTCCCTGCAAACGCTTCGAAATGTCTGCGTTTTTCCAACATTAACCAGAAAACGGACAGTTGCCACCACAAACGCCTTCTATCAGACAATCTCCTGGCGAACGCCCGTGCGAATGGATCCGTAGCACAAACCATTGCTGAGCGGAGATCCGCTTTGTACAATTGCGGTGCATATGCATGCGCAGTTTAGACCTGATCACCCGCTGTATGAAAACGCAGCCTAGCGATCAGGTCTAAATTAGCCCCCATGTGCACTGCAGGGGAGGCAGATGTAACATGTGCAGAGAGAATTAGATTTGGGTGGGTTACATTGGCCCTCATTCCGAGTTGATCGGTCGCAAGGCGAATTTAGCAGAGTTACACACGCTTAGTCTACGCCTACTGGGAGTGTATCTTAGCATCTTAAAAGTGCGAACGAAGTTTACGCAATATTGCGAACAAAAAAAACTTAGCAGTTTTAGAGTAGCTCCAGACTTACTCTGCCTGTGCGATCAGTTCAGTGCTTGTCGTTCCTGGTTTGACGTCACAAACACTCCCAGCGTTCGCCCAGACACTCCCCCGTTTCTCCGGCCACTCCTGCGTTTTTTCCGGAAACGGTAGCGTTTTCAGCCACACGCCCATAAAACGCCGTGTTTCCGCCCAGTAACACCCATTTCCTGTCAATCACACTACGTTCGCCGGTGCGAACAAAAAGCCGTGAGTAAAAATCCTTTCTTCACAGCAGAATTACTTAGCGCAGTCGCAGTGCGAACATTGCGCATGCGCTCTAAGCTGATTTTCACTGCGATGCGAAAAAAAAGAACGAGCGAACGACTCGGAATGAGGGCCATTGTTTCTGTGCAGGGTAAATACTGGCTGCTTTATTTTTACACTGCAATTAAGATTTCAGTTTGAACACACCGCACCCAAATCTATCTCTCTCTGCACATGTTATATCTGCTTCCCCCTGTAATGCACATGGGGCCTAATTCAGAGTTGATCGCAGAAGTAAATTTGTTAGCAGTTGGGCACAACCATGCGCACTGCGGGGGGGGGGGGGGGGGGGGGGCTGGTATAACATGTGCAGAGAGAGTTAGATTTGGGTGGGGTGTGTTCAAACTGAAATCCAATTTGCAGTGTAAAAATAAAGCAGCCAGTATTTACCCTGCACAGAAACAAAATAACCCGCCCAAATCTAACTCTCTCTGCAAATGTTATATCTGCCACACATGCAATGCATATGGGGGGGGGGCGGTGGATCATTCCGACCCGTTCGCACGCTGGAATTTTTTGCGGACGGGTCAGAACTGCGCACGTGCATGGACGGCAATGCGCAGGCGCGTTGCTGCCCGGCGCCGGCCGGCGCCGAGCAGCGACGAAATGGTCGAAGAAAGCGTTTGCAGCGGCAAACGCTAGAAGATTGACAGGAAGAGGCCGGCCGGGAGTGTCTACTCACCGTTTTGAAGGCGTGTCCGGGCGAATGCAGGCATGTCCAGCCGTCTCCAGGGAGGGATCCTGACGTCAGTTCTGGACAAGATTATCGCAGCGGGTAAGTCCTGAGCTGTGCAGAAACTGGACAAACTTTTGTTTGTGCAGCTCTCTGCACAGCGGTTCGCAGCCCTGCACAGTGGAGGTGACTACCTGATCGCAGCAGTGCTAAAAGTAGCCTGCTAGCGATCAGGCCGGAATCACCCCCATGGTTTTGCCCAACTGCTAACAAATTTGCTGCAGCGATCAACTCTGAATTACCCCCATGGTTCTGCTCATTTGCTAACAAATTTGCTGCTGCGATCAGATCTGAATTAGGCCCTTGTAAATCCAACAGCTGCAATACAGCTCCTGCTTCCTCTTATCCTCCACTTGTCAATAAAACCTTCCAACTTTAGTTTCCTTGTGTATCATATGGTACAGCGTTTGACATAAAAGCTGCCAGCATTACCAGCCGCCAATGACCCAATCTACGTTGTGTAATCTCTTTCAGCTTCCAAGTTCCCTTTTCCTGAAGAATTTGTGAAAACGCCGCTTTACATTCTAGAATTTCCAACTTGCATATTCTAGTGAGATCATAACCCACAAATGTACGGCCTCGCTGTTATTTCTTGTGTAGGTCTCAGGGAAAACAAAACCTGTAATGGGTATTTGCCAATGCTGTCATTGTGTTGACATGGTCATATTGTGCTAATTTCCATGCTGTGGTAAATAAGCTCAATAGTATGATAATACTCACACAATACTCAGATGCAGTCTATCTACATACTGAGTACTTTCTTCAACTTCATCAGGGATCCTGACAGCCTAAATGAAGAGGCCCCAGTGGAGGAAACCTATAACTAAGGCAGGGCCGAAACTAGGGGGGGGCTAGGGGGGCAGGCGACCTGGGCGCCGGATTGGAGGGGGCGCCGAGACCCCCTAACACCCTCTCCCTATGCGCCAGTGCAGCGCCGCGGCACTTCTTTGTGCTTTGAAACCCCCTTCTCCCTCCTCCCGAGTGCCCAACTCGGGGGGGGCGGGGTTTCGCGGAATGACGCGATTGCGTCGTGACGTTACGACGCAAACGCGTCATTCCACGAAACCCCGCCCCCCGAGCTGGGCACTCGGGAGGAGGGAGAAGGGGGAGCCGCGCAGACGAGGAGGGAGAGGCGGCTGAAGAGCGGCGAGAACCGCTTCAAATGTAAGTCAGCCCCTCTCCCTCCCTCTCTCTCTCTCTCTCTCTCTCTCCCTCCCTCTCCCCACCACCTGCCGGAATGTGTAAAATGGGGACCTGTCTGCCGCAATGTGTAAAATGGGGACACTTTTTCCTGCCGCAATGTGTAAAATGGGGACACTTTTTCCTGCCGCAATGTGTAAAATGGGGACACTTTTTCCTGCCGCAATGTGTAAAATTGGGACACCTGTCTGCCGCAATGTGTAAAATGAGGTCACCTGTCTGCCGCAATGTGTAAAATGGGGACACTTGCCTGTCGTACTGTGTAAAATGGGGACACGTGTCTGCCGCAATGTGTAAAATGGGGACACTTGCCAGTGTACTGTGTAAAATGGGGTCACCTGTCTGCCGCAATGTGTAAAATGGGGACACTTGCCTGTCGTACTGTGTAAAATGGGGACACTTGCCAGCGTACTGTGTAAAATGGGGACACATGTCTGCCGCAATGTGTAAAATGGGGACACTTGCCAGCGTACTGTGTAAAACGGGGACACGTGCCTGCCGCAATGTGTAAAATGGGGACACTTTTTCCTGCCGCAATGTGTAAAATGGGGACACCTGTCTGCCGCAATGTGTAAAATGGGGTCACCTGCCTGCCGCAATGTGTAAAATGGGGACACTTGCCTGTCGTACTGTGTAAAATGGGGACACTTTTTCCTGGATATGAAATTTATGTTAGAAAAGGCAATTTTTCAGGTAAAAAAGTTCTGAAAGAGATATATATATATATATATATATATAATATTTTTATTCATTTATTTATTTATTTTAAAATGTTTATTTTTTTATTTTTTTATTTATTTATTGTAAAAAAAAAAATCTTTTTTTTTTTTTTTGGGGGGGGGATGGGGGTGGGGGGGTGTGTCAAATGACTACCTTGCCCCGGGTGACAAAGATCCTAGTTTCGGCCCTGACTAAGGTATGGGGGCCAAGTGGACAGAAGTCTTAAAAATATTGATTAAAAAAAAGTGGAATAATTCTTCACCAATTTTTCACCCATCAGCAAAAATAGTACATACATTAGTACAGGTTGAGTATCCCATATCCAAATATTCCGAAATACGGAATATTCCGAAATACGGACTTTTTTGAGTGAGAGTGAGATAGTGAAACCTTTGTTTTTTAATGGCTCAATGTACACAAACTTTGTTTAATACACAAAGTTATTAAAAATATTGTATTAAATGACCTTCAGGCTGTGTGTATAAGGTGTATATGAAACATAACTGCATTCTGTGCTTAGATTTAGGTCCCATCACCATGATATTCCATTATGGTATGCAATTATTCCAAAATACGGAAAAATCCCATATCCAAAATACCTCTGGTCCCAAGCATGTTGGATAAGGGATACTCAACCTATACTGCACTGCTGATTTATATGTCAATTGAATAGATTTCTGAGTATTTCATGTGTAAACTCAAAGGCCCCTTTATTGTGTGTGCTGCTTCACTAATGGGAGAAATAGGGGCTTATGCAGAGGTGAAGTCAGTTTTGTGGACATGTATTGTGCTTTCGGTGTGGGCGGAGCAGTCGTCCAGGAGCCCCCATACATAACGACATCACTAACGTGGGCGACACTAATAATGTGATGAATTGGAGGATCTGTTTGGCATACTGTGAACTGGTGGCACTACAGTTATGTTGCTGGGAGTAGCACCAGCATATCAGTTTGCCAATGTTATTGGTAGGGCTCCCATATGTTAGTTGCCCTGGGAACCCACAAAACGTATTCCGTCCCTGTGTGTTTTTATTGCACATGCTCCAGAGTGTATGCATCTTAGGGGGGAATTCAATTAGCCACTGTAAATTACCGCAGCTAATTGATCCCCAGCGGGTAATTCAACTGACGCCGATAGCCGCCATTTTTGAGGATTTTATTTCACCTGCCCAGAGGCCAGAAAAACGGGCATTAATTGAATTGCTGAAAAAGCATCGGGCAAATTTTTTTTATCGTAACTAATTGAATTCCCACTTAGTCATATCTTCACTTAATGCTGAAGGATTGTAACTGGGTGGTAAAGGGGCAGTTGTACAGTATGTAGAGGGAGTGACGGCGGAATTGCAGGCTATGAAGAGGGGTGAGTATCCGTAAATAGAACTACTTTCAGACAGATCTTTTGCAGATCTCCTAGCTTGTGCACAGGTCGTCCATTCATTACTAACACATTTTAAAAGATCCACAGGTGATCTTGAAAACATAAACTGCTAGGGGTCTTGAAGACCTAGATTGGCCATCCCTGCTTTATACAGTAGAACTTCATATGCTGAAGCACCAATCCTACTCTAATGAGTCCTAAAGATCCTACTGTAGGTTGGTATACACCTCATCACTGGCCCGTGGGTAAAGCGCTGACTCAAAAGGCTCAAAAAATTAACTCTCGTGCACTTTTTAGTAGTTTGTTTTGTTTATCCACTTGAGTGAGCGAAACATGCACCATAAACAAAAAGTTGTATTTTTTTTGTAATTACTTAACATTTTACATCCCGAAAAAATAGTGGGAGAACTGTTTACATATGTAGCAATTAAAATGTGCAGAATGTAAATAAGCAATACACCCTGTGCTATTAGTACATTGCAGTACACCGACCAGTAGCTAGGGGGCTCAGTTGGTACATAAAGAGATGTGAGATTGCAGATCAGAGATTGTTACTTTTTTTTCTGCAATAAATGAACACAGTATAATAGCAATATAGTGTTTATATGGTATTTACCTTCAAGTAACAAAAAACAAAAACATGTAACTGTGGCATAAAATATGACAGGTCTGTGGTATAATGCCACATCATGGATAGAGAAGGGTGACATTTCTTATAGATATCAGGCTGTACTTTATGTGATCAGTCTGTACTGTATGTGTGTAACTAATGTATTACGCTAAGGCACGGGTCTTCAAAATGTGGCCCTCCAGCTGATGTGAAACTACACATCCCAGCATGCCTTGACACAGTTTTGCTATTAAGGTATGCTAAAACTGAGGCAGAGCTGGCATGTGTAGTTCCACAGCAGCTTGAGGGCCGCAGGTTGAAGACCCATGCGCTAAGGGATACTCCTAATATTGAGAGTCTTCTAACTACTGCTATGGGTTGGCAGGTTGGTATCATTATAAGCGAGTGTAAGTACAGGTAATGAGTATATGTAAGTTTAGCAAATGATGGGGTCTGTTTAACAAAAAAAGTGTTGCATATTTAATTGCAGCAATAGAAAATCTTCTATCGCGCTATTTCTCATAAAAGGGACATATTTAATAAACTAGATTTGCGGCCAATCCTCTGAAAACAAATGTATCTGGAGGTGTGCTGTGTCTGTAGGCTGGCTATTTATTATGAGGGTACTGCATTGTTTGCAAAAGCAGTCCCTCTAGCTGTCTATGTGAACGGCAGCAATTGCTAATTTACCAAGATCCCAAAAGCTTAGGTTTTATCACATCCCTCCCCATCAGTCCGTACTCAGCCGCCACATATATACATAAGCATCGCGGCAGTCAGACCCAGAAGTAAATAGATAGCGTAAGAATTCCTGTTTCCCAGCAACAGTAATTCGTTAATGGGGGTGGTTGGTTAATTCACAGTATTGTTAAATACTGGGGTAGCTGAGTGATGCAGCTCCCCGCCAAACTGACGCAGAGGTGCTAAACAAAGATTTACCGCTTCACCAGCCAGTAGGGTTCATTCTGCACTCATGTGGTACAGGTCATAGGGGCATTGCTCTGGAAGGCCTGGCTCAGGCAACCAGTGCAGATTCTTCATAATAACACAAAAAAAAGTTAAAGGGAAATAAATTCATCATAAGTTTAATTAACACATACTTTTTTTTTATATAAACAAAGCTTTTTTCCTCTATCACTCTTCTGTGACAGCAATCCCTAGGCTAAAGGTGAAATTGACCGGATCCCGTCATTATTCTGACTGCAGGTATCACGAGCGTGAGGATAGCTTTTGCTAAACAGGGAGAAGCCGCATCTCGGGTGAAAACAAAAGCAGCCTAAAGGAGATTGTAGGAGATAGGTCATAGGAGAGCGCTGCTAGTACACGCTTTTATTATATTTTTCCCATACAATTGCTTTCTCTTGTGACTGCGTGTTTGTTGCAGAAAGTAAACAATAACAACAACAAAAACAAACTGTTTTGTTCCACTCCCTGCACATGTTTCAATTTTATTATTTCAACCAAATATTTCAAAACCCACTTAAATGCTTTAAGAGATGTACACTCCCTTATTAAAGTGCATTGTTTCCATCTTCAAGTAATCAGTCATTGGATGTGTAGCAATATAATAATAGGTTCCAGTATTTCCTTTATAGAATGTGAGCTTGGAAAACCTTTTTTTCCTCAGTTTTGTGGAGACAAACTATTTGTGGTGTAAAATAATTCAGCTGTTCTATGAGGGATGAGTTCCCAAAACCACAGGGGTGGGGAGGGCTTAATTTGCTGTAATACGAAATGTATAAGGGACATGTTTTAAATACATTTGGTTGCTGTGTTGGGCATTGTGCCTGTACACTGGGGGTCATTCCGAGTCGTTCGCTCGGTAATTTTCTTCGCATCGCTTTTCTGCTTAGTACGCATGCGCAATGTTCGCACTGCGACTGCGCCAAGTAATTTTGCTATGAAGATAGTTTTTTTACTCACGGCTTTTTCTTCGCTCCGGCGATCGTAATGTGATTGACAGACAGGAAATGGGTGTTACTGGGCGGAAACACGGCGTTTTATGGGCGTGTGGATGAAAACGCTATGGTTTCCGGAAAAAACGCAGGAGTGGCTGGAGAAATGGAGGAGTGTCTGGGCGAACGCTGGGTGTGTTTGTGACGTCAAATCAGGAACGACAAGCAGTGAACTGATCGCAGATGCCGAGTAAGTCTGAAGCTACTCTGAAACTGCTAAGTAGTTTGTAATCGCAATATTGCGAATACATCGTTCGCAATTTTAAGAAGCTAAGATTCACTCCCAGTAGGCGGCGGCTTAGCGTGTGTAACTCTGCTAAAATCGCCTTGCGAGCGAACAACTCGGAATGAGGGCCCCTATTTGTGGCTGTAAGATTTGCTAGATAATGTGCAGGTACATTCACAGTACAAATATTGCTGTGCTCTCCTTATCAATGCTATAAAGTCATTATAAACGAAATTCCATAGGATCATTCTCAATATTCATTACTGCTCAGCAATGGTGTGATCAAGATGATGCTGTTCACGGTGACAGCAGGTACTGTATGATAAGTAAAGCATGTTGTTTCATGAAAATGTACGTTTATCTAATTACTAACAGGTAAAAAATAAGAATTTACTTACCGATAATTCTATTTCTCGTAGTCCGTAGTGGATGCTGGGGACTCCGTCAGGACCATGGGGTTTAGCGGCTCCGCAGGAGACAGGGCACAATAATAAAAGCTTTAGGATCAGGTGGTGTGCACTGGCTCCTCCCCCTATGACCCTCCTCCAAGCCTCAGTTAGGATACTGTGCCCGGACGAGCGTGCATAATAAGGAAGGATATTGAATCCCGGGTAAGACTCATACCAGCCACACCAATCACACCGTACAACCTGTGATCTGAACCCAGTTAACAGTATGATAACAACGAAGGAGCCTCTGAAAAGATGGCTCACAACAAGAATAACCCGATTTTTGTAACAATAACTATGTACAAGTATTGCAGACAATCCGCACTTGGGATGGGCGCCCAGCATCCACTACGGACTACGAGAAATAGAATTATCGGTAAGTAAATTCTTATTTTCTCTAACGTCCTAAGTGGATGCTGGGGACTCCGTCAGGACCATGGGGATTATACCAAAGCTCCCAAACGGGCGGGAGAGTGCGGATGACTCTGCAGCACCGAATGAGAGAACTCCAGGTCCTCCTCAGTCAGGGTGTGCCCCTGACCAAGTAGCAGCTCGGCAAAGTTGTAAAGCCGAGACCCCTCGGGCAGCCGCCCAAGATGAGCCCACTTCCTTGTGGAATGGGCTTTTACTGATTTTGGCTGTGGCAAGCCTGCCACAGAATGTGCAAGCTGAATTGTACTACAAATCCAGCGAGCAATCGTCTGCTTAGAAGCAGGAACACCCATCTTGTTGGGTGCATACAGGCTAAACAGCGAGTCAGATTTTCTGACTCCAGTCGTCCTGGAAACATATATTTTCAGGGCCCTGACAACGTCAAGTAACTTGGAGTCCTCCAAGTCCCTAGTAGCCGCAGGTACAATAGGTTGGTTCACGTGAAAAACAGAAAACACCTTAAGGAGAAATTGAGGACGAGTCCTCAATTCTGCCCTGTCAGAATGAAAAATTAAGTAAGGGCTTTTATATGATAAAGCCGCCCATTCTGACACACGCCTGGCTGAAGCCAGGGCTAATAGAATCTTCACCTTCCATGTGAAATATTTTAATTCCACAGTGGTGAGTGGATCAAACCAATGTGACTTTAGGAAACTCAAAACAACATTGAGATCCCAAGGTGCCACTGGGGGCACAAAAGGAGGCTGTATATGCAGTACCCCTTTTACAAACGTCTGAACTTCAGGCACTGAAGCCAGTTCTTTCTGGAAGAAATTCGACAGGGTCGAAATTTGAACCTTAATGGACCCTAATTTTAGGCCCATAGACAGTCCTGTTTTCAGGAAATGTAGGAAACGACCCAGTTGGAATTCCTCTGTAGGGACCTTCTTGGCCTCACACCACGCAACATATTTTCGCCAAATGCGGTGAAAATGTTTTGCGGTTACATCCTTCCTGGCTTCGACCAGGGTAGGGATGACTTCATCTGGAATGCCCTTTCAGGATCCGGCGTTCAACTGCCATGCCGTCAAACGCAGCCGCGGTAAGTCTTGGAACAGACAAGGCCCCTGCTGGAGCAGGTCCTCTCTTAAAGGTAGAGGCCACGGTTCTTCCGTGAGCATCTCTTGAAGTTCCGGGTACCAAGTCCTTCTTGACCCATCCGGAATCACGAGTATCGTTCTTACTCATCTCCTTCTTATGATTCTCAGTACTTTTGGTATGAGATGCATAGGAGGGAACACATACCCTGACTGGTACACCCACAGTGTTACCAGAGCGTCCACCGCTATTGCCTGAGGGTCCCTTGACCTGGCGCAATATCTGTCTAGTTTTTTGTTCAGGCGGGACGCCATCATGTCCACCTTTGGTTTTTCCCAATGGTTTACAATCATGTGGAAGACTTCCCGCTGAAGTCCCCACTCTCCCGGGTGGAGGTTATGCCTGCTGAGGAAGTCTGCTTCCCAGTTTTCCACTCCCGGAATTAACACTGCTGAGAGTGTTATCACATGATTTTTCGCCCAGCGAAGAATCCTTGCAGTTTCTGCCATTTCCCTCCTGCTTCATGTGCCGCCCTCTCTGTTTACGTGGGCGACTGCCGTGATGTTGTCCCACTGGATCAATACCGGCTGACCTTGAAGCAGAGGTCTTGCTAAGCTTAGAGCCTTGTAAATTGCCCTTAGCTCCAGTATATTTATGTGGAGAGAAGTCTCCAGACTTGATCACACTCCCTGGAAATTTTTTTCCTTGTGTGACTGCTCCCCAGCCACTCAGGCTGGCATCCGTGGTCACCAGGACCCAGTCCTGAATGTCGAATCTGCGGCCCTTTCATAGATGAGCACTCTGCAGCCACCGCAGAAGAAAACACCCTTGTCCTTGGAGACAGGGTTATCCGCTGATGCATCTGAAGATGCGATCCGGACCATTTTCCCAGCAGATTCCACTGAAAGGTTCTTGCGTGAAATCTACCGAATGGGATCGCTTTGTAAGAAACCACCATTTTTCACAGGACCCTTGTGCAATGATGCACTGATACTTTTCCTGGTTTTAGGAGGTTCCTGACTAGCTCGGATAACTCCCTGGCCTTCTTCTCCGGGAGAAAACATCCTTTTCTGGACTGTGTCCAGAATCATTCCTAGGAACATTAGACGTGTCGTCGGAAAAAGCTGCGATTTTGGAATATTTAGAATCCACTCGTGCTGTCGTAGAACTACTTGAGATAGTGCTACTCCGACCGCCAACTGTTCTCTGGACCTTGCCCTTATCAGGAAAGCGTCCATATTTCTTTTAGGAAGAATCATCATTTCGGCCATTACCATGGTAAAGACCCGGGGTGCCGTGGACAATCCAAACGGCAGCGTCTGAACTGATAGTGACAGTTCTGTACCACGAACCTGAGATACCCTTGGTGAGAAGGGCAAAATTTGGACATGTAGGTAAGCGTCCCTGATATCCAGTGACACCATATCGTCCTGGTTCGCTATCACTGCTCTGAGTGACTCCATCTTGATTTGAACCCTTGTATGTAATTGTTCAAATCTTTTAGATCTCACCGAGCCGTTTGGCTTCAGTACCACAATATAGTGTGGAATAATACCCCTTCCCTTGTTGTAGGAGGGGTACTTTGATTATCACCTGCTGGGAATACAGCCTGTGAATTTTTCCCCAATACTGCCTCCCTGTCGGAGGGAGACGTTGGTAAAGCAGACTTCAGGAACTTGTGAGGGGAAGACGTCTCGAATTTCCAATGTACACCTGGGATACTACGTGTAGGATCCAGGAGTCCACTTGCGAGTGAGCCCACTGCGTGCTGAAACTCTTGAGATGACCCCCCACCGCACCTGAGTCCGCTTGTATGGCCCCAGCGTCATGCTGCGGACTTGGCAGAAGCTGTGGAGGACTTCTGTTCCTGGGAATGGGCTGCCTGCTGCAGTCTTCTTCCCTTTCCTCTAACCCTGGGCAGATATGACTGGCCTTTTGCCCGCCTGCCTTTATGGGTACGAAAGGACTGAGACTGAAAAGACTGTGTCCTTTTCTGCTGAGATGTGACTTGGGGTAACAAAAGTGGATTTTCCAGCTGTTGCCATGGCCACCAGGTCCGATGGACCGCCCCTTTATACGGCAATACTTCCATGTGCCGTCTGGAATCTGCATCACCTGACCACTGTCGTGTCTATAAACATCGTCTGGCAGATATGGACATCACATCTACTCTTGATGCCAGAATGCAAATATCCCTCTGCGCATCTCGCATATATAGAAATGCATCCTTAAAATGCTCTATAGTCAATAAAATATTGTTCCTGTCAAGGGTATCAATATTTTCAGTCAGGAAATCCGACCAAGCCCCCCCAGCGCTGCACATCCAGGCTGAGGCGATTGCTGGTCGTAGTATAACACCAGTATGTGTGTATATACTTTTTAGGATATTTTTCAGCTTCCTATCAGCTGGCTCCTTGAGGGCGGCCGTATCTGGGGACGGTAACGCCACTTGTTTTTATAAGCGTGTGAGCGCCTTATCCACCCTAAGGTGTGTTTCCCAACTCGCCCTCACTTCTGGCGGGAAAGGGTATACCTCCAATAATTTTCTATCGGAGGAAACCCACGTATCATCACACACTTTAATTTATCTGATTCAGGAAAAACTACAAGTAGATTATTCCCACCCTACATAATACCCTTATTTGTGGTACTTGTAGTATCAGAAATATATAACACCTCCTTCATTGCCCTTAACATGTAACGTGTGGCCCTAAAGGAAAATACGTTTGTTTCTTCACCGTCGACACTGAAGTCAGTGTCCGTGTCTGTGTCGACCAACTGAGGTAAATGGGCGTTTTTACAAGCCCCTGACGGTGTCTGAGACGCCTGGACAGGTACTAATTTGTTTGCCGGCCGTCTCATGTCGTCAACCGACCTTGCATCGTGTTGACATTATCACGTAATTCCTAAATAAGCCATCCATTCCGGTGTCGACTCCCTAGAGAGTGACATCACCAATACAGGCAATTTGCTCCGCCTCCTCACCAACATCGTCCTCCTACATGTCGACACACACGTACCGACACACAGCACACACACAGGGAATGCTCTGATAGAGGACAGGACCCCACTAGCCCTTTGGGGAGACAGAGGGAGAGTTTGCCAGCACACACCAAAAACGCTATAATTATACAGGGACAACCCCTTATACAAGTGTTTTCCCTTATAGCATTTTTATATATGTAATCATATCGCCAAATAAGTGCCCCCCCTCTCTGTTTTAACCCTGTTTCTGTAGTGCAGTGCAGGGGAGAGCCTGGGAGCCTTCCTCACAGCAGAGCTGAGCAGGAAAATGGCGCCGTGTGCTGAGGAGAATAGGCCCCGCCCCCTTTTCGGCGGGCTCTTCTCCCGGAGTTTGTGAGATCTGGCAGGGGTTAAATACATCCATATAGCCTCAAGGGCTATATGTGATGTATTTTAGCCATAAAAAGGTATTATACATTGCTGCCCAGGGCGCCCCCCCCAGCGCCCTGCACCCTCAGTGACAGTTGGTGACTGTTGGTGAAGTGTGCTGACAACAATGGCGCACAGCTGCAGTGCTGTGCGCTACCTTATGAAGACTGAAAGTCTTCTGCCGCCTGTTTCTGGACCTCTTCAACTTCGGCATCTGCAAGGGGGGTCGGCGGCACGGCTCCGGGACGAACCCCAGGGTGAGACCTGTGTTCCGACTCCCTCTGGAGCTAATGGTGTCCAGTAGCCTAAGAAGCAAATCCATCCTGCACGCAGGTGAGTTTACTTCTCTCCCCTAAGTCCCTCGTAGCAGTGAGCCTGTTGCCAGCAGGTCTCACTGAAAGAAAAAAACCTAACTTAAACTTTTATTCTAAGCAGCTCAGGAGAGCCACCTAGATTGCACCCTTCTCGGCCGGGCACAAAAATCTAACTGAGGCTTGGAGGAGGGTCATAGGGGGAGGAGCCAGTGCACACCACCTGATCCTAAAGCTTTTATTATTGTGCCCTGTCTCCTGCGGAGCCGCTAAACCCCATGGTCCTGACGGAGTCCCCAGCATCCACTTAGGACGTTAGAGAAAAGAATAAAGTGCTGCTGCAGTATAATTTATAGACAGGAGATGGCACTATAGATCACTCCCATATTTATATTGTGGTTTGTAGACTATTCTAGGACAGGATTTATACCTAACGCACTAGCTATGCTATTGAGTAAAAGAGAACAATTTAAAGAGCCAGAAAAAAATACTGACAATAAAATATATGGAGATTAGGAAAGACAAAAACAATTTGTCCTATATCAGAGGTTCTCAAGTGCGGTCCTCAAGGCACCCCAACAGTCCAGGATTTTAGGTATATCCATGGCACAAATGGTTAAATCAAATTGACTGAGGTGCTAATTAAGTCACCTGTGGCTAAGCATGGATAAACTTAAAACCCAGACCATTGGGGTGCTTGAGAACCTCTGACCTATATGCAGCAGTCTCCAAGGCACGGCCAAAACTGGGGGGGCGCGCTAGGGGGTCACGTGCCCTGGGCGCTGGGCTGTAGGGGGCGCTAATGAGCCCAGTTCTGGTGCAGCGATTGCTTCCCCTGGCTCCCCGACAGTGACCGGGTGCCAGCAGCACTAGAGGCTCCCAGCGCTTCCTGGATGCGGACCACGAACACATCGCACGTGTGACATCATGACGTTGCGCGTGCACAGGACGTCACACGCGCGCACACGGCTGCAGAGAGGACGGAGGTGGAGGCGGGAGTCTCTGGCGGCCGCACACTGTCAAACCGCACCAGAAAAGAAGGTGCGTACTGGCAGTGCAACATAACAGCAGTGATGGAGGAGGAGGGGGGAGCCTATTAAAATAAGAATTTACTTACCGATAATTCTATTTCTCGGAGTCCGTAGTGGATGCTGGGGTTCCTGAAAGGACCATGGGGAATAGCGGCTCCGCAGGAGACAGGGCACAAAAGTAAAGCTTTTACAGGTCAGGTGGTGTGTACTGGCTCCTCCCCCTATGACCCTCCTCCAGACTCCAGTTAGGTACCGTGCCCGGACGAGCGTACACAATAAGGGAGGATTTTGAATCCCGGGTAAGACTCATACCAGCCACACCAATCACACCGTACAACTTGTGATCTAAACCCAGTTAACAGTATGATAACAGAGGAGCCTCTGAAAGATGGCTTCCTAAACAATAACCCGAATTAGTTAACAATAACTATGTACAAGTATTGCAGATAATCCGCACTTGGGATGGGCGCCCAGCATCCACTACGGACTCCGAGAAATAGAATTATCGGTAAGTAAATTCTTATTTTCTCTATCGTCCTAAGTGGATGCTGGGGTTCCTGAAAGGACCATGGGGATTATACCAAAGCTCCCAAACGGGCGGGAGAGTGCGGATGACTCTGCAGCACCGAATGAGAGAACTCCAGGTCCTCCTTTGCCAGGGTATCAAATTTGTAAAAATTTACAAACGTGTTCTCCCCTGACCACGTAGCTGCTCGGCAGAGTTGTAATGCCGAGACCCCTCGGGCAGCCGCCCAAGATGAGCCCACCTTCCTTGCGGAATGGGCCTTAACAGATTTAGGCTGTGGCAGGCCTGCCACAGAATGTACAAGTTGAATTTTGTTACAAATCCAACGAGCAATCGACTGCTTAGAAGCAGGTGCACCCAACTTGTTGGGTGCATATATATTTTTAAGGCTCTGACAACGTCCAACAACTTGGAGTCCTTCAAGTCGTCTGTAGCCGCAGGCACTACAATAGGCTGGTTCAGGTGAAACGCTGATACCACCTTAGGGAGAAAATGCGGACGCGTCCGCAGCTCTGCCCTATGTCGAATGGAAAATTAAATAAGGGCTTTTATAAAACAAAGCCGCCAGTTCAGATACTCTCCCGGCCGAAGCCAGGGCCAGTAACATAGTCACTTTCCATGTGAGATATTTCAAATCCACATTCTTTAGTGGTTCAAACCAATTGGATTTGAGGAAATCTAAAACTACATTTAGATCCCACGGTGCCACCTTAGGCACCCCAGGAGGCTGTATAAGCAGTACTCCTTTGATAAAAATCTGGACCTCAGGGACTGAGGCCAATTCTTTTTGGAAGAATATTGATAGGGCCGAAATTTGAACCTTAATAGATCCCAATTTGAGACCCATAGACAATCCTGATTGCAGGAAATGTAGGAAAACGACCCAGTTGAAATTCCTCCATCGGAGCACTCCGCTGCTCGCACCACGCAACATATTTTCGCCAAATACGGCGATAATGCTTCGCGGTGACTTCCTTCCTTGCCTTTATCAAGGTAGGAATGACTTCTTCTGGAATGCCTTTTCCTTTTAGGATCTGGCATTCAAACGCCATGCCGTCAAACGCAGCCGCGGTAAGTCTTGAAAAAGACAAGGACCCTGCTGAAGCAGGTCCCTTCTCAGAAGTAGAGGCCACGGATCGTCCGTGACCATCTCTTGAAGTTCCGGGTACCAAGTCCTTCTTGGCCAATCCGGAGACACTAGTCTTACTCCTCTTTGCCGTATAATCCTCAATACCTTTGGTATGAGAGGCAGAGGAGGAAACACATATACGGACTGGTACACCCAAGGTGTTACCAACGCGTCCACAGCTATTGCCTGCGGATCTCTTGACCTGGCGCAATAACTGTCCAGTGTCTTGTTGAGGCGAGACGCCATCATGTCCACCATTGGTTTTACCCAACGGTTTAATAGCATGTGGAAAACTTCTGGATGAAGTACCCACTCTCCCGGGTGAAGGTCGTGTCTGCTGAGGAAGTCTGCTTCCCAGTTGTCCACGCCCGGGATGAATACTGCTGACAGTGCTATCACGTGATTCTCCGCCCAGCGAAGGATCCTGGCAGCTTCTGCCATTCTGTTTCTTGTGCCGCCCTGTCTGTTTACATGGGCGACTGCCGTGATGTTGTCCGACTGGATCAACACCGGTCTTCCTTGAAGCAGAGGTTCCGCCTGGCTTAGAGCATTGTAGATTGCTCTTAGTTCCAGAATGCTTATGTGAAGAGACTTTTTCAGGCTCGACCACACTCCCTGGAAATTTCTTCCCTGTGTGACTGCTCCCCAGCCTCTCAGGCTGGCATCCGTGGTCACCAGGATCCAATCCTGCATGCCGAATCTGCGGCCCTCCAATAGATGAGCCTCCTGCAACCACCACAGAAGGGATACCCTTGTCCTCGGCGACAGGGTTATCCGCAGGTGCATCTGAAGATGCGACCCTGACCATTTGTCCAACAGATCCCTTTGCATGGAATCTGCCGAAAGGGATTGCTTCGTAAGAAGCTACCATTTTTTCCCAGGACTCTTGTGCATTGATGTACAGACACCTTTCCTGGTTTTTTGGAGGTTCCTGACCAGGTCAGATAACTCCTTGGCTTTTTCTTCGGGAAGAAAAACCTTTTTCTGAACTGTGTCCAGAATCATCCCCAGGAACAGCAGACGAGTTGTCGGCATTAATTGGGATTTTGGAATATTCAGAATCCATCCGTGCTGCTTTAGCACCTCTTGAGATAGTGCTAAACCCATCTCTAGCTGTTCTCTGGACCTTGTCCTTATTAGGAGATCGTCCAAGTATGGGATAATTAATACGCCTTTTCTTCGAAGAAGAAATATTATCTAGGCCATTACCTTTGTAAAGACCCGAGGTGCCGTGGACAAACCAAACGGCAGCGTCTGAAACTGATAGTGACAGTTTTGTACAACGAACCTGAGGTACCCCTGGTGTGAGGGGTAATTGGAACGTGGAGATACGCATCCTTGATGTCCAAGGATACCATAAAGTCCCCTTCTTCCAGGTTCGCTATCACTGCTCTGAGTGACTCCATCTTGAACTTGAACTTCTTTATGTACAGGTTCAAGGACTTCAGATTTAGAATAGGCCTTACCGAGCCATCCGGCTTCGGTACCACAAAAAGAGTGGAATAATACCCCTTCCCTTGTTGTAGAAGAGGTACCTTGACTATCACCTGCTGAGAATACAGCTTGTGAATGGCTTCCAAAACCGTCTCCCTTTCTGAGGGGGATGTTGGTAAAGCCGACTTCAGGAAACGGCGAGGTGGCTCTGTCTCTAATTTCAACCTGTACCCCTGAGATATTATCTGCAGGATCCAGGGATTTACCTGCGAGTGAGCCCACTGCGCGCTGTAATTTTTGAGACGACCGCCTACCGCCCCCAAGTCAGCTTGCGAAGCCCCAGCGTCATGCTGAGGCTTTTGTAGAAGCCGGGGAGGGCTTCTGTTCCTGGGAAGGAGCTGCCTGTTGCTGTCTCTTCCCTCGTCCTCTGCCTCGTGGCAGATATGAATAGCCCTTTGCTCTCTTATTTTTAAAGGAACGAAAAGGCTGCGGTTGAAAAGTCGGTGCCTTTTTTCTGTTGGGGAGTGACTTGAGGTAGAAAGGTGGATTTCCCGGCCGTAGCCGTGGCCACCAAATCCGATAGACCGACCCCAAATAACTCCTCTACGCATCGCCTGTCCACTGTCGTGTCCATAAAGCTCTTCTGGCCGAAATGGACATAGCACTTACCCGTGATGCCAGTGTGCAGATATCTCTCTGTGCATCACGCATATAAAGAAATGCATCCTTTATTTGTTCTAACGACAGTAAAATATTGTCCCCGTCCAGGGTATCAATATTTTCGATCAGGGACTCTGACCAAACTACCCCAGCACTGCACATCCAGGCAGTCGCAATAGCTGGTCGTAGTATAACACCTGCATGTGTGTATATACCTTTTTGGATATTTTCCATCCTCCTATCTGATGGATCTTTAAGTGCGGCCGTCTCAGGAGAGGGTAACGCCACTTGTTTTGATAAGCGTGTTAGCGCTTTGTCCACCCTAGGAGGTGTTTCCCAGCGCTCCCTAACCTCTGGCGGGAAAGGGTATAAAGCCAATAACTTCTTTGAAATTAGCAGTTTTTTATCGGGCACCCCACGCTTCATCACACACGTCATTTAATTCTTCTGATTCGGTAAAAACTACTGGTAGTTTTTTCACACCCCACATAATACCCTGTTTAGTGGTACCTGTAGTATCAGCTAAATGTAACATCTCCTTTATTGCCAAAATCATATAACGTGTGGCCCTACTGGAAAATACGGTTGATTCGTCACCTTCACCACCGGAATCAGTGCCTGTGTCTGGGTCTGTGTCGACCGACTGAGGCAAGGGGCGTTTTACAGCCCCTGACGGTGTTTGAGGCGCCTGGACAGGCACTAATTGAGTGTCCGGCCGCCTCATGTCGGCAAACGACTGCTTAAGCGAGTTGACGCTATCCCGTAATTCCACAAATAAAGGCATCCATTCTGGTGTCGACCCCCTAGGAGGTGACATCCTCATATTTGGCAATTGCTCCGCCTCCACACCAATAACGTCCTCATACATGTCGACACACACGTACCGACACACAGCAGACACACAGGGAATGCTCTATACGAAGACAGGACCCACTAGCCCTTTGGGGAGACAGAGGGAGAGTCTGCCAGCACACACCAAAAAGCGCTATATATGACAGGGATAGCCTTATGATTAAGTGCTCCCTTATAGCTGCTTTTATATTGATATATTGCCATTTATTTTGCCCCCCCTCTCTGTTATACCCTGTTTCTGTAGTGCAGTGCAGGGGAGAGACCTGGGAGCCTTCCTGACCAGCGGAGCTGTGACAGAAAATGGCGCCGTGTGCTGAGGAGATAGGCCCCGCCCCTTTTCCGGCGGGCTCGTCTCCCGCTATTTAGTACATTTAGGCAGGGGTAAATATCTCCATATAGCCTCTGGGGCTATATGTGAGGTATTTTTAGCCTTTTTAAAGGTTTTCATTTGCCTCCCAGGGCGCCCCCCTCCCAGCGCCCTGCACCCTCAGTGACTGCCGTGTGAAGTGTGCTGAGAGGAAAATGGCGCACAGCTGCAGTGCTGTGCGCTACCTTAAGAAGACTGCAGGAGTCTTCAGCCGCCGATTCTGGACCTCTTCTTGCTTCAGCATCTGTGAGGGGGCCGGCGGCGTGGCTCCGGTGACCATCCAGGCTGTACCTGTGATCGTCCCTCTGGAGCTTCATGTCCAGTAGCCAAGAAGCCAATCCATCCTGCACGCAGGTGAGTTCACTTCTTCTCCCCTCTGTCCCTCGTTGCAGTGATCCTGTTGCCAGCAGGAATCACTGTAAAATAAAAAACCTAAGCTAAACTCTCTAAGCAGCTCTTTATGAGAGCCACCTAGAATTGCACCCTTCT